>NC_054372.1:41792896-42155396 GCF_017654675.1 Xenopus laevis | reverse complement strand
CAGTCTCTTATTCAAATCAATGTATTATTACGTGGACAATTTGAACCACAGCAACCAGATGTAACACCTGTACTTGGTACTGATTATTCTAAACTTCAAAAGTTTTATAGCAAATACGCTTGGAATAGCATGCTCATGCCTTACATTTAATTGGTTTTTATTTTGTGTTGCTGATAATCCTCCTCCGGACTGCAGGATATTTGGATGCTAAATATTATTGCTTGTTATAGATTCAGTGACCGGCTACATCTGGTAAAAAGTGCTTTTTAATTAGTTACGCCTTAATATAGTCTAATAGGCCCCATTACTCCTCAGTGACCTGACTTAAGACTTTTCCAAGGAGAGCAACAAGAATACATTGTATGTGATTTCATTAGTAAACAGATTGACCAGTGGGCACTATGAAGACTGACTGTACATTCTGTAATGTTTAATCACGTACGGCTCTGCTAAATGGAGTGTCTCTCCACTGGTGAGTTTCTCATACTATGAATTATGCTCTGGCCTAAACTTATGGAAAGGTGATCAATCTCCTGGGATAAAAACAAACTGCTGAGAATCTGTGATTTTATTTTAACAGGACTACTTAATAAACTCCTGTAATACATAAGGTTATATTCAGTGGGTATATGAATGTCTTCTTTTGATTGATATGTTGCTGTTTATATGCTTACCTTTGCCATAGTCCCAGTAGCATCTGGTTTCTTGCATCCCAATACCTTTATACAATATACAAATGCACCTAAATATCTTTCATTAGCATCCAGGCTCAACAAAACAATGCGTCAATTCACAATTATGGAGTCTGCATTTATTTATTTGTGGTGCTGCGTGTGATTGCAAATAAGCAGAATTAATACAGAATGCCAGTTGACCAATCAAGCAATGAGTGTCTGAATCTATATTACTGCATTTGCTTTCAGAGATAAACATGGGAATACAAACTAGGATCTATGCTCACAATTAAGCAAATACGCCACAAATATTTAATATTAACAAGTAAAAACATTAAGGGGCAGATTTACATAGGGTCGAATGTCGAGGGTTAATTAACCCTCGATATTCGACTGCCAAAGGTAAATCCTTCGACTTCGAATATCGAAGTCGAAGGATTTACCTCAATTAGTTCGATTGAACGAAAAATCGAACGTTTCGAAGGATTTTAATCCATCGATCGAACAATTTTTCTACGACCAAAAAAATCTTAGAAAGCCTATGGGGACCTTCCGCATAGGCTAACATTGAGGTTCGGTAGGTTTTAGGTGGGGGGTCGAAGTTTTTTTAAAGAGACAGTACTTTGACTATCGAATGGTCGAATAGTCGAAGATTTTTAGTTTGAATCATTTGATTCGAAGTCGTAGTCGAAGGTCGAACTAGCCAATTCGATGGCCAAAGTAGCCAAAAAAACATTTGAAATTAAAGTTTTTTTTATTCTATTCCTTCAATCGAGCTAAGTAAATGTGCACCAAAGTGATAATAGAGAAAGTTTGGTTCTATTTGACTTTTACTGTGCTTATAATAACTAGACACATTTTACTAGAAATGCAACCTGAAAACACATTTTCTGTTTCTCTTGTATGCAAATTTGTATGTACAGTAACTGTGTATTAAAAGCCTAGATCTGGGGTTTTCCAGAGAAAGAGAAACTGCACCAGAGGTCCGAAACATGTTGTGCTCTGCACCTTGAATAAAATTACTTTAAGAAACTGAACCCATCTGCTCTCCAGGGAACCTTCATTTTCCACATGATACAAATATTCTGGAAGCGGTATAACCAGATCACTGTTTGATTGAGCAGCAAACAACTTTACATACGGGTTATAGCTTCAAATACTTTTCAGTTTTCCAGAGAAAGGTTCTTTCTTTAATTTGGATCTCCATACTTTGTCTGCTAAAAATCAGTAAACAATATATAAACACAATGGGATTGTTCTCCCTCCAATAAGGATTCATTATATCTTGTTTGGGATCAAGTACAGGGTACTCTTTTTATTACAGGAAAAAAGGGAATAATTTAAAAATGTTTAATTATTTGATTAAAATGGGAAAAATGCTTTCCTGTAATTTGGAGCTTTTCGATAATGGGTTTCTGTATAACAGATCCTATATATATATATATATATATTTTTTTTTATATATATATATATATATATATATATGTATAAAAGTAAAAGTAGAAAGTAGCGACACTCACAGGTTTTTTAAAGTTGCAAAAAACAAAAAAGATGTTTATTGTGGCTCAACGTTTCGATGACCGACGTATACCCGCCAGCCATGAGCTGAGCCCATAAGGTGGGCGCTCCCATATCTACCCAGATGCGACCGAGTCTACCCTGGTGTGTTTAATGATTCGTGTTGGTTGCTACCAGCAACAGGCAGCTAACTCCTCCTGTGCGCTGTGGTCGCAACCAGGCACCTCGCTCCTACATGCAACGGCGGTTCAGGAGACGCAGGGAGCTGCGTCACCTGTGGCCGCTGGTTATATTTGTTTATATTTTTGACCCGGGTTGCCAGATGACGGGCCCTAGGCAACGGATGGCTATACAGAGGCTCACTGCGCTAGCGCACACACCCACCACTACTAGACGATGTGATAGGAGGCCAGACAATGGCTGTGTATTGGACCGGGTCCCGATTGGCCGTGAAGGACCTGTAAAAGCCTATGATTGGCTAAGGACGTACAGGCACAGGAGCGTGGTTTATTCTGGCACAGCGATAGTTCATTCTGATCAGATACTCACCTGCTATTAAGCTTTTTATTCTTCACCTGCACTTCTGCGCACTGGTTGTCCTCCTTCCCCTCTCCTTTCTATGTACTTCACGAGCTTGGACACTACATACAATAGCTGACTGACAGCTACCACGGTTGCCTAGCAACAGCTCTTGGCGCCATTTTATGGGACGTGGGTTTAAATTCAGGGGGATTATGGGTTGTCTGAATGTTTGTTTGTACACTCCTGACGAAGATCCCTGTGGGGGATCGAAACGTTGAGCCACAATAAACATCTTTTTTGTTTTTTGCAACTTTAAAAAACCCGTGAGTGTCGCTACTTTCTACTTTTGCATTTACTTCAAACTGGCAGGCACCCAGGTACTCTCATTTTTAAACGGTGTGCACCTTTAGAATACATATATATATATATATATATATATATATATATATATATATATATATATATATATATATATATATATAAAAGGTTTGTGCAGTTCTTGGTAAAATATGAGGGGATACAGGCATGGGCTGTGAAATGTTATAATGCTGATTTTTGTTGTATATTTTGGTAAAGAATGAGTGTGCTTTCAGTGAACATAAGCATAAATATTCAATTAACACAGAAATCCTCTAGAGGTGTTTTTTTTCCCTATGGATGTATTTCTGATGACAGCTTTTGATTATTTTCCACATACCTGTTTCCTTGTTTATAAAGGATAACCTTGAAACTAACGTGCTTGTTTTGATGTTTGCCATTCCGTGGATATATTGGATAATGCAATATAATCATGGAAATTCCTTAATACAGAGAAAACCTTATTAATTGCAGAACTGAACACACTTGAAAATTATTTAGGACTCAATGGTTGGGAGACCGTTTAACAGGGACTACATTGCTGTTGCTGAAGGCAGCTGTAGTTCACCAGCAGATGGAGGGATGTCAGCATGTTGTGGTTTTAGGAAGAACATAAATGAAAGTTGAATACTTATTAGAAATGCTTTATTGGAGGTTTTTAACGGATGCAACTCCAAAATTCCCTCTGGTAAATTGTAACTAATTAAAAGGATACTAAACAATAACACATGCTTAATTTGCCTCAAAACAATCTAGCATATTATGTAAAGTAGTGTTGTTTTGTGAAATGTACTTTATCCTGGAAAAGTTATGTGCCTGTGTTATGCTGGACTGGGGGTAATTTATTCTTATTAAAAGTTTTGTTCTGCTGCTGCCTGACTTGGAATAGTAACCGCTATTAGGTTTCCAAGGCTTAATTACCTTAGCAACCAATCAGCAGTTGGAAATCAGGAGATGAATAGTAGACATCTTAATTAAAAAGATATACTTTAAAAAATAAGAACAGTTATAAGAAAAAAAAAATAATAAGTCTGGAGAGGTTGTCAGGTCTAATGATCCCCAGCAACCAGACAGCTTTAATAGGCAAGATACAGGCAGAAGCATTTTCAGTTTTCAGTGACTGTGTATCTGGGCAATTGTAAATGAGTGCAAAGATTGCACAAATCCCATAGATAAGTAAGCAGCTAGCACTTCCAGCTCAGCACCAATACACAGATAATACATTTTTAAAACATCAGGTGCCTATTATCTAATTTCCATTCTAGCAGCCCATCGGATTCAACCAGTCCATCAAACCCCAACTATATTAAAACAGTTCATCATCATCTATTGATTTATTCCTATTCCCTTACTGCAATCTGAATGTTTGAGTATTTATGGGGTAATGTGTCAGAACTGTAAGTCTATATAGTCTGAATAATAGCCTAGCAGCGAAATGAGGCTGAGATATGCCAACTGTAAACAGTTTAATTCAGAGAATATCTGCGCCGAGGCTCCCACCCCAGTGAGAGATGAGGCTGTACCACATTAGGCAATGGCCTTGATTGCTCTGACTATAAATTCAACACCCATTAATTATGTTATTCAAATATTAAAGGTACATTATCATGTGTCAGGCTACAGCTATACCACCCCAATACTGCTATATACTGCTATAGGTACGAGGCAAAAGGAATATCCAGAATGCTTAGGGGGTTTCCTGGGAAGGGATCTTTATGTAATTTGGATTAGCATACTCTATGTCAACTAAAATATTACACAAGTATTAACTAAAGCCAATTGGTTTGCCTCCAGTAAGAATTAATTATATCTTACTTGGGATCAAGTAGATGTATGGGATCTATTATACAGAATGCTTGGGACCTGGGCTTTCGGGATAACGGATCTTTGTGTAATTTGGATCTTCATACCTTAAGTCTACTACAAAGTCATGTAAACATTAAATAAAAAATAAAAATAAGCTGGTATTGCTTCGAATAAGGATTAATTATATCTCAGTTGGGATCAAGTACAAGGTTCTGTTTTATTAGTACAGAGAAAAAGGAAATCATTTTTCAAAATGCGGATTATTCCATTATAATGGAGTCTATGGAAGATGCCTTACTGTAAATCAGAGCTTTCTGGACAACGGGTTTCCGGATAACAGCTCCCATACCTGTACAAGGTACTGTTTTATTACTACAGAGAAGAAGGTGATCATTTTTAAAAATCTGAATTATTTGATGAAAATAGGGTCTTTTGTTGTGGCCTTTACCTGTAAGCATTGTAAAATACATGTAAAATACAAGTTAAGAATAAGAACTCAAAATGTATGACTTTAGAGTACACTGTTGCTATAGGAGGAAATTCGTAATAATAACAATGATACAAATACATAAGCTTGTTGAAATGTGCAAAACCATTTGCATTATCTGTAAAGGTTAAAGGGATCCTGTCATCGGAAAACATGTTTTTTTCAAAACACATTAGTTAATAGAGCTACTCCGGCAGAATTCTGCACTGAAATCCATTTCTCAAAAGAGCAAACAGATTTTTTTATTTTTAATTTTGAAATCTGACATGGGGCTAGACATTTTGTCAATTTCCCAGCTGCCCCTGGTCATGTTACTTTTTTTTATATTAGAATGCCTTCTTTGGGCTCTTACTGACGAGCAGTTGAAGCTGCACTCCCCTGCGTTCTGTTTTTCTGCGTTCAGCCGCAGGGGAGCGCAGGAATAGACACATTTATCACACAGGCACGTGTAGGTGCCGAACGCAGGAAAAATGCAGCATGTTGCATCTCAACCTGCGTTCAGCGCCTACACGTGCCTGTGTGAGTACAGCCACATTGAAAAAAGCTAAATGCGTCTATTCCTGCATTCCCCTGCGGCTGAACGCAGAAAAACGGAATGCAGGGAAGCGCAGCTTCAACGACTCGTCCGTAAGAGCCCAAAGAAAGCATTCTAATATAAAAAATACAGAGTGTAATCTTCAATCTAAATATGTGCTTATAATCTTTTTCCAACTGTTGTTGTTTTTCATGGATTTTTGTTATAAAAGATCTGTTCATGTGGTTATCATTAACTTCAGCCTATTACAAATTTGCTTTAGAAGTTACAAGATAATTATTTAAGATGCATGAGGGAGATTCTTGGGGGCCAAAGATTGATAGTAGTAGTAATATAATTTACTAGTATTAGCTTTTCTTATCGCATCGACAATAAAGAACATAATTGTTCTCCATAAATGACCATATCCTTTTGAGCCAGGGACAAAGCTTTTATCTATTACCAATGCTTTTTTAATAGCGAGAAAACTGTTCAATATCACTCTTCATTGACCACTTCACCAATAAAACACTTTAATTACTTACACCCTAGCGTGAGGGTTGCAAAACTAAACAAATAATAAAAATTCGACTTCTATATGGATGTTTTATACATGCTTGAGCTTCTATAATGTAAGATGCATTTTACATCCTAAAGGTGATAGTTATGTCTTAAGGAAGCGAGCAGTGAAATATAGTGTATATACAGGAAATAGCTGAGACAATAAAAATTTTAAAGACTTTTTATGCAAATCGTTGTACTGTGTGTAATTGCTTTGAGCGTTATTAATACGGTACAGAAAGCACATGTTGGAACCAAGCACATCAAAGAGGTAGATATATAGGTGCTTATACTGCTATTTTATTGGAAAAGCTCAGGGAATGTTTCTCTCCTTCACAGATATGTACCCAGGGCCTCCATCAGAAATTACGGGGCCCCGTACAGCAAAATTTTCTGGGCCCCCTGGTCCCCACCCACCCCAGGTCCCGCCCCAAGCCCCACCCCAGATCCCACCCACACCACAGTAAAAAGTCCACAAAGACACAACCGCTAAAACCGGTAATCCCCCTCACTCACAAGTCTTAAAAAGCCATTGGTGGTCAGGGCCCCTTATAATTTAAAAAAAAAAATAATAATAAATTGGTGGCAGGGGTCCCACAAAAGTTTTTAAAAAAACATTAGTAGTCACGGCCCCCCTATAAGTAAAAAAATAAACTATTGGTGCCAGGGGCCCCGTAAATGTTTTTTAAAAAAACATTGGTGGTCAGGGCCCCCTACAAGTTAAAAAAAAATCATTGGTGGTCAGGGCCCGCTTATAATTAAAAAAAAAAATTGGTGGCAGGGGTCCCACAAAAGTTTTTAAAAAAACATTAGTAGTCACGGCCCCCCTATAAATTAAAAAAAATAAACTATTGGAGCCAGGGGCCCGGAAATGTTTTTTAAAAAAACATTGGTGGTCAGGGCCCCCTACAAGTTAAAAAAAAATCATTGGTGGTCAGGGCCCCCTACAAGTTAAAAAAAAATCATTGGTGGTCAGGGCCCCCTTATAATTTAAAAAAATAAATAAATTGGTGGCAGGGGTCCCACAAAAGTTTTTAAAAAAACATTACTGGTCACGGCCCCCTATAAGTTAAAAAATAAACTATTGGTGCTAGGGGCCCCTTAAATGTTTTTTAAAAAAACATTGGTGGTCAGGGCCCCCTACAAGTTAAAAAAAAATCATTGGTGGTCAGGGCCCCCTTTATAAGTTAAAAAAAACTATTGGCACCAGGGGCCCCATAAATAATTATTTAAAAAAGCATTGGTGGTCAGGGCCCCCCTATAAGTTAAAAAAAACTATTGGTGCCAGGGGCCCCCTACAAAAAAAATCATTGTATAAGTGGGCATTGCACACACTGTATATAACAGATTTCTACTGATACCAGCACTAGGCAAACTCTGTACACAGGCTCTGTGGTAGCTACATATAATATCACACTACAAAGAGTCATAGTTAAGCAAATATTAAGCACAACATACATAGCACTGCTTTGTCTCTCTCCTGTTCTGTTTCTCTGCAAGCTCCAGGATGCTGCCACTCAGCTCTCTCTATGCCATAGAGAAAAGAGCCCAAACAGGAACCTTGTGCTTACAGGGGCGGGACATAAGGAAGGGAGAAGCTGCCATTGGCTGAAAAACACTGGGGCAGGGCGAGATTGCAGAATTAGGGATTGTCTGCCAATTTTCATACATACAGTCGTGCGTTGTGTCACAGCTTGAAATTGAGTTTACTGATAGTGATGGGCGAATTTGCGCCGTTTCGCTTCGCCGAAAAATTTGCGAATTTCGCGCGAAATTCGCGAAACGGCGAAAAATTCGCGAAACGGCGCCGGCGTCTCGTTTTTGACGCCAGCGCCCGTTTTTGACGCCGGCACCCGTTTTTCCAACGCCGGCGCCCGTTTTTGACGCCGGCGTCCGTTTTTCGAAAAAAAATTTTGACGCCGGCGAATTTTTTCCGCGAATTTTCGCGGGAGTTTCGCGAATTTATTCGCTGGCGGCGAATCGCGCAAATTCGCCGCGAATTCGCGCCTGGCGAATAAATTCGCCCATCACTATTTACTGATCGTGGAACTTGCAGATAATCCCTAACTTTGCACTTCTCCACATACAATTTTCTGCACTTCTTCGGGTCTTCAGCCCAGCCAGGCCCCCCTTTAGCCCCGGTCCCGGTACAGGTGTACCCCCTGTACCCCCCTGATGGCGGCCCTGTATGTAGCTGAGGATATACATCAAAACAAAATGTACAGAGATTATGTTTACTTTCCTGGGAAGTATTTGTAGAAAACAGTAAAGATCATCCCTCTGGCAAAGCTGCACCTTTGAGAGATCCTTTCTGTGACCTCTATGTTTCATGGTGTACCCTGCCTTGAAAAACTGAATGGAGCTATATAAATAGACTCTGGAACACACTGTATGTTTGGTTGGGAACAGCTAATGTAGAGAAATGTTGCCTTTAATGTTTAATATCACCTCCTCATGAAAAAAAGTTCCCACTCTCTCATAAGTTGTACATGTATTTATATCTCATTTAATTTCTTTGGTAAAGTATAAATCAGGGGTGTCCAAACTTTTGGCTTGCCGGGCCACATTGGAAAAAGAAAAATTGTCTGGGGCCACACATTAAATACACTTTTAATTGCAAAAGTAAAGGAAATACACAGAAAAGAACTACAATGCCAGTTGGATAACCAGATAGAGCTATACACTGGAATATGGGACACCTAGATAATAAATAGACGTATTATTATATTATTATTACTAACTTGGCAATGGGCAGAGACTCCCCTCCTCCTATTTCCTCGGGAACCAAGAGTTTCAAGCTGGGCCGCATTCATATGCATCCTGGGCCGCATGTGGCCCTCGGGCCGCAGTTTGGACACCCCTGGTATAAATCATGAATGAATGCAACTGACAACTTTTTTCTAATTTCGGTTCTGTACATTACCACAATGAGTTTTAAATAAAACAACTCAGATGCAGTTTAACTACAGACTTTCAGCTTTAATTCAGTGGGTTGAACAAAAAGATTGCATAAAAATGTGAGGAACTAAAGCCTCAACACAATCACTTCATTTCAGAGGCTCAAAAATAATTGGACCATTGACTCAAAGGCTATTTCATGGGCAGTGTGGGCAATTCCTTTATGTCATTATCAATGAAGCAGATGGAGTTGATTTGGCCCTGGAGTTGATTTGGGGGGTGTGCTTATATGTGGATGATTTTGCATGCGGTCAAAGGAGCTCTCCATGCAGGTGAAACAAGCCATCCTAAAGCTGCAAAAACAGAAAAAAAACCATCAGAGAAATTGCTACAATATTAGGCGTGGCAAAATCTACAGTTTGGTACATCCTGAGAAAGAAAGAGAGCACTGGTGAACTCAGCAACGCAAAAAGACCTGGACGTCCACGGAAGACAACAGCAGTGGATGATCGCAGAATCATTTCCATGGTGAAGAGAAACCCCTTCACAACAGCCAAACAAGCGAACAACACTCTCCAGGAGGTAAACGTATCGATATCCAAGTTTACCATAAAGAGAAGACTGCATGAAAGTAAATACAGAGGGTTCACTGCAAGGTGCAAGCCAATCATAAGCATCAAGAATAGAAAGGTTAGCTGCCCATTGTTCTGTTGATAGGTTTCTGATGGGCTGCAGGGGCAGAAGGGGGGGAGTGATATCACTCAAACTAGCAATGTAGCATTAAAGAAATTTTTAATATAAGCTTCATCATACTGAAATAAGAAACTTTCTAAATACAATTAAAAATTTCTGTTTCATTTCTGAAATAATCAAGTTTAACCATTACTATCTCCCTCTCAGCATCTGTTTCTCTTCATTCTGTCTTCATGCAGGAGTCGGATGTAACATTTTTATTGACAATTAGATCCAATATATCTTTTAGGGGGGCTCCCTTTCCTAGCGGATATATTAGCGCTAACTCAAGTAACTGACTAAGGCACAAACAAAATCTAACGATATAACTACCTTTGGCATACATTCTGCATGTAGAGAGAACTGATTTCTGGTGATTTTAACAGAGTGAGTTCTAATAATAATAGAAAAGGAGCCCCCTAAAAGACATATTGGATTTAGCTGCCATTCAAAATCAGACTCCCATAAAGAGGGAGAATAAAGTAGGGATGCACCGAATCCACTATTTTGGATTTGGCCAAACCCCCAAATCATCCACGAAAGATTTGGCCGAATACCGAACCGAATCCGAATCCTAATTTGCATATGCACATTTGGGTTGGGAAGGGGAAAACATTTTTTACTTCCTTGTTTTGTGCCAAAAAGTCATGTGATTTCCCTCCCGCTCCTAATTTGCATATGCAAATTGGGATTCGGTTCGGCCGGGCAGAAGGATTCGACCGAATCCAAATCCTGCTAAAAAAGGCAGAATCCTGACCAAATCCCGAACTGAATCCTGGATTCGGTGCATCCCTAGAATAAAGAGAGGCAGATGCTGAGAGGGGGGATAGTGAAGAATAACTTGAATATATCAGAAATGCTCCAGAACTTTTCCTTATTTATTTTTTTTTGATATTTAGAAAACTTCTTATTTCAGGATGATGAAGCATATTTTACATTTTCATTTTTGTGATAGTTCCCCATGCAATATAAAAAAATCTGTTAAAAACAGATTCAGTGCAGAATTCAGCTGGAATCAACAATATTAACTGATGTGTTTTCTCATAGCTTTAAGGAAAATACATTCCTTACACATTTGGCACCAAGGAAAGGGCACTTAAGCAAAGGTTCTGATTAGATAGCCCTATAAGTAAGGCTTTTGAGATGTATTTTCTTTTTCTGTAGAGGTCTAGGGAGCATGGCACAGCTGTGAAAAGCTCCAACCCGCTACTAGATGTGGAAATAGCAATATAGAAAAATATTGAATGCTTTGTAATACATTCCATAAGCCTTACCCTCTTTTTAAATATGTTTTAATAAGAATATAAAAAAGGGAATCTCTGTCAAAGAGTTAATTGAAATACTTCCACAAACATAGGTTAAACAACTCTTCTTGTGCATATACTCTGGAGGTATAGCTATGCTTGTGAAAGTTCAGTGCAAAAGTCTTAAAGAAACAACAAACTAATACAGGAACAGAGAATGACAAATTTCTGTTATTCAACCCCGACCAATTAAGGCACGTTTGTGAGTATATCAGGCTGTTTTATGTTTGCAGATGTAGTATTTTTTCTTGCTATTTGCTATTCTAAACATCTGCAGTACTTTATTTGTATTATAAGTTTCTATATGAGCTGTAACGTGCTACATAGGATCTGAAGTATGCATTGTGTATTTGTAATGGACCATTAGGAAAAACAAGTCCCCATAAACCAGATACAAACAAGATTCCTTTTGGAACTGAAAGCTAAATTCCAACATGAATACAGAAGGCTTGGAAATGAAGAACTAAAGCCCCTTGTGAGAATTGTGTGAGATTTATGCAAATATACTGAATATATGAGAACAACTGATTAATGTAAAAATCTTCAGTAAGCCTGCTGTTATCATGAACATGGTTGATGTGTCAGTGAGTGCATCCACATACTGTCTTTTCTCAACGTCTTGAAGATCCTTATCATGTGTCCAGAAAAGAACTCCATCTAAGACCTTTCCGAGTTCATGTAGAAGTCAATGGCAGATGTCTCGTTGACATTTTGAAGATATTCTGATCTGCGCTGGGTTTTGTTCAACAATACAAAGAATTTGTGCTTTTGGGCGTCAGATCCAAAAAAGTCTCAGGTGTCGGGCATCAAATCTGAAAAAGTTGTAGTTTTTGGCAGAAAAATCGCATGATTCCGATTCTTTCAAAATGTTATCAAGTCTATTACTACACAAGAAGTTTTCATGAAAATGTATTGATAAATGGGAGGGAAGTCCATGCGGATTTGGTTGGAGTTGTTTTCAGAAAATAGTAAGAAAATTTCTGTTTTAAAATATATACATCCAAGAGCCACCCTCCTAATGCTGCCGCCCTAGGCCGACCCCTCAAATGTCTATATATAAATACAGCTCTGACGGGGCGTGGTGTGAATGATGTATAATCTGTATAATGCTACTGAATATTTTGGTGCTATATAAATAAGGATAATAATATCTTGACGTGATGTGTCATACTCATGTCACTATGACAATACATTTACCACTACTGGTTCTACTCTATCCACACATGCTACATACTGTGATCTTAATTAATACTCATTTTTTAGTTGCTTCTTTTATTTAACGTTGATTGACTTGTTAGTGAGTCATTGCCTTATCAAAAAGTCAGTGCAATACATCATGTTTATTCCCCTCCTGAGACATAAGTTAAAAAAAACAAATCCTTTCCAGATTCAATGACCTAAAGGTCATGCTCTTCTATATTTGCATTTAATTGGGGTTGCCAGGTTTATGCTGAATAACTAATTTAGACTGGCCAAATATGCTTGTTGTTATAATATTAATATTAAACCTGTTAAATGATTACATATACTATTTGCCTTTCATTTTCCCCTTTTACACAGGCACCTTTTATATCATGCAAAATAAAAAATGTTTCTAATATAGTTAGTTAGGCAAAATTGTAATGTATAAAGGCTGGAGTGAACAGATGTCTAATAAAACAGCCAGAATACAACTTCCTGCTTTTCAGCTCTATAACTCTGAGTTAGTCAGCGACTTGAAGGGGGGCCACATGGTACATTTCTGTTCAGTAAGTTTGTAATTGATCCTCAGCATTCAGCTCAGATTCAAAAGCAACAGATATGACCCATGTAGCCCCCCTCAAGTCTGGTTGGTTACTGCCTGGTAGCCAGGGTAACCAGTCAGTGTAAACCAAGAGAGCTGAAAAGCAGGAAGTAGTGTTCTGACTGATATGTTATACATCAAATCACTCCAGCCTTTATACATTACATTTTTGCCTAACTAACTATATTAGAAACATTTTTTATTTTGCACATTCTATCTATTTACCCAGTTTTTATTTTTACACTGAACAATTCCTTTAAAGAGAAACTCCGGCACTACAGGCTGAGCCATCAAAATCAGGACTGTCCCACAGTTGGGAGTAGGGTTGCCACCTTTTCCTTCCTTTGGCAGGAGGTGGCACCAGTTATGTCAGAGGCGGGGTTGATAATGTAAGGGGCGGGCCAGTGATGCTGAGGGGCTGGCCAGTGACATGGAAGGGTGGGCTTGTCACGTGGATGGGTGGGCCAGTAGTTTCGGAGGGACTGGTCAGTGACGCTGCAGCTTATGATTGCCCAAATTGCTCCTGAAGCAGGGGACAGACTTGCCGGGTTTTCAGAATTTAGAAAACCAGCCAGACATTTTACAACCAAACAGTGGTTGTAAAAACCTGACTGTCTGTTTCAAAAGCGGACAGATGGCAACCCTAGTTGGGAGGTATGCAGAGACCTTTTGCTCTAGGAGAGCAGCTCTAAGTAAGGAGGTACCTGACATGTTGCCGACCTGTCTACTGTACCTCTTCCCTTCCCAAGCCTTATACCTATTGCCAGGGACCCTCCTAATCTGCTGTGATCATAATTCCTGCCCTTGTTACCCCCAAAGACCCATACTTACCACTTAAGCAATTTAACATGTGCCCCAAATAACCTGGCCACAGTAGTGACAAAAACAGACAAACCAGCATACAACCAAAGAAGGGTGGGTGGGATTAACTTGCTCTATCCACAAATGGATTTCTTTCCTAGCTGATGCACCACCCATCCCCACTACATCAGCTAAACCCACTAATTTAACCCCTTGTGATCAGGGTTGTCGTACCCATAATGCCAGGGTCAAACTGGGCTGGCAGAGGTTAGGGAGGTGCATACGTCAGGAGCTGGGCCCTGCAGATTGTGAGGGGGGCCTTCCAATCAAAGCATGGGTGGTCACTGCTGCACCAGTCCCACATTGCGTCATGCCCCCTCTTGCAATAAATCCCTGCTCAGGGGTAAGCTTTTTTTCCTGTTGATATTCCTATAAAGAATCCATTGTGTTCATGCCCTGCTGGGCCTGCAGTACTCTAAAGAGAGGGGCAGGGAGTTGGCACAGGGGTCATTCCAGGAAACACCTGCCTCTCCGTTGTTGTTTAGTGACTAAACAAGTGACTAAACAAGCTAGATTATTTAGTCTGTTCCCCTCATGGGCATTTACTACATTTATTTTTAAATCCTTTTTAATGCTATTGTTTCAATATATCTGCAATTTGCGACACTAAAACTCTCTCCAAAGAGCCAACAATTAATTCTATAATCTTTAAAGATCTCTAGCAGACAGTTTATGACTATATCAAGAGCTTTCTACTTTGAAATATGCTCTGTATCTGTTAACTCTAATTTACTGAATGCTTTAATGCTATGATGCCCAGAGTTTGTGTGTTTCTTTAATACAAGTAGTTTGTATTTGAAATATAGTAGGGATGCACCGAATCCAGGATTCGGTTCTGGATAATGAATCAGTACCTTGTACTTGATTCCAACTGAGATATAATGAATCCTTAATGGTGAAAAAACAACAAGTTGGTTTTATTTAACGTTTAAATAATTTTTAGTAGACATGAAATATGGTCATACAAATTACAGAAACACCCATTATCCAGAAAACCGCTGGTCCTGAGTTTTCTGGATAGCAGTTCCCATACTGGTATTTATACCCGTTTCCTACTCCTACTTTTCTGTTTCCTAATTTTCATACTTCATGATTTAATCAATAAGGGGTCTATTTATTGAAGGTCGAGTTTCTCTGATCGAGTTTTAAAGAGCAAAAAAAAAAATCTAAATTTTTATAGGACTTAAACTCACTTTTTTTCAAGCTCTGAAGCTGCTGAAAATCCATATCTGAAAATACTCCAGCTAAACCTATTGACATCATTTAGAAGTCAATGGCAGATGGTCCCTGTAACCTTTGGAACATGTTTTTTTACCTTCAGAATTCTTGTCTGTTTGAGCTGGTTTTCGTTTGATAATACGATAAATTCTGGGTTTTCCAGACAACAACTCGATAATGTTGAGTTTATGGAGCATCTTTTTGAAAAAAACGATTTAAATTGGCGCTTGATTTAGTTGCAAAGTTTTTTGTAAGCAAATTGGGGTTTGGTAGTTTGGTCAATATATTTTTATTATAAGGAGAAAAAGTCAAATTTTACCAAATAACCTCCTAGTCACTAGTTACAGTGTGGGAATCTATAACTCATCACACTGCATTTATTAATTCATATTAATTATCATTTTAAAAATCACATTCATATATATTTCATTAATTTAAAACACCTTTGACAATATGGTCACACTATTGCACTATTTCTTGAAAAAATAGCATCTAAGAAGGTCACAGACACCATAATCACACTAGACATAGTTAAGACTAAAGAAAACCAGTCTGATTCATAATATATTATGTTATGGGAATATGGGCCACAAGATTAATTTCAATGCAAAAGAGATGTCTTAAAAGTCCACATTTATTCATGTAAATGATATGAAGCCTGTTGAAGCTGTTTTCTGGAATTCATTCAGTACATATATTAAAGCAGCACCTGTTTTTATTTCAGGGTGTTACTGATTTCCTGGGAACTGTCCATATCTGGCAGTCACTCCACGGCAGGCATAAAGTTAAACTGTCACTAGTCCTTACCCAGATGACTGTGTATTCAATCACATTTCCACACAGCAGCACATGTAGAATTTAAAATCACTTGGGAAAATTGTAATATATAAAATAAATATTACATTAACATGGTCGAATTTAGGGGCAGATTTACTAAGGGTTTGAATTTGGAAGAACAACAAACTTCGAAATTCGACCATCGAATTAAAAAACTTCAAATTCAAAGTTTTTTCAAAAAATTTGGCGATCCTGCGGTCGATTAAAAATCGTTCGATCTAACAATTAAACGATTAAATCGTTCGAATCGAACTATTCGAACGATTTTTAGCGATCGATCGAAGGATTTCTATTCAACCAAAAAAAAACTGCTGTGGAAGGTCCCCATAGGCTAACATTGCACTTCGGTAGCTTTAATTTGGCGAAGTATGAATTCGAAGTTTTTTATAAAAAGAGACAGTACTTCGATTATCGAATGATCGAATAGTCGAACGATTTTTACTTTGAATCGTTAGAATCGAAGTCGAAGGTCGTAGTAGCCTATTCAATGGTTGAAGTACCCAAAAAATTACTTCGAAATTTGAACTTTTTTAACTTCGAAAATTCACTTGAGCTTAGTAAATCTGCCCCTTAAAATTTAAAGATATTTGATAGAAGAATTAGAGCGAGAGAAAATATGAATATGTAGTGACAATTAGATTCTAGCACAGCAAGCTGTTTATCTTGAGAATATTTAGAAAATATTGAATGGAAGGGATTTAAGCATAATTTTATGAAATGTGTCGTTGAGTGAATTTTTATTTGTGAACAAAAATATCCAGAAAGCTCTGTATTATGGGAAGGTCATCTCACATGGGATTCTGTTGAAAAAGGCAGAATCCCAAACTTTATCCTGTATTCGATGCATCCCTAGAATCCATTTTAGGAATATATTTAAAATGTTTAAATTATTTCCTGGGAACACAATCCTATTGGATTTATTGAATGGGTATATGCTTTTTAAAGGGAAAGATCCCTTATCGGGAAAATTCTGGGTCATAAGCATCTTGAATAATAGGGCTTATACCTGTAGTACCAATGTAGGGCCGTGTAAAATAAAATTCATTTCTTATAATTAAATTGGTCTCCCACTGAAAACAATAATTAGCAAAGCAACAGATTGACAATTGTGCTACGGCAGTAATCTTTTTTCTTCCAAGGCTTTCATCTGAAGAGAAACAATGAATTTCTAAAGCCCCTGAACTCTTCACATTAAAAGAACGATTGAATTAACACACACTATTGTCACTCAGACATGTGCACAAAACTTACCCATATAATAGCAGCATTTTAACACATAATTGAAATAATTGGTATTGTTTCCATAACGAGAAGAAAATGGAATATATTTATTCTGCTGACACACCCTGTTAAGAATTTGTCAAGTCAACTGTATAATAATCATTTACACAACCAAATACTGCACTTTTTGAAAGTCAAAACAACTATTTGGTTGTTAATCAGGAGTCATCAATCATCCAACATGCACTAATAATATAATAATATTATTAAAAATCTTGGGTTAGTTTAAAGGTTCTGAATAGCTATATCCAGTACCAATTTAATTGTAGTCTTCTTTTTTATGTTTACATGTTTATTTTTAAATCCATATACTTTTGGATTAATATGTTCCATTGTAGAGGAGACAGTTCTTCCATGGTTCAAAAATATGTAAGGAATATATAAACTATATAAAATTGCCCTCAGTATGTAAATAATTTGTATGAACTTTGTATTCAGTTAGCCAGTTCTTTGAGTTTCAAAACATACCATATGCGGGATACTGTTTATGTGTTTTGGGTTTAAAAAAATACTTATACTCTAAGATGGACAAAACTAGGTAGATCAATGATGGAAAAGGAACTAGGAATGTTGTGGATAGTAAATACTAGAAGAGGAAAGCTTGGCATCCATCAAGAAACCCCAATGTGAATTTCCATAAACCACGCTGTCTTTGAGCCAATAAAGCTTGGCAATTTATGTGATTTTTACCAAATGGGCGTTAATATGTAGAAAGACATAGGCAGCATAAGTGTCGAAGAAAAGCACATTCTGTAAAACTTATGAAAATTGCAGCGCAAAATATTGTCCTGTATTAGTTGTCAAGCAAGATATTGTTCTGTAATAAAATGTTATAGTCACAGTTGGGAAATTTATATCTTTACCCTTACATAGAAATGGTAAAACCTTATCCACAGTATACATTACATTGTTCACTACAGAAAACAAAAATAACTTTATTGAAACAGAGAATAGATATAGAGGATCTCTCTTATGGCTGGCCAAGTTGGAATGTTTAAACTGGGAAAGAGGAAAACATTTAACAGATTTACCCTTCTTTCCAGTTATACTGGCCATTCTTTCAAGTTCTTTCTTACTATGATTGCATATATAGGGAGATATATGGAGATGATTTGAATTAAAACACTAAAAATTCTAATTTTCCCAATATAATTTCTGGTTTGCTAGCTGATAAAAAATAAGGAACATAGGCTGGGGAATAGCACAAAAATTTATTTTAATCGATATTGTAAATATTCTTATACTCCAGGCTTTTTGGCCATATACACAGAACTCTCGGTCTCATTGGTGTTATATTTGTCACCTACAAGTGAGAATTGAAACTATGTATATGTAACATACATACATAGTTATATAGTGAATAACATAGTTAAAAAAAAGGACATATGTCCATCAAGTCTACAATCAAGTACAAGTGTGCTTCTAAGACTTTGAGATTCTTAAAATAATAAAGAAAAAGCCGATGGTGTATTACCCTTCAATCAGAATGGGCGTAATTATAATGGACCTACTCACATTCAGTAGGAGTGGTGGTCAGTATGTATATCACTTTTATTGGGCTCTGGATTGATGTTACAACCTGTTTGAAAAAGAAGCTGCAATGGTAAAATACTATGGGGACCCCCCACCAATGGCCCGGATACTGGTTATACTCACAGGGCGCAGATGGTCTGAAGTGTATTTTTAAATGCAGCAGATGATCCGGCTGTTCTCTAAGAAGATCTTCCAGTGCTGATTCCAGAATTTCCAGGTTTCTCTGCTCGGTCTCTCTTCCGGTGTCAGTGAGAGCCACTCTGTGTTTCCGGTCCTCTTGTGGTGGACCTGAACGTTCTCCGTACTCAGCAAGTGGTGCAGGCTGGTTACGGAAAATTAAGAAGGGCAACTCTTATCCTCAATTCAATTCAACTAATTTAAGGAATACAGATTAATACAGATGCCTTGGGGTGAATATACCAATTCAACATCCCCAGTGGGCCCTGGCCCCCCAGTCCGACGCTGCAAGTAAGCAAAGGTGATAAGGTATCAGGGCTAGAAATGAGCATGTTTACATATTAGATAACAGAATACTGTGCTCACGTGACATTCGTGGTTCTTATATAAAATAGGTCATTAATTGCCAAGAAATAGATTAATTGTACTTGCTGGATAAACAGATACAAACTTGAAGTCTTAAATACTATATTTTCACTTTGGGGGTTATTTATTAAAGTCCGAATGCCAAAAACCCAAATATCCTATAAAATCTGGATATTTAGTGAAAAAAAAATTTCTGGAGATTTATTATCCCTCTAGGATGGAAAAAGTCCAACTCTGAAAATCCGGCATCTAAGACCTACCAAGGTTGTATATCAGTCAATGGGAGAGGTCCCTATCCTATTTGGCAGTAACCAAGAAGATTCAGATGGCACACACATAGCAAAATGTGCATAAACTTTGTGATTTATTTGGATCTCTGCAGATGTGTGTGCCATCTGAATCTTCCCAGATAGAGCACCACTGATACGTGACCCACGGAGTTCGGATTTTATTAAAGTACATTGACCCTATCCTATTTGGAATTTTCTATGGTCTGTGGAATTATCCAGAAAATCGGACTATTTTGGACTTTTCAGCCGAAAATCCGAAAAAATAGCGATTCGGGAAAAAAACTCCAAAAAAAATCCTACAATTCGGATTTTCGCTCGATTGTTTCTGATTTGTCCCTGGTCCGATTAAATCGTGCTTTTTTAATAATAAATAAGCTCCAATCGTGGATTCTAGTTTGGCCGGACTTTTTAAATTAGAATACAAGGAACCTCAATTTTACATACCCTGATTTTAAGTTTTCCTTGTTGTTTTGTGGTTATATATTAAGCATAATACATTTCCCTGATTTTACATTTTTCTGGATTTTACACCATTTTTTTCTGATCCCCTGAAAACCATAAAATGGGGGTTCTACTGTAGTCAGAAAAATTCAGATTTTGATAAATAATTTAATTTTATGTTCACATTGTCAGACAACTCCATTAGAGTTAAATATGAATGTGTAATAATTTATTCCCTATACACACAGTATTTATTAAAATAATTCACTTTTTTATCCTTTTCATAAAAAGTGCATTTTACTCTTTTCAGCACTTTTATTGGAACTATAAATTAGATGTTTGCACCTTGAAGGTTGACTGAGTTTGTTCACACCATAGTCTCCATGTCACCACCATAACCACAACTCTTTGGCTCCCTTTGTCTGTTCCTAAGGCTCATTTGTATCTTTTGATTAATTATATGAACTATTCTAACTAACTAAATATTCCAGTAAGCTGTAGTATTAGATTTGATTAGATTAGATTTGAGTAGATATTTGCCAGCAACAAGATTCAGTACAAATATTGACTGCTTCTGCCAGTCCATTTAGCTTTATTTACATTGAAGGCAAATTGCAGATTGTTGGACAACATTGCATGTCTGCATACTATTTGCTGTTTCTGTTGCTGTTACTGTTTCTATACCATTTGTAACTGTTAGAATCCATTCCTTTCCATGTGCATTATTTGTATTAGCAACTCAAACATAAGTAGTGGAAAGATCAACAGACTTAAAGAGGTTGTTGACCTTCAAACACGTTTTTCAGTTCAGTTGGTTTCAGATTGCTCATCACCAGAAATACAGACTTTTTCCAATTACTTTTTTATTTTCTATTTGTGACAGTTTTTCGATAATTGAAGTGTAAAGTTTCATTTTTCTCCTTCTACAGCAGCTCTGGGAGAAGGGGCACCAAATCTTTAACTGTTCTAAATTGATACATTTAGTTGATACATTTGTTACCTTTGTTACCTTTATTAGCCCTGCTGAGCAGAATCCTTGAGTTTCATTAAAGGGGTAGTTCATCTTGAAGTTAACTTTTTATAGAATGGCCAACTCTAAGAAACATTTCAATTGGTCTTTATTTTTTTATAGTTTTTGAACTATTTGCATTCTTCTTCTGACACTTTCGGGCTTTCAAAATGGGGGTCACTGACCCCATCTAAAAACAAATGCTCTGTAAGGCTACAAATGTATTGTTGTTGCCACTTTTTATTACTCATCTTTCAATTACGGCCTCTTCTATTCATATTCCAGTCTCTTCTTCAAATAAATACGTGGGTAATGTAGGTAACAACCAGATTGTTGAAACTGCAAACTGGAGAGATAATGAATAAAAGCCACAAATAATAAAAAATGAAAATCAGTTGCAAACTGTCTCAGAATATCACTCTCTATGCCATACTAAAAGCTAACAGAAAAACAAACAACCCCTTTAAAAGCAGCTGTTAGAATTGATACAATAGTTGCTAATATTCCATAGACACTGCTGAGAAATATATAAAATAAATGTATCAACTAAATGTAGCAGAATCTGCCCATGGATCACTGAGCTGCCAGACTGAGACACCAGAGAGATTAAACTTAAAACTTAAATTCTGGGAAAACGGTAAAAAAATAAAAGATGGAAAGCAATTGAAAAAAGTCTTTGTTTATGGTGAACAACCTGAAAACAACTTAACAGAAAAAGTGTTTGGAAGGTGAACAACCCATGTAAGCACTTATTAGCCACACATAAGCAGATGGCAGCTTGTCTCAAACCAAACTTAGTATTAATAATAGAATCAAATAAGTCAGAAAAACTTGGGAGAATAATAATGCAAGTCTAAAGATTTAAAAAAAACTGTTTATAGACAACAGACAAAAATATAGTAAATATGTATATGAAAAAAGAAAATAAATAACAAGAAATATGAGGCAGGGAGAGACTTGCTCCATGGTTCTCACTGGAAGAATCCTGGGCCAGGGCATTTTCCTGCTGATAGGAGCATCTGCCCGAAGTGAATACAATCACTGAGGGGTGCATAACTTTTGGCTCCCAGCGATCAATGACTTTTCTTCTCATTTAAGAATAAGGGGCAGTGATGCAAAGTCTCTGGCAAATTTATATGCCATACAAGAATTGTTGTAATGCACAGAATTGGTGATGGTCTCTAAATAGAAAATTGCTAAATGGATTTAGAATTTTGTTTGGAGAGAAACTGACCAACATTGTTTCATAGTTGTTTTATGCCAGAGCTAAAGATATACGGTACTTACTTTTTCAAACAGACACAGTAAAGGGCCATCAACATGTAAATCGTCTAAATATCATATCCAGGTACTAATTGTATTATTGTTTCAGCTTGACTCTCCATTTCATTAGGCAGACTTAGATGAGGTTAGTATACAGCAAAATACTGCAGGACTATTACATTGTACAGTCCTATATATCTGTTTATTTGTTTATATCATTCTATATGAATGCATGAAATTATTGTGAAAGAAGAAATACTTTGGCAGAATGGAATTAATAACATATCTGTAGCTGTATTTGCCTGAATTTTAGAAAAGAAAGAAATAAATAGGAAAATGTGTATTGCTTATGAAAGGTGAAGGGATATTACAGCAGGGTTTTTGAAAAAAATAAAATAAATATGCATTTGGAAACCTGTAATTGAAAACAAGTTTGAATAGATTTTTTTCAAAGCGAACAATGGACTCAATGATATGTGATATACAGAGCTTGCCGAGAGCTATACCAGAGGGAGAGAAAATGAATAGAAGAACGTCACAGTGAAGGAAAGTGTGGGAGAAGTGGTTAATATACTGCCAGTGGAACCAGGATCATTTAGTGGATTATGTTCTAGGAAAATACTACACGTCACCAGGTGCCAGTGTTATTAATAGAAGTATATGCAGACTGAGACAATACATCAATGATTATGCTCTGTAATGAAGGTACAACTTGTATTAAAGTGTTGTTGAAAAAAGGTGTGTACAAACAAAAGCCGGTTTGACATTAGAAAACTGATGTCAAAGTAATATGCTGAGATGCTTAAAAAATATCATTAATGATATTCATTTATTGTTTTTAAATAGAAAGATGATAGAAAGATGATAGATAGATAGATAGATAGATAGATAGATAGATAGATAGATAGATAGATAGATAGATAGAAAGATAGCTAGTGATGGGCGAATTTATTCGCCAGGCGCAATTTTGCGCATTGAACTTCATAAAAAACAAAACACCCACTAACTCCAATCCATTTGCAACAAGAAAATACAGCAATTGACTTAAATGCATTTTTTGCATTTGTTGAAATTTTGGCAAAATATTGCCTTTCCAGAATTTTTTTTTGTGCAAATCTACACATTTTTCCATATTATACAGATTTGATCTATTTCCATTTAGAGACCTGTGATGCAAATTTGTGCATTGGATTTCTATGCCTAATTTAGTACAGAGTTTCTGAAGATATTTAAAGGAATTCACAAATAGTAAATAGTGGGACTTTTGGTACAGAAATTACTTATTCTGTCTAATAGATATAGACCAGGGTGTTTGGCAATTGCAGTTCAGATTTGGAGAACCATTTGCTTTTTTTTAAAGATCCGTTAGATAATCAACTTTATTTTAAGAACATATATCTTATTATTTCATTTTGTCTCCAGCATAAATGCTACATGAGTCATAAACTCTGGCAATATTTTATTCTTAACCAAAGATACGTGAGCGTCCTACCAAACTGTTGAGTAAAAAAAATACTTCTGTAACCAAAAAAGAATTGAATTAAGCACATCTCAAAAAGTACAAATTAGCTCTGCAACTTGCCTGTTTGGGTAAAATCAATACTTTCAAAGAGTCATGCTCACTTCACCTACAGTATATATTTATATTGGGTGGAGGTTATGAGCAGCACTTCCTATTAAATAGCTGCCATTAAAATGCCACTGTTGCTTACATGGCAATAATCCAGACAGTCAGTAAAGTTTAAAGCTTGAGAAAGAGTATTTTCTTACAAAACTTTGCTTTTCATCTGCTTTATTGGCATGTGAGAGACTTCGTATTTTAACTTTAGTTAGTTAAGTATTTAAATATCTCTATTGGATACTAGTAAATGACAGTAGAACCCCCATTTTACAGGGGACCAGGAAAAGATATTGTAAAATCCTGGAAAATGCAAAATTAGGGAAATGTGTTAAAAAATGTATTCTTCAAGTTCTCAAAATATATATGCAAAGGAGTCAATTCTACTTTGAAATACAGTATTTGCTGTGTTAAAGTAGAACCAAAGATAATCTAAAGAAGTTGGCTAGAAATGTTATACACTATGGAGTTATTTATTAAAGTTCATTTTTTTCTGGTCGGACTTTTAAAGGGAAAAAACACAATTTTTTGTTGAGAAAAAAAATGAATTTTTTTGGGATTTGTTAAACCCTGATGGTGCTAAAAGTCTCAATACAAATGTACTCCAACTCAGACCTGCTAAGTTCATGTAGAAGTCAATGGCAGATCTCCCATTGATCTCCTGATCTGCGCTGGGCATCAGATTCAAAAAAGCTGAACGTTTTGGGCGTCAAATCCCAAAAAGTTGCAACAGATTTTAAAAATTTGTATGATTCAGACGTTTTTGCAATTTAATCTATTTTTTTCTGTACACTAAATTTTAGGAAAAAGTTATTGATAAATACAGGGGAAAAGACTGTGCAGATTTGGTCAGAGTAGTTTTCAAAAAATAGTGAGAACTTTTCAGTTTTGGGATTCTGTACCAGTTCAAGATAACCACAGCCCTTTAGGGTTAGTTCACTCAAGGATATTCGGGGAGATTTTGTCGCCTGGCGACTAATCGCCTCTTTTTCTGGGCGACAATCTCCCTGAACTGCCTCCTCATGTTTTCCCATCCGCTGTAATGAAAAGTCGCCTGCGGCAAAGCACAAGTGGCGCTGCGTTTTCAGAAGTCGTCTGAAGTTGCTTCACAAGGAAACTTTAGGCGACTTCTGAAAACGCAGAGCCGTGTGTGCTTTAGCGCACGCCACTTTACCAAGATGGTGACCCTCTGTGACAAGTTTCAAGTCCTAAATCATTGCTGCCATTTAGGAGATGAAACTTTAGGCTGATGCAATAAGTTCAGTATATAAAATGTGGCATTTTTAGGCATATTTATGTTTAGGGTTCAGTTCTGCTTTAATGAAAAGGGTTACACAGGGTTGCACATGGGGGGCATGGGCACGCCTCTCTGCACAGTCCCATGCACAACCTACAGGTCTACAATATAATTTGTGCAGGACTGTATGAGGTGCAGACTCATTGGACATCACTATATACAGACAGAACCATGGCAAAGTATGCATCTGGTTAGCATTTTAAACCTCTTTATTTTGCTAATAGTAAAATTCATAAAGCACAAACAGCCAAACATCACAACACCAAATCTACATTTGGGGGCAGATTTATTATGTGGTGTAAAAAAGGGCAGAATAATTCACCAGGCATCGCTGTGTAAAAAAACAGTGTATTCTTTTTAAAATACTTTTTCTTTGAGCAGCTTCCCCCAGATCTTACTTACAAAGGTCTGAAGCCGTATAAAATAATGGCAGAAAATCTGGTGTACGGAGACATAAAATATCACACACCTTGATAAACTTGCCATTTATTTTACACTTTTTCTTTTTTACATAGCATAATAAATAGGCCCCTAAATCTGGTAAAATTGTGTAAAATCAAGGAAATGCATTGTATATTGGTGGGACCACCAAAAAAAAGTATAAAATACAGGAAAACGTAAAATCAAGGTGTGTAAAATTGAGGTTTCACTGTATTTCATATGATAGTTATATTCCTACAACTTTGTATATTTGAGTCCAGTTAGCTAAACTTGCTTATCATTGAAGTGACAGTGTCTAAAAGCTGCTTACATTAGGGCTTTATAAAGGTCACCTTGTCATCTTATCTGAAATGTTTTCACCTCTAAATTCTACAGATGCCTTCTGATCCACAGAGAACAACTTTTTCTACTGATTATTTCTGCTTCTTTCATGCAAGTTCTGTTACTTTCTGAGCCACTGACAAGTCTCTTTCAGCTGCTAATACAAACTCATAGGTTATCTGTGTGACAGAGCTGGAACGTGTTAGATCTGCCTTTAGTTTGTACCATATGACTGAAAAAGATAAAAGAAAACAGATTGCTTCTTCTCAATCATAATAATTTCCTAACATATTGAGCATTTCTTTTTTGCATTTAACTTGGAACAGGTCATGTTCATGGCCTTGTTAATAATTACGTTTTTGCTGTAAAACATTTTTCATATGATTATAAAATTTCACTAGTTGAAGCTCCAACACCTAAACCTTAACGGCAAAAATATAATTATCTTTGCACATTATACAAAGAATTCTGTATAAATGAGGTTAATGGAGATATTGTATGTGATCTGAGGGTTCAAGGTTGGGTCTGCTTGGCACTGACAAAGAAGCTGGTTCAGATTTAAAACAAATATCCAACAGGTACCATGTAGTGCACAGCCATTTTCCATTGTTCAGTTTGTTGGGCCCAAAATATCAGGGGGTCAGACTGGCCTGGCAGGACGCCGGGGAAAAACCTGGTGGGCACTTGCCCCATGGACTCGCCAAGCAAGACCTGCTCCCCACCCTGGGCCCTTCACCCTTATCTCCCCCTGACCCCGATCGTAACAAGAAAAAATAAAATATAAAGGGGGGTTGTGACTGGGATGGGCCTTGGTTGATTTCCTTTGTATTTTTATTTAACATGGTTTGAGCTATTAGATATGGGATACTTGCAATCTGCTTTTCAGAATCCAATGTGCTCTGAGTTGAGAATAAAAATATGTAAATCACATTTTACAACTCTATAAATTGACAAACTGTATTCAGAGCAGCCACTGGGAATTGCTGATGAAATAGGTATTGGTATCTTATTGAGGATCTGAAAACCAATATTAAGTACCATTCAGTACAAAATGGGACCCAAATATTACATTTAGTGAATGGAGCAGGAATCAAGAACCCCCATTTTTGCATGTTCCCTGCGAGAGCAGATAGGCAGTGACCTGGAAACTGCATGATCTTCTGCTTTGTTAGTGTGAGTGTGGGTGGGAAGCATTGTTCCACTAATTGTGTAGCGCTTGTCTGGACTGTTAGGAGTCTCACAGTACACTGCAGACTAATTAAGGATAATTGCAGACAGACATAAGGGCTCATTTAGTAAAAGAGATCTGGATGCCAAAAATCCACACCTCACCATATTTATTGTTTCAGCTAAGTTTTTGTTGAGTTTTTCACTTTTTTTCAAGCAAACAAAAAAAAAACTTTAGCTTTAAATCATGCTGAAGTCGATCAATATTAGTACAGTTGCCAAATGTAAGATTATGTTTTGGTATAATCCAAACATCCCCAAATTATATTATTTTGCATTATAATATTTGTGTTATAATATTTATTATGCAAAATGACAACTTCTTACCCTCCTTTCTTTGAGTGACAGGATTTTAGGAGATAATGCTAGGCAGGATTGTCGCTTTAAGGGTAGGACTACATGGATGTTTTCGGTGCGATCTGACACGCTGCAACAAAACGCCAGCGGTAAATTGGATGCGACGGAAATAAGGTAAGTGAATGCATTGTCGGGTGGTGTCGCAGCTTTGATCAGATGCGACTGGCGGATGCAGAGGCAGCGTTTAGCGTCTGCATCTGACACTCTTGTCGCGTCAGATTAACGCTGTGACTTCATCCAATTTTTCCACTACTTACCTTATTTCCGTCACATGCGATTTGCCGCCGGCGTTTTGTTGCAACACGTCGGATCGTGCCGAAAGCGTCCATGTAGTCCTACCCTAAATGAAACGTAAGCACCACAATAGTAAGCAATAACTGAAATCTATTTCTTCCTTAAAATTAGTAATTTTGATAAATTGTGAAAGTCTCTGGATCTCTTTTGGGATGTCCTATAAGCACTGTAATAAATTTTCTGAACAAGATCATTATGTGTTTTATTATGTTTTTCACCACTGTTAAATGTGATAACACAATGAACTCAAGGGAGAATGTCTAGGAGAATGTAAGGCTGCATTACTTTGTTGGTTTAGTAGAAGACATAAATGTGTCCCTGGAGTGAATGGAGGAGAGCAGGGTGGGCCCTCCATTCCGTACTCCATTGAGTGTTTGCAGTTGCCCAGCTATAGGTACTGCCTGATTAGGCTACAGGTGAGCAGCAAATAAAATAGGTGTGGGACTACACCTCAGTGCTCTCTGGACACCTCCTTGTGTTGGAGGGTTTGTGGTGCTGCCAAAAGGTGAGCCAGGCTACAGACTGGTGAATGGGTATCCCTGGATGGGAGAGTCAGCAAGTCTTAGTGAAAAGCCCAGAATTTTTGTTGTTTCAGGTGTAAAATTGTACATGGTAGAATGAATTATTTGTAATGTAAACCCAGTTTGGATTGTTCTATCTAACACATGGATCTATGCAGCTTAGATATCATCAACTAAAATGGGCTGTCTTATTATTGAGAAATAGCAAATCAAAAAAAGAAATTGTTTGATGAAATTGGGCAGTATGTTGAATGACATTGCCATAGTGTATGTTTTAGCTAATTATTCCTCGCCATGTGTCAACTATAATTAATTTTCATGAATACTGCCAGCATTTGTGCTATTGGGGGAAATTTACTAAAGGGCGAAGTGGCTAACGCTGGAGAAAATTCGCCAGTGTGATGTCATTTCGGCACTTCGCCGATTTACTAACGGTCGATGGTGTAATTTCGGCAAGGAGATAGAATCTGGCGCAACTTCGCACTCTAACACCAGGCAAATTTTCGCTCTAGCAAAAGAGTGTTACTACACAAATTCACATTTTACTGACCGTTACCTCTATCGCCAGACTTGCCTTCATCACCTCAGACCAGACGAAGTGCAATAGAGTAGATAGGAGTTCCTCAAAAAAACGTTGCAAATTTATTGAAGTCCCAAAAACGCTGGCATCTTTTCCTTTTTACAGGGTGATAGGCTGAAAAAGATTGAAACATTTTTTTGGGGGTACCCTTCTTCCCCCCTACATTTGATAACATATGGCACCTAAACTATACTGTGGGCACATGTGTAGGGCAATATAACACCTCTATATAATTTTATTAAGGTTTCCCTGGCCTTGTGTAGTGTAATGTATTTTCTGCAGCATATACGTCCATTGTACTTTAACTGCACGCCATGTGCAAATTAGCCAACGCTAGCGTAACTTCGAACTGCTGAGCGTATTTTCGCTAGCGCAACTTCGCCAGCCTTCGGTACCCTGTGCGCAACTTCGGATCTTCGTGAATTTGTTGTACAGGGCGAGTTTACGCCTGGAGAAGTGTTGCGATGTGCGCAAAGCCAGCGCTGGCGAATTTTCACCGGTTAGTGAATTTGCCCCACAGACTCCATTGTAATCAAATAATTCAAAGATTTAAAAATGATTTTTATTTTTATCCTTAAAAAAAAGTACCTTCAACTTGATCCATACTAATTAAACCTTATTGGAGGCAAAACAATGCATTTGGGCTTATTTACAGTATGTTGAAAATATTTTTAAGTAGACTTATAGTATGATTATCCAAATTACGAAAAGATCCCTTATGTGGAAAACCCTAGGACCTAAACACTTTTGAATACACATCCCATGCCTGTATAGGACACATTATCTGGAATGCTTACATCTGCTGAAATACATAAATACAACCCATTTGGACTGCATGGATTCATGCAGCTTAGTTGCCTTCAGGTACCAGTTGCGGGTTTATTATTAAAGAGAAAAAGGCATAATTTAAAAAAAATTGCAATTATTTTCTTAAAATGGGTTCTATAGGAGATGACCTTGCCATAAAGTTTTTGGATAACACCTGTACCTGTACTATCTTTCCCAGGGGTCAACAACAGACCATCTTCAGAAAGGGAAAAAGGAAAGGGAAAAGTAAGAGCTGTTTGTAGCAGTTCATATTGGCTATTCCTAAACGAATTTGCAATTACTGCCAGAGATAGAGAATCACGGTAATACAGGCTCCGTGCACCTGGTGAGATTAAATTGCCATTTTTGCTGCTAAACTAAACTGAGGATATAAGCACAGCCTATAGTAAAATCCTAATGTATACCTCAATGTTAGCTTAAGAAAAAAGACTACTACCATTTAAAAAAGAATTAAAAAACGGATAGCTATTTTCCCCCCTGTTTTCAATCCCTTCTTTAATGTAGTTTTTTGTATTAGACTGACAGTGAGGTATAGTGAGTCGGGTATCAGTGAGTGACAAGAGTATAGGTTGTACTTATAGCCTTTAGGCAGTAATTAAAATGTATCTTAGGAATTGCCTGTATAAACTGCTACAAATGGCTCTTACTTTTTGCATTCTTTTTTGCCTTTTTAAAGTGGATGTGGTGTTAACCCCTAGGAAAGCTAGTAATGACTTTGGCACAATTTCCCCCAATTCATCTAAATTAACACAATAGCAAATCAAGCAAAACACATTGATAAATAATTATAAATATACAGTGATTAAGTGCCAATTGGTAAGAGACCCAGTAGGAAGGCAGTCCCTGTCCTGTTCAGCTTACACTCTTGCACCATAATTGATATATTTAAACCCATTCAGATTATATATTAATATGACTTTGAATGTATAGAACGCAATCCCCATAGCGACAATCTGCTTGTAAAAATCATTTTACAGGTTAGATACACAGTAGCTCTAATAGCTGCATTACTACATTGATGGCAGAATGAGTTGAGATGACATGCAATTAGTGCTGTTTTTCTAAAGATGCTCCTGGATTTGCACATGATCTGGAACATTACAAATATGCACAGCTTAAATCCTCTGTTAGAACCTGTTCTGTATTAGAATTTATAAAGTTCTTAATACAACCCATAGATACACAATAGTATAATGTTTAAAAAAAGTCAATATACCAAATATGTGCATCTTGCACAGTTTGCAAGATTACTGTTTCTGTAAGCGTCCCACAGTTGTGTTTGATGGATAATGTCTGTATAAGTGCAATATATATGCATGACATAAATGGCAGTGTCAGTGTGAGATAGGTAATATATCTGCCACCTTGTAAGGATAAAAATAACTCAAACATTATCCACCAGGTTGGATTACACAGTATACAGACGGTCAAATTGCATTTTAATAAACTCAAACATTTCCATAAATGGAAAAAAAAAAAATCAGTGATATCGATTTGGAAAGGAGTCCAGACCTGTTCTGACTTTGCAGCCACCTTTAATTCCATGTATCTGCCATAAGTGAAAGACATTAATCTCAAGCACCTTCCATAAGATTATTGAATATATTTTAGTGTTTTGTTGTAATGGTCTGTTTGGCAAATAAATCAACTTGTGAATGTACTTATAGCAATCTCCTGCATATCAACTGTCTGCTCCCATATTTCTCAGTTATATCTGTCAGTGTAGACCTACAGTATCACTCTCCATAGTATTGTTTTTAGCAAAGAATTAACAAATCTCCTTAAACTGAAACACCCTAACACGGCAAAATTTCCAATATTCACACTTTAGATTATGTTTATGACTGTTTATCAGTGTCTGAAAAGGATACATTTTTTTATTTGTCATTTTTCATAACGTTTGCAAATGCAGAATATTTCCCCACTATAAAATCTGAATTTTAGTGGAAAAAAAAAAACCCTCAAAATTTTCGAGATTTATTATACCCAAGGCTGCTAAAAGTCCAATCCGAAAATATGCCATCTCCAAGCTGTCGGGGTCCTGTAGAAGTCAATGGCAAAGGTCCCATTTCAAATTTGAAGATATCGTGGTCTGCGCTGAGTTTCTGCCAAAAAATCGGGGGTTTCGAGCTATTTTACAAAAAATGACAGCGTTTCAGGCATAAAACCCAAAAAAATTGTGTTCTTTTCACAAAAACATAAATATTTTGAGTTTTTTTCCAAACCGATATTATCGAGTTTTTTCAGTGATAAATAAGGTGAAATTGTTGATTCTAGATTTTTACTTAAAAAAAACTGAAAAAATGGGATTTTGATAAATAACCCCCTAATAGTCACATTTGTTTTCTAAAAAAACCTTCTTTATAGTTTTTCATTAATAATAATTGTCAAGATGCAGGTTGTCATGCAAAGAACTGTGCTACCCTCATGAATACAGAGCTGCCTGGGTCCAGAGGTACTGTATTCACGATGGGAGGGAAGGCACGTAGGTGTCCCTTTCCTCCTCTAACTTGTGTCATTCTGTGGTGGAAGCCACAAAGGAGCCCTGTACTTATTCTCTGCCCTATGGAGGAATTTCGGTGTGCCTCCACCCTAGTGACACTTCATGACGATGGCCTTTTTCTTCTGCCAGAATATACATACACTCACTCAGTAATAGTGATATTCTCGACTTTAGTGCTACATTATGCTCCAAATAGTGTTCAGTAGAAAGTGGTTGCTACTTATTATGATTAACAAGGCTAGTAAACCGAAGAAAGCAAAGGATAAAATAGCAGTTTTCCAAATAAATCAAAAGATTGCTGCTCATTTCCACAGATTTACACAAATACATTTGCTCAGCTGTATCCAAGGATAAAATCATATCAAGGTAGAGGGGGAACCGAGGAAATCAAATGATGGTCTTTGTCTAGAACTATAAGCTCAATTGAGAAAATTGAGATGCTTACTACTGGGATATGTACACACTCCATACACTGTGATAACAGCACCCCAGCGGCATATTAATGGACCACCCACTCCTACAGGGAAGCTTTCATTATTAGCTTTATAAGTGCCATGGAGTTTTCAGATGAGTGCATAGATGACATTTCACAGTCAGTTCTTATTTTTGCATCTTAATTATTCTTATAAATGGTTTAAAGGCATCACATGCAGAGCATACATTGAATATGTATTGGAAGGACTTTATTCCAGAACCCTTTTATAGCAGTAATTATATTTTATACTTTAACTTTTAATGATCTGCATTAAAAACAGCTATGCGGTCCCATAGACCAGACCAATAAACAGAAATCCCATAAGTCGAAAACCCTGCTCCAAGACACAAATGATGTGCGGAACAATAATTGTAGCGTGCTTTAGTGAGAAACAGAGCTAATCTGGGGCAATGTAAAGTTAGGTGTGTTCAGCCTCACCTCTATTTGTCAACAAAGCTTTTATGAGCAAAACATTTGTTAGGTGTTTCACTAGGGCTAGATGGACACCAAAGGAGAAAAGTGTTTTACTGGTGTCCTGGTTTGTTTCCCCATAGCGAGTCAAAGTTAAAGGTAATAGCGGTTTTTAATGCATAATGCTAAATAAGTATCTAGAAATCACTTGAACTGAAATTATTAAATATTTGGGTGGTGCACTCATATATTGTCTGCAAATTGAGATTTATACTGTTTTATATTGGTAACTGTAGGCCCTGGCTCATCTTGCTCCTAGGAAACACTTGCTAAATGGAAACATTCTGTATTGTTGCATAAATCTATATGTTGTCTTCTGTGCATTAAATGTGAAACAGTTTAAACAATTTTTTAAAACGTTTAAAAAGTCAAATATTGGATGCTTTATTGTCTTGGTTTGCTTATTTATTCCTTACTAACCCTTCTATTTCCGAATTAGATTTTCTTATTTACTTTGTTCACTACTGAGAGTTCATTTATATATATTTGTTGCTTTTTAATTAGAAATATAGAGGAATGTCTGAATTTTCAAGAAGACTTTTTTTCTGATGGATGATTTTAGTGAAGTGTAAAGTATTTATTGAGGGTCCTTTAGTTTTGCATAGAGAGACAGAAATAGCCAGTAGCCTGAATAATTTAGGACAGGGCTGTCCAACTGGAGGCCCATTGACCTGATCTAGCTCTTCAAGAGTTTTTTATGACCCCAAGACAACTCCAGAACTGGATTAAGACCTTTTTGATAGTTTTGGTTAGTTTGGATAATATCATGCCATTGTCTCGTATGCAACATATTTTGTTCATCTGCATTACATTTGTTGTCATTTTGATTTCATTTGTTTAATATGAAAATCAAATAAAATATTTTAAACAAAGACCTTTTTGAATTACATCATTATTTTATTAGTATCTGGTCTTCAAAAATTTAATAAAGTGGCAAAAATGGAGAATTATTTTGAAGTAGTTGGACCACAATGGTGTAGGGCACTAAGAAGCCTAAGAAAACTATTTTTTTTTCATTCTCAAAGAATCAGAATAAACATTTTGTAAAAATGTGGGAAAATGTAATGCAGGAAAAAAATACACCCTCTCATCCGATAACAAAATCCCACAATGTTTATTGTTTTCGAAATCCTTATTTAGCCTGTATTATTGCCTGAATGCACATGCACAGATTTGTGGCAAACCCAGCCACATCTATATTTCAGGTTCCTAAAGGACACCCGGAGCACAGTTACAGGGGGAGCAGCGGAGCCAATGCAATAGGTGACATGTTAAAGTGCATTGGGGGTAGGGGGCATGTGTGTGTGTTGGGGGCGCATATGGTAGCCAGCCTAGGGGCACCTCAATTGTATGTAAATATTTGGCAACTCCATAAAATTGGTAAATTTTCCCCATTATTCTATCTGTGTCACATGCTCTGTCTTACAGGGAATTATAAAATGGAGCCCAAAAGTGATCATTAAAAGGAAATATCAGATCATCGTAGCTTTATAAAAATTGTCATTTATTGCAAATTCACCAAAGGAAGGTTTCAACATTACTCTTGTGCATTTGCATTTCACATGCAAATATAAAGAAGGATAGAGCAAAGCAAAAAGGTGCGAGGCATAGAGTCATCTATTTTGAAAAGGCAGTTCAACATATTTTGGGGAAAGTACAAAACAGGTAAAAGACACACTAACCCCACACTCACCCCACTTTTTTTTTACCAAAAGAAGTTTTCTTACCCCCAAACCATTTACCTTTTCTAAATAAATATGGCTCAATGATTTACACATTCCCTTTTTGTGTTGCCCCATGCTTCTTTATATTTGCCTATAGACATAGATTGACAGTGAACCCAGTCACAGCTGGAACTGGGAGCACCAGTGAGAAGTCTAAGGCAGGATGGTGAACTACTGGTTGTGCTTGTCTCTAGCTTTGTGCAGTTTCTACTGTGGCACATATTTCTATAACTATCATATGATAGTTAATACAAGTGATAATGGAATTAGCTACTCTAGCCGGTATTTCTACCTATGTATTTTACAGTGACACTTGTGAGCAGAATGCTTTCTATTTGTTATATTTAATGCAGGCACCTAGGGACAAGTTTGTTTAGTGGGACCTAGGGACTCTGTGGCTTCAAGTTGTACCCAAACTCTGTTGCCATTTTGTTTATTGTTCATAAAAAACACCTATTAGATAAATGTTTTTGAATGAATAGCTGTGTACATTAATATACACAAAGTAGGCAATAATCAATAAGAAAAGCAGGAATATTGAAATTATGCAATATTTATAAAATGAAAAAATTCTGTTAATATACATTTTTTTATCACTTGCTTTCAGAACGATCATCAAACAGTTTTGAAATTATTTGCATCAATTAAGAGCTTTATTAAGGGCAAATGAATGTATATTTTAACATTTTTCTTTTAACCAGTGGCTTTATTAAGATATCAGAGGATTATTAAACCTCAAAGGGTTGGCCTTTAGACTTGTACTGCATTATAGATATTTATGCAAAATATTATATGCACCCTGGCTATAAGATTATTTTAAGCTGTAAAAGTTTTTCAGGGCACAGATGTGTTGGTCACAGAACTGAGATTCAGTTACAAGTGTTGTCCGCCCATAAAAAGAAAGAACTAAAGCTGAGCAAATTAAACATTTTTCCTTTCAAAATAAGTTTGAGGTTGCATCGAGATATCGATGTTATAGATGAATGGAACCATTTCACTTATTGTAAACAAACGGGAACAGAATTCCAATTGCCCTACAAAAGGATTCTTTAAATGCTGCTTCTTTTAAATATTCATTTATAGTGTGAAGCAGTAAAACACATTTAATTGGAATGATGCCTTTTTAACACGTGACTATTCAGTTAGTTAATGGAGAGACTTCTAAGAATGCTATTCTCCTATTTTTAGAGTTTTATACAATTTGTAAAGCCATGTTGGCAGAATAAAAAGATTGATGTCACATTTAAGGAAATTGCTTGTCAGAATAATGCAAAAAAACTTTAAAGAAATATGGAAAATAGAAACAGTGTCCAATCCAGTGTGCCAATCAAGAATGTTGGATTGGAATATGGCAATGTTTCAGCTTTAAGAAAGCAAGAACTGAATTAATTATAGCTCAGTGCATAATGCATTCCAGAAGATTAAAATGCCTATTTATGTTGGAAAATAGTTTAATTCATAAGATATAATGTGGTACAGGTATAGGATCCCTTATCCGGAAACCCGATATCCAGAAAGCTCCGAATTACGGAGTGGCTGTCTCTCATAGACTCCATTTTATTCAAATAATCCAATTTTTTAAAAATGATTTCCTTTTTCTCTGTAATAATAAAACAGTAGCTTGTACTTGATCCTAACTACGATATAATTAATCCTCATTGGAAGCGAAACCAGCCTATTGGGTTTATTTAATATTTAAATGAATTTCTAGTAGACTTAAGGCATGAAGACCCAAATTACGGAAAGATCTGTTATCCGGAAAACCCCAGGTCCCGAGAATTCTGGATAACAGGTCCCATACCTGTATTTATAAATATTTTGTGCACAAAGTAATTTCTATTTTTTCAATTTGTAATGGTTCTATTGTTACTGAGGAGGATTAATAGTATTAATAGATAACAATTTAAAGGGGTTGTTCATCTTTGAGTTAACTTGTAGTATGGTGTAGAGAGTGATATTCTGATATTTTGTAATTGGTTTTCATTTTTTTTTTATTATTTGTGGTTTTTAAGTTATTTAGATTTTTGTGCAGCTGCTCTCCAGTGTGCACTTCTTGCAGTCTGGTTGCTAGGGTCCAAATTTTTCTAGCAACCATGCCTTGATTGAATAGAAAGATGAGTAATAAAAAATAGCAATAACAATACGTGTAGTCTTCAGCGCATTTGTGTTTTAGAAGGGGTCAGTGACCCCCATCTGAAAGCTGAAAAGAGGCAAATAATTGAAAAACTATGAAAAATAAATAATGACAACCAATTGAAACATTGCTCAGAATTAGTCATTCAATAACATATTAAAAGGTAACTTAAAGGTGAACCTCTATTGTCGCCAAGCTGTATGTGTTTTGGTGTGTAATGTCTTGTTGTGTTATAAAAGCAAAAATAAAAACCTTTAAAAAAAAAGGTGAACCTCTATACAGAATTATTTTAGTATATAGTAATGTAGGACTACAGTGGATGGTACTTGGTAGCTAAATAATGCCTGTCTGATTTTGAGTGCAGTTTTCACCACTAAAGCTAAATGAAAATGTTATTAAAGGTGATAAAACCTGAAGTAAGCTGGCCACCTTGGGTTTTACTGATACATGGTCATTTTTAAATGTATCATCTGTTGGATGTGTTGTTGGCTTTGATGAAAATCACCCAGTAAAACTGTGTCTAGAAGAGGTTGCTGTTATTTTATCATCTGGCACCCAATAAGATAAATGACTTGTCAAGGTCTCAAAAGGGAATCTGACCCTTTGACTTATCATTAAGCCCTGATACATAAGGGATCATTTACAGAGGCCCAGGATGCAAGGGCATTTAGTGATGCAAAAACATGCCCCATAGTGTTCCTTGTAAAAGTACTGCATCTGTTGACTGGCTTCCTCTTCACCTAGTGCGGATAAAAAATCCAATGGGTGCCAATAGGTGCAAAGTAGACTTAGGGCTCATTTAGGGTGCAAAGTGATTCATGTAATCCACCACATTTTTTTATAGTTGAGTCCTGTCTTCACCTTGAAAAATTTTATTAAAATTGCGCTCCAAAAAAGAGTGCTGCCCCTCTTCCCCCTGAGAATTTCACTGCCAAATTGGTGGATTGCACTTTGAACTCAGAACCATATATATGAAAGTATAGTACATAGGCCATATAAATCAGGCCTGTACAATTGGGGGTATCAATCAACCATAATGGATGTACAATGAGATGTGTCATCTGCCATTGGGTCATGGGAATAACTGTTATAAATGGTACCTAATAGTTATGTGCAGTTTGAGAAAACCTCTACCCGCACCCGACCCTAACCTGGTGCGATCCCCTCTTTATATACCCATGCCCGACCTGCCTCTATGTGATGTCACAAAAGGGGTGGGGTCTGCATGGGTATATAAAAAGGCACGTGCAGAGGCAGAAGTGGGGCAGAAGAAGGCACCCGAACAGCCTGAGGACACACTGCAGAAGTCGGACAGAACCACAGGGTCCGGTGGGCTTCAGCCAGCTCACACATCACTAGTATTGTGAATGGGATCTGTTATCCAGAATTCTCAGGACCTGGGGTTTTCTGCATAATGGATCTTTCCATTATTTCTTGATACCTTAAGTCTACTAGAAAATCATGTAAACATTAAATAAACCCAATAAACTGATTTTGCTTCCAATAAGGATTCATCATATCTGTGTTTGGATCAAGTACAAGGTACTGTTTTAGTAATACAGAGAAAAATCATTTTTTAAAATGTGGATTATTTGTTATAATGGAGTCTATGTGAGATAGCCTTTCTATAATTAAGAGCTGTCTGGATAATGGGTTTCCAGATAACGGATTCCATACCTACATTGTACAAAATGCAATCTATACAAAGTTGCACCTAAAAGTTTGTATCACAATTACTCCAAAAATATTACGAAAGAGAGTGAATTGTACAAATAAAACCACAGTATGCAAAAATTGGACTTAAAGGGCCACTACACAAAACAACGTGTGTGCTAATGACATATATAATTCTCGTTCTTTCCATCCAGTTGCATCTACCTCTTCAGAAAGCCAAGACATCTCCTGCCCCCTTGGATATTTTCCCTGTGGCAATATCACTAAGTGTCTTCCCCAATTTATGCACTGTAATGGAGTGGATGAATGTGGGAACCAGGCCGATGAAGACAACTGTGGTAAGTTAAAGCACTTTGTTTACTTCGGTTTCATGCAGGGTTTAGATAGTATTTGCAAGAGGATCGCAAGGGGATAGCAGGTAAATCACAGCTTCAAATTGCTTTTGAAACTTTTCTGCATAAAACTGTCTGTATGATTTGTACAACTAGAATAAAGAATACAAAAGAAAAAGAATAAAGGATAAAAAGTATTGAGATAACAAAAAAGAGATAGAAATAGCTTTAATGGAAGCAAATATAATTCTATTTGGGTGGAACTAATATAATTAGACTAAAGAAACAGAGGAAAAGATCTCAGAGATAAGCAATCAAAGCATAGGAATGGTTTATATTATCATAAAATTGTTGCTACTTGTAAATAGAGATTTAAGATCAATACTGATCTTTGTGCATTGAGCACTTTGGTGACACCGTGACAATGGGATAAAGGAAACAGCATATGGTTTCATTCATGAATATTACAGCAGGCAAGTTTGGAATTTCCTTACTGGGGTCAGGGGTAATGAGTTATTTCATGGATGAAGATAAAATGATTTGTATGCCTCTTTAGGTGAGGTGCGCTAAGCATCTCATCTTCTGCACTGTGAATTTCCATGATTTGCTTTAGCTCACCTTTCCTACAATATGCACCAAAATAAGAAGCAGATGGAAGAACATTTTCAGCTCTCAACTCTTTAGCTAGAAAATTAAATCCAAAGTGGCTGTTCCAAGAAGTTATTGCTATTATAGACTTACTACTTTGGGGCCAGAAATTAATTCATTTACCCCTGTGATGGGTCACCTTTCATTCGGCTAGGTTTGTTTACAATTTTTTTTATATATACTGTAAATAGAGAAGGCTTTTTGTGACTGGGACTAGACTTCCACCTCTTCAACTTACCACCATCTGTGAACTTGTATTATTTGCAGTTACAGTTAATTGATGTAAAACTAAACAGAAAACCATTGTAACTATGCAGCCTCCTGTGTGAGTAACTTGGAGTTTCTCATGCAAAACTGATAGTTTACTTAGGTTTTACAAATTGTAAATCATTAAGTCTTTTGTACTGTATTTTGTAAAGGGCCTCAATTTCCATGGACATGAACATCTGTGGCTACCGCTCTCATTGCCTTACCTAGTAGTGCCTCCATGCCAAACTGCCCTGTCTAGTTTAGAAAATGTAAGAGATACCTACAGTATATAAGCACAGGAACTTTGATAAAAAAGAGGAAGCCACTCTACGTGCATAGTGCAAGGTCAGACCCAAAACCATGTTTTTTGCATAACGCAGTGTTCTTATCCTCATAATTCCAGTTTAAATGTGGCCGTGCTCTGAGTTGGGTCACTGCAGTTGTTTCCGAGGCATCAGATTCAAAACAAATTCAATTGCACTTTTGTTTTGACTGAACTTTGGTGCGAGTAACTTCTAACATATTCAGGGTGTAAGTTGCAACACGTCGGTTTAATTGGGCACAAGAGCAGGTAGAGGGACAATTGGGAGGTATGCATTCATAACCAACCCCTCATGTCTGTATTTGTCATGTTTTTCCTGGGGAGACTCTGTAGAGTACAAGGAAGTTTAAAACTGGGTAACCGAGGTGTAACCATGAACAGAAGTACTGTTAAGAAGAAAGAAAACTTTAATAAACTCAGGGAAGTGATTAAACAAGTAATGGTGCTCTCAGTGAATATAAAGACTTGAATAGTAGAAAGCAGCAGGCAGAGACACAATCCAGAATCAGTCCAAAGAGTCGAGGCTGGCAGCAGACAAGCAAAGTCAAGGGACAGTCCAGGAGTCAAAACCAGGGAATCCAAGAGCAGGGTAAGGATGGACATAGGAGTACTGGAACAAGGCAGGAAACTGGAACAGGACTAGGAATCAGGAACAAGGAACAAGAGGTGTCACGAGAACTAGGATACAAGAACACAAGATTGGGAATCGCAAGAACCAGAGGCAAGATCACAACAACAGCTTAATAACCAAGCCTCAAGCAAATGTTAGAGGCAAGCTTATAAAGGGTCAGGATCAAGCAGCATAAAAAAAATACAAACCTTTTTAAATACCATGACCAGTTCTTTTAATGAATGATTTCCACATTGACCATGAATGGCGTCAGATCATGAGTCTTTTCAGGTGTAAATAATTTAACACAGCCTGATAAATAGATTGGAAACTTTAGGAAGAGATGTTTAGTGGAAACAGCCCTGGGACTCCCCACTTAATCAGCATAAAGATTGATTACTCCCCCTCAAGTGCTCTTATGAGAGTTCTTGTGATGGAAGGAAAGTTACAAAATGTACTTATGCTTCATATTCACCAAGACTAAAAAAAAAGAGCTGTCAAAATATGCTTATCCGCCTGTGAGAATCATGCTTTTTAGATTGTAATAGTCAGCTCTAGCGATCTGTCAGCTTCTTCATCCTAGTTGCCCATGTATTCTCCTCCAAGGCTATTACCCTGCATATACAGTAATAATGCTGTTTTTAACACTGCTTCATAAAATGAATATTTGACAGAACATCATGAAGATCAAACCAGCTCTTTAAGGAACTTGCCACGATTCATGCTATGCATGCACTGGAAAAAATAAACAAGAGAAGCTGTTAAAGGAATAGTACTTTGGAATATATTAGTAACATGCCAGACATTGCATGTACAAGTGCACTTTGTAAACAAGAAATTACTTAAGTCACAATATATGTTTTTAAAATTAATTCAATAGAGACAGAATTCTGTATATGGTTTATATCAAACATGTACATTTGTTATTCTTAGAACTAATCAGTCCAGAACAATGACACTTGCATTAGTAATCACTTCAGGACAATGACAACTTCACTCTATGGCTAGAAATATAAAGACACCCATTCTAATTAGTAGATTTGGCTATTAAAACCACACCCATTGTCAGTACAGGTTTATAATTAAACATACAGCCATGTGATGTCCAGCAATAAATATTAGCATTGGAGTATTAATAGGCTCAGTGACTCTCAGTATGCGAATATCATAGGACGGCTCATTTCATACAAGTAGAATTTTACTCCTCTAGAGGTGCCCCAATCAGCTGTAGGTGAAGTGATTGTGAAGAGAATGAGTAATAATAGGTCACTTGCAAAGTGGCAGGCCATATACAGTATAATGTAAGAAATGGGCTGTTGAGTGCAGAAACTGACAAGTAAATAAATAAAACTTGCATGTCCCTTAGCTGGACTAACCACTGCTAAGTTTGAAACTGTGTTTGATTAGCACAAGAACTATTTGTTGGGAGTAACAACATGGGTTACCACAGACAAGCAGCCAAGTACAACCCTAACATCACCATAGGATATATCAGACATTGGGTCGAATGGTGTCATGTTTGCTTCATTTGCGAAGTGGAAACACATTCTTTGGATCGACCCTTTGTGCTTCAGGATATGACCATCAGAAAGACTGGTTTGGTTTTGGCCAATCGATTTTTATCTGCCTGAATACGCAATGTCAACTGTAATGTTTGGGTGCTGTAATGTTTTTCCTGATTTGGGCTAACGACCCTAATTCCACTATGCTGTTTAACAGTCTTGACAATATGTTGCTTTTCCTACTTTGTAGCAGCAATTTGGGCAAGCCTCTCTCCAGCTTTAGTACCTCTGTGCAACTGTACATCTGTGGGATCCATGGGAATGTAGACAGCATGAAAGCCCAACATCAGTGTCCAAACTTAGTAATGCTCCTATGACTGAATTGAAGTAAATGCCACCAAAAATGTTACACAGTTTAGTGGAAAGCTAAGGCAGACCAGCTTAATATGAAGAAGTGAAGTGAATTTTAAAACAACTGCAGAGACTCCCCTCCCCAACTGCACCATCCAGACTCCTATAGATACCCATGCTCCCAAGTACCTAAAGTAAAGATTCAGAGCTGGTTTTGCACCTGTAATGTTTGCCTTTATCTCTTCTGGAACCTTTCTAACTGGTGCTGAGTGCCAAACAGGAGCATATACACTGTATTCTGGTCTTGATTTCCACTGCACATGACCTTGATCAGCAATCTGCCTTGTAGTAACACAGCCAAACATGATGGACACCAGTACTGCTGTACTGATCTTCTTTTTGACTAATGAGGAAAACAGTAACAATAAAAATTAAAACTAAGGATATATTGACTAAACTAAGGATATATTAACTAAACCTTCAAATAACATTTGTCCATGTAGTTAGGTTACCAGATCATTAAGGAGGGACATTCTAAGTTTGTTAAAGGAGCGCTATCCCCCACTCCCCATCACATGCTATTTCTGTCAGTCAACGATCCCCCTAAACTGCTCTGCAGTTAATTAGCCAGTTCAGGAGCCAGGGGACTTTTAACTGCAGGAGGCAATGTGGTTGGGGATGGGGGAAATGACATATACAGGGGGGGCTGTCAATTAAAAACACACTGTCAAGCACACTGAGTTAGTTCTCCTTTAAAATATTAATAATACATGTCACTATATTGCACTTCACAATTTTGCTTTAAATATCATGTTTCCCAGAGAACAGGGTAAAATGTTGGTGGTATCCTGCTCCATATTGACTACTGTTTGATTCGAACATTGAATCCTATGGGTCATAATCTAAATGCAACCAATGGGAATAAATCTGTAATCACATGTCTCTCATCATAATGTGCATTTTAGAACCTATTCTAAGATTAAATATGACAGGTACTGCTATCTTTACCACTTTAGAGACATCCAAGGGTACCGTACCACTGTCCATACATTAAACAGCTAATAATATGCTAAGGGCCCTTATATGCCCATGTTGTGCTCATTAATTTAAGAATCTTTGGAGGAATGTACTGCCCAGTAACACAAAGTGGCATACAGTAGTTATCACAGGGTAAAGAGGCATTTCAATACAGAGTTATTAAAGGAGCACTCCACAACTCAATTCACTTAGGTGTTTTGAGTATTTCTTAATGTATTCTGTAAAGATCCTAGTTACCACTTGCAAATCAAAGACTCGGTGGTTGGTAATTTGATTTTAACCTGTGTGCAACCTGCAAGTAATTTGCCTGTTCTCTCCATGTCTGTGTGGGATTTATCCCTATACTTCAAACATAAAGGCAGGTAAATTGGCCCTAGGGAATGTCCATGCTAGAAATGCTGCAAAGATATCCATACACAGACAGATTTAATCTGCTGATTCAACCCCTTTAGGCAAAGCTGGCACCTTATCTTTCCATTTTTGGGGCCCTCTGACGGCCTACATGACCAATATATGGGCAGATATTAATTGGGCAGGTTTGAAAAGTCTGATCAAGATGAGGACCACATCAGCTAGTTGACAAAGCCCTTGCCCTAATGGCCTGTATCCCTATCATTGTGATGTGATTGGTTGACCCAAGAACCAACGATTGGCCCAGCCCAATATCCCCCACCTCAAAGTCTGCACATCAGGGAAAGATCTTTCAGCGTAAAGTCACCATAACCCAGCACTGTAGTTTAAATACTTAATTTAATGAGCGCTGCATTGTCCTATTCCCAGTTTATTTCAAGGTTTTTGCCATTCCAGCTATCCAGACTTCAAAGAAAAGCTCCCATTGTAACTGCTGAAAGCACGTATCTCTTACTCTCTGGATCACAGCAAAAATGACAAATAAAATGGCAAATAAAAATAATAGTAAAAATGAAAACTGCATCACAATAACATTCTTGTTCTTTGTTTGACCTCTGGTGATTTAAGAACATTTTGAGGTACAAACATCAGAGCTGGAACCCTTTCAAGTGAACAAGAGAAGTTTTCCACCTGCTATGTACTATTACTCTTGAGTTATGTGCATTTTAGAAGGCTCATTGGATTTACAGGCAGTTTCAGCTTGATTAGAGGACAAAAGTTTTGCTGGGGAAGTAAAATATTTTTAGCTGTGGATTAAATTGTTTCACATTACCTTTGCTGAGTTCAAATATCAGACATGTTTATTCATATCTTATTCTACCACCTGGGAAATGCGTGTATGTAAGACAGCATATATTAACAGCTGGCACTTTCTAAATAACATAACACCAAACCACTTTTCAGTGTTAAAAATAGATATAATGGGTTCTATTTTAAATATAAATAGAGTCAGAAGACCAAAAAGATTTTTTCATGCTTGTGATTCTGCTTAAAACATATTTCTGGTTTCAAGAAACTGATATATGCCCAGAAAGTTGGTGGCAACACTTCTCTTTTCAGATGCCAGTTAATGAAATTTGATAACAACATCAATCCAAAATGCTATATTACTTCTCCTATCATTTCCTGCCAGATTTTCTTATTCGTAGTGAGAGAACGTGACTGTGTCAATATGACTGCAGAGAATGAATGTTGAGAAGGCAAGCTGATGATGACTTATTAAGGATATAATAGCCTGTTAGCCTTGCAGGCCCTGGGCTAGACAACATGGGGAAATAGCCTTGGCGAAAGGGAGGCTAATTAAATGCTAGTTACCAAGGTAAAAGAATGCTGCAGGGATACATTTTATTCCCTCTTTAAACATGCAAATATGCCCTTTGTCAAAGTCATGATGTCTGAAACATTTGTCAACTGTTTGTTGCATCTAGCTATAAATAAACAACAAAGATTGATGTATGTTTGTGCAATCTTTGTATATTATTTTCCTTTATTTTACTGAATTACACAAACAGTAACTTAAAAACATGAAAGTGCTTAAATGTCATTAAAATATAATATACTGTTTCCCTGCACTGGTAAAACTGGTTGCAAGAAAAATCGTTTTGTAAGATTTTCGGGCTGTTTGGGAATTGTTCCGCCTTTTTTCGTACCATAGCAGATTGTCCAGAATTTTTTTATACCATGATGATCGGTCGATTAGTCAATCGGACAGGTTAGAAGATTTCTATCAGCTACCGATAATTTCTCTGCATGTATTGCCTGACGATATCAGTGGGTGACTGTCACTAGTATTTGCTGGACATAACTTTCGTACGATTGCTGTCAGGGCAGAACAGAACCTGTTTGCTCAGGAGACAAAGGGGAAGATTCACTAAAGGGCAAATTGTCGCCAACAACCGCTTCGCACCATTTCGCCAGGAGCAAATTTGTTACCACTATGCTAATTCACTAAAATGCAAGTTTGCGTCCTGGGCGCCGAATGCTGGGCGACTTTTCGCTAGTGTTACTTCTTCAGTGCGAGCATTTAATAGCGAAGATTCGCTAGCATTAGTTTGTTGTATACACTTCTTTTATAGAGATGTTGGTGTAAATGAAGTGGCCACTTTTTATTACAAATGTCCAAGGGAGCTTAATAAAGACATAAAAGCTCATCTAATGCCCTAGATATGAGCCCATCCTAAAATATATGTGGGATGTCCCTCAAATATGTTAAAAAAATCCTTAATCGTTCAGACTTTTGACGGCAATCCCGCTTTAAAAATAGAAAAGTCGCCTGCGTTTTTTACACTTTTTATGACTTTCCTTAGTACAGGATATGATGTCACTGACATCAGATTGAGGAAGATGTAGCTTCCTTTCAGCAGTTCGCCTGGTCTGGGGTGCAGAAGGAAACTCTAGCAAAAGAGGTAACGTTCAGTAAAATCCGCTATTTGGTGAATTTGCAGAGCAACGACCATTTGCCAGAGCGAAAAGTCGACTAGCGATAGAGTGTGAAAGTGAGGGTCTGTTTCGCTAGCAAATTGACGTCTGCACTTGTTAGTGAATTGGCGATGTCCCTGCAGATGTGATTTCTGGCGAAAAGTCGCTAGCGTTAGTCACTTCACCCTTTAGTAAATCTGTCCGAAAGTCTTTAAAGGGATACTGTCATGGGAAAAAAAAATTTTTTCAAAATGAATCAGTTAATAGTGCTACTCCAGCAGAATTCTGCACTGAAATTCATTTCTCAAAAGAGCAAACAGATTTTTTTATATTTAATTTTGAAATCTGACATGGGCCTAGATATTTTGTCAATTTCCCAGCTGCCCCCAGTCATGTGACTTGTGCCTGCACTTTAGGGTAGAAATGCTTTCTGGCAGGCTGCTGTTTTTCCTTCTCAATGTAACTGAATGTGTCTCAGTGGGACATGGGTTTTTACTATTGAGTGTTGTTCTTAGATCTACCAGGCAGCTGTTATCTTGTGTTAGGGAGCTGTTATCTGGTTACCTTCCCATTGTTCTTTTGTTTGGCTGCTGGGGGAAAAAGGGAGGGGGTGATATCACTCTAACTTGCAGTACAGCAGTAAAGAGTGTTTGAAGTTTATCAGAGCACAAGTCACATGACTTGGGGCAGCTGGGAAATTGACAAAATGTCTAGCCCCATGTCAGATTTCAAAATTGAATATAAAAAAATCTGTTTGCTCTTTTGAGAAATGGATTTCAGTGCAGAATTCTGCTGGAGCAGCACTATCGACTGATTCATTTTGAAAAAAATAATTTTTCCCATGACAGTATCCCTTTAAAAAGCCCCCCACAGCAGCTAATTGGTGGAAGGCTTCAGATAGGTTTACCAGAGCACCACTGATGGATGGGTTAATATTAATTAATCTGACCCTGAGTGTTTGGCCCATTGCACGAGAATGGCAAAAATTTATCATTCACGATGAAAATGGAGACATGTACAAACATGAAAAAGCTATGAATAATAAGGTGCATGTTACCCAGTATACAATACGGATCATTTACAAACCCACGTTCAATGTGCATAATGAAAAAACAGGTTTATGTCAAACTAATTCAGGTTTAAACCACAATGCAGCTTTCCCCCCTTAGAATTCAAGCTTGAATAATGGCCATAGCAAGTGTATCGGGATGCAAGTTGATTGCGGCACATAAAAATATAAGAAAAAAATGTAGATATAAATGTAGAAAACAAATACAATGACTTGGTTCTCAAGAATAATGTTTTGCATATACAAACTGGAAGTTCTCCTTCAAATACAAATGCCTAATGTATAATAATATTATACAAATAATAATGTGTTAGTCCATTGTTCTAAAGCACAGACGCAGTAAAGCACATCTGCTGCAAGAGGGAAAGCAGACTGTTTATTTTTAGAAACAAATTGAATAAAAAATGGCCCTGCAATAAATAATTACAAGTAGTTAAGCCTGCGTTCATTTTTCAGTTATATGTTGTTAAGAGTAATCATTAGTGGAATCAGCTCTTGAGAGAAAACAGCAAAGACGGTGAAGGAAGATAAAGTCTGTGAATCAGAACCTCAAATTCCTTCCTATGTGGCCAGCTTTTATATCTTTCATGACATTTCTCAAGTAAGGAAGAATAAGGGTTCTTTAAAAACAGGTGGAAATGTTTATCTCTTTGTGTCTTGGTGTCTTCATACGTTGCCAGGAAGAACAATGTGCCAAAGCACGATCATTATTCTTTGGTTTATAGCATAACACAAATCTTGTAGCACGTTAAAATGTTCTAAAATCCCCCTCTTACAACATTAGTCTGCCCCTGATTCCACACTTTCACATATACATTTTATGGGGGGTGTTTTCTGTCAATTATTTTATTAAAGGAAGAAAAAAATCCAGATAATGTTTTTAGCATAGTATAACAAACTTTTCCTTTTGTCCCACTTTTCCTTATCCTGGGAGACAGAGTGAGGATAAAGAATTCATTCTCCAGAAGTGTGCTGTGTTTTTTTTTACCCATGCATCTTTACAGAAATGGTTTTCCTTGCCTGCAAAGTTTCATGAAGGCCTTTTATGTGCTATAAAAAGGCCAGATATATGTGTATAGAATATTATACTGAACTCCCTCTCAGTGGCGTAACTAGATATTACTGGGCCCCACAGAAAATTATTTTTCAGGCCCCCAAAATTTTTAGCAGTTGACTTGTTTTACCAATATTTATTGAAACTATATATGAATTAGGGCCTCGTGGGGCCCCTATACCTCCTGGGCCCCCCTGCAGGCGCAGGGTCTGCTTCCTCTATAGTTACGCCCCTGCTCCCCCTTTAATCATATTTGAGTAGTGTTCCACAGCTAATTCTGTATGTGCCTTGAAAATCTATAGTATTAGTATTAGCAATAGCATTATTTAATAGTATCTACCACAAATATACACCAAAGTAAGAGGGAACATTATAACCTTAAAGGGGAAAATTCGCCAGCGTGGCGTCATTTCGGCACTTCTCTGATTTACTAACGGTTGGTATCTTAATTTCGACAAGTAGATAGACTCTAGCGTTGTCAAGGCGAATTTACGCCTGGGGAAGTGTTGCGATGTGCGCAAAGCCAGCGCTGGCGAATTTTCGCTGGTTAGTGAATTTGCCCCATTGTGTATAATACTCGTTTAAATATAGAAGGAAATTACAACAATACAACAACTTTATATAATTTTATTAAGGTTCCCTGGCCTTGTGTAGTGTAATGTATTCGCTGCATCATATACGGCCATTGTACTTAACTGCACGCCGTATGCAAATTAGCCAGCGCAAGCGTAACTTTGAACTGCTGAGCATAATTTCGCTACCGCAACTTCGTCAGCATTCGTTAGCCTGTGCGCAACTTCGGACCTTCGTGAATTAGTGTTGTCAAAGAGTTGCGATGTGCGCAAAGCCAGCGCTGGTAAATTTTCACCGGTCAGTGAATTTGCCCCATTGTGTATAATACTCGTTTAAATATAGAAGGAAATTTTTTAAAAAGTAATGATTTATTGAAAATTTTGGCAAAAAATCCAAATAGTAACCCCCATCTGTTCCACATCAATGGGGGGGCGGGTTTGACAGCTCTGGACATATATCTAGGACATCATGTCATGTTCCTATTCATCCTTTTTGTTACTTTCTAAATACTGAACTGAATACTGCTTCACTAAAAAAACACCCAGTACTCAGGTGTTCCTGGGAAATGAAAGACATATGACTGTTATCTTTTTTGTTGCAAGTGGAATAAATTATTATGCAGGCTGAGAGGGGTTCCCAAACGTTTTCATATAACTGTAACTATATATGTATATACTAAAATGTGGATGGCTGTGATGTATGGAAATATAAATTTAGCGCAAGTCTAATTTTCACCAATAAAGCAAATCTATTTATTTGTGCAATTCCTTCTTTTTTAATTTCTGCTGGGACCATTTTCCCTCAAATTAAATCGTTTCCAGCTATCAATGCTTCACATGGAGGCTGCTCCTTCATGCAAAATAATTTAATTATTTTTATATCACAGTCATGTTATGATTGGAAAGAGACTGAAATGCTCATGTGCCCTGCAAGCGTTGCGGTCATGTGAACCTCAAGGGATTGTCTCTTCGGTCACTACAAACCTTCTCATCCAATTTATATGACATTTTGAAGAAATAGCTAATATAAAATAAATTACAGGTGCGATTTTTTTTTATTTAAATTCTTGCCCCAATTCAGAAAAATTACAGCCAGAACATCATAAATTGAAATACTTTCAAGATTTATCAGTTGAAAAAATCTCAAAGATTTAAATTTTAAAAGTGGCAAATAAAGCTGTAAGCTTCTAAATGGGAAAGCTTTTCATAAATATGGTTTTTGCAATCAAGTTTTGGGGGGGAAGCAAATTCAAAAGTAAGTTAATCAGGCTCCTAGTATCAGACACGGTGTTGCAATTTGTTATTTTAACAATTTATTTAGAAGAGAAGAAAGCATTCATGCCGAGACAAAGAATGTTTAATGCAACAAAAAACCTAGGCACACAAGGTATAAACAATAATTTATATAACAATAATGTAGCTGACAAGTACAGGTATGGGATCCGTTATCCAGAAACCCCTAATCCGGAAAGTTCCAAATTACTGAAAAGCTATCTCCCAAAGACTCCGTTTTATTCAAATTATCCAATTTTTTAAAAATGATTTCCTTTTTCTCTGTACGGTATAGGATCCCTTATCCGGAATCCCGATATCCAGAAAGCTCTGAATTACGGAATGGCTGTATCCTATAGACTCCATTCTATCCAAATAATCCAAATTTTTAAAAATGATTTCCTTTTTCTCTGTAATAATAAAACAGTAGCTTGTACTTGATCCCAACTAAGATAAAAATGTATCCTTATTGGAAGCAAAACAAGTCTATTGGGTTTATTTAATGTTTAAATTAAATTCTAGTAGACTTAAGGCATGAAGACCCAAATTACGGAAAGATCCGGAAAACCCCAGGTCCCGAGCATTCTGAAATAATAAAACTTTACCTTGTACTTGATCCCAGCTAAGATATAGTTAAACCTTATTGGTAGCAGAATCTGCCTATTGGGGTTATTTCACGTTTGAAGGATTTTCCAGTAGGCCTAAGGTATGAAGACCTAAATTACAGAAATTATCGGGAAAGCCCCAGGTCCCGTACATTCTGGATAACAGGTGCCATACCTGTTCAATGCTGTGTTGTCAGTAGAACTTCTCTGTATGTATGATTAACAAAAAGAAAACAAGTGCAAGACTAAATGAATCTATAGATATAGAAGCAATATCCTGATAAAATTCATAATGTTAGCTGTGTACCAATTGTGGACTGTGGAAACAAAATGGATATTTTAAAAGGTTAGTAATATATCATTTTGTGGTTTTGATAATTCAATACTGAAAATCGGAACATTATACAAAATTATGCTATCTTCTCAAATATTTGTTTTTTGGGTTTGTTTCATAATGCACTAAAATAGAAACTTTTATAAAAATGTTCTAGTCCTATTTGGAATCTCTTTTGTGCTAGCATTCTTTTATAGGAAACACCAAACATGTAGTTGAATAAAAATTAGACATGATTTTACTTGTGTCCTATTTACAGAAAGTCCTGACTGTTTAGGTGTTTTAGTTGTCACAGTTCTATGAAATATCAACTAGTAAGACTTTGGTCACACAAGTTAGATCATGCTTTAATAAAAATAAAGAAAGAAGATTTTCTGTAACATATAAAAACATAAAAGAAGTAAACTCACATCACAGATTTGACCTTTAAAGAACAGAGATGATAATGTTCTGATTGTTTCTGGCTCTTACAAACCTGTGAAATGCATACTAACGTGAAATTTTTAGTGATGGATATACATAAATTAAATATCATCTGTTGTAAATTTGGTCATCCCCGACAATTTCATAACCATTTAGGGACATATTTATAAAGAAAACAATCTTTGTTGAAAAGCAACACATAAGGTGTCATTCACAACTCAGGATCTGCCATGATTTTTCACTTCACACCCTGCCATAAATCTCCATGCTCCATTTACAGAGCACAAGTAAAAGTTTTTGAGGTTCTATAGAAGTCAAGGGGAGCTGCGTTGATCCAATTGGATCACTTTAAATCAATTTGTACTTTTAGAGGTTTTTTAGGCATTTGTATTTTTCTGTGCATCATTCAGCGATATTTTTTCGTTCGAAATTTGACCATCGAATTGAAATACTTTTAATATCGAAGTTGACTTTTTTTCATTGAATTTGGGTATCCTGCGGTGGAAGTAAAATCGGTCGATCGAACGATTAAATCCTTTAAATCGAACGATTCGAAGGATTTCATCAATCGATCGATTTTACTTCGACTTACAAAAACGTAGAAAAATCAGGTCTCCCCATAAGCTAACATAGCACTTCGGCAGGTTTAATTTGGCGAAGTATTGCATTCAAAGTTTATTTAAAGAGACAGTACTTCGATTATCGAATAGTCGATTTTTCAAACTATTTTACTTCGAAACGAAGTATCCAAAAAATTACTTTGAATTTCGATTTTTTTTTTACTTCGAAAATTCCCTCTAATTCACTTCGACCCTTGATAAATCTGCCCCTAGAAGTCGTTTCAAAAACCTCTAAAACCACTAAACTTTGACCTTTAATAAATAAGACTCCACTAGTATTCTTTCTATTTTTTAGGCACTGTTTATTGAAAGGACCAATTTGAAAAATAAATACTTTATTCTAGCCATGCATAGGCAGATACTGGTTAGTGCTTGACCAGATATTGATTATATTGACCTGAAAATCTTTCCATGACTGCAATGGACTGGGAATGCGATCCTTCACCAATGGGGCCCCCATAGCTCCTTGTGTAATCTCATTTTTGGCCCAGGACAATATTTGTATTTTTGTTTTATCCAGGGGTGTAGTTGCAGGGGTAGACGTTTTAACTGAGACCACCATAAAAAATGGTACAATGAAAGGGGCCATTTCACAATGCCACATCTGGAGGTAAGGAAATATGGCTGAATAAAGAGTGGCATTATGACACTATTGTAATTGGTCACAAACTATTGTAATTGTTTAACTAAGGCATTAAAGAAAGGACATTGAAGTGTGAGTTTTGCATTAATTAATTTGGAGATGTGTATTATTAGAAATGGCTTCTTATGCATATTAATTCCCAAACCTTTTCTGATGCTGTAGTTAAGACTACTAGTTAAGCCATTCTTGCATTAGCTCTTCTGCATTTAAAGGAACATTAACACCAAAAATTAAAGGAGTTTTAAAAAATGGTGTGTTTGCTTCAAAAACCCTACTATAGTTTACATACACAAGAAAAAAGGCACAGGTTAAACAGCAGGTAACAGATAAGCTCTGTAGTATACAATGGTATTCTTTAGTATCTGTTATCTACTGTGTATCCTGTGCTTGCATGGCTGCCCCATAGCTACACCGCAGCTTGTTTATATAAACTATAGTTGTGTTTGTGATCATTTCATTAAAACACTCCAGAGTATCAATTTAGCTACCTTTTATTATGACAATATGAATAACAATCCAGCTGAGATGTTGCATGTTTCTCAAATCTGATTGACAACTATGATTTTACAGAAGGCAGAGCTAAACACATTTTAACTGCTTTTAGATTTGAAAGGATTTTTACAATGTAATTTTTATTTCTAAATTACACTGTTTACACTGTAAATAATTCACTCTACAATATACAATTTCATTCCTGAACCAGCAAGTGTATTTTTTTATTTGTAATATTGGTGTGTATGCGCCATCTCAGGTCATTTTGCCTAAAGTTAGGGAGGCGATATCACTCCAACTTACAGTACAGCAGTAAAGAGTGACTGAAGTTTATCAGAGCACAAGTCACATGACTTGGGGCAGCTGGGAAACTCCTCTTCCTCGGGGCAACTAATCTCCCTGAACTGCCTTCCCCTGCCTTCCCGCTGGCTAGAATGTAAATCACCTGCGGCAGGCAAGTGAGGCAGTTTGGGGCGATTAGTCGCCCCGAAGAAGAGGAGATTTGTTGCCTGGTTGTAATGGGCCCGAAGGCGCAGCAGTAATAGTAGTGGACCAAAGAGGAGACACAACCGGGTTCGAGGTACAAAAAGGGTTTATCCAGAAGAGTAGTCAAGGTACAGGCAAAAGATCAATTCAGGCGGCAGACAATGGAGATACGAAAAACAGGCAAAGGTCAATACACGAATAATCAGAATAGAAGTCACACCCAGGAACACTAGTCAAAGGAACCTATAATTGGGCAATGAAGACAGGGGAAATGGGGTTTAAATAGTCCAAGTCTTGGCGCCAAAATATTGACGCGCTGGCGTCAGACGCTGACGCGGTGGCGTCAGACGCTGACGCCAGCGTCCCCACGCTGACGTCCTGACGCCGGCGCCCGATTCTGACGCCGGCGTCCGTTCCGTCGCCGGCGACCAATCCTAGATGGAGAAGGCGCTGATGTCACAGGAAAGCGCCCGGCAGGAGCCATGCGGTGGAGCAGACGGTTGCCATCTTGGACGCCATCTTGGGTGAGAGTTGAAGTTTCCATTACAGTACCCCCTTCCCTAGGGGGGGCCTCAGGACCACCGGGACCAGGACGAGAAGGAAACTGTTTGTGGAACCTGCGGACAAGGATGGGAGCATGAACGTCAGAGTTCTTTACCCAGGAGCACTCCTCAGGACCGAAACCCTTCCATTCAATGAGATATTGGAGAGTACCCCTGGAAATGCGGGAATCCAAGATTCGATTGACTTCGAACTCCAAAGAATCATTGACGACAACAGGAGCTGTGGAAGAAGAAGAGGGAGAGGAGACTGCAGGTTTAAGAAGAGACACATGAAACACATTAGGGATCCTCATTTCGGGTGGAAGAAGAAGACGGACAGCCACAGGATTGATGACCTCGATGATGGGAAAGGGACCGATGAACTTGGGACCAAGTTTAGGAGAGGGAATCTTGAGACGAATATTACGAGTAGACAACAAAACCTTGTCACCAAGAGAGTATGTTGGAGAAGCAATCCTCTTTTTGTCGGCAAATTTCTTCTGGGAAGAAGCACTCTTTTCCAAATTAGCGGCAGTAGCCTGCCAGATGGCCATCATATGAGCTGCTTGATCATTGGCGGCAGGCACGTTGGTGAGTAGGAGGTCCTGAGGAAATGCCAAAGGGTTTAAACCAAAAAACACAGAAAAAAGGAGACTTCTGGGAAGAAGAATGCAGGGAATTGTTGTGGGCAAATTCCGCCCATGGAAGAAGGTCTGACCAGTCATCCTGACACAGGGACACGTGACAACGTAGGAACTGTTCCAATGCTTGGTTGACACGTTCGGCGGCCCCATTGGATTGAGGATGGTAAGCGGAAGAAAATTGAAGAGAAATGTTCAAAGCTTTACACAGAGATCTCCAGAATTTAGACACAAACTGAGGACCACGATCAGACACAATTTCAGCAGGAAAACCATGGAGACGAAAAATATGTTTAATGAAGAGTTCAGAAAGTTCCGGGGCAGATGGCAGTTTGCGGAGGGGAGTGAAATGAGCCATCTTACTAAATCTGTCAATCACCACCCAGATGACAGTGTGGCCGGAAGAATTTGGAAGATCGACAATAAAGTCCATGGAAATATGAGTCCAAGGTCTAGAAGGAATGGGTAGAGGCAACAAAAAACCCTTAGGGGGGGAATGTCCAGACTTAGAAACGGCACAGGTGGAACATGATGAAACAAAGTCTTTAACGTCTTTCCTTAAAGATGGCCACCAGACCAAACGAGACAAAAGTTCGGTAGTCTTTTTAATCCCAGGATGACCAGCCTGTTTAGAATTGTGGGAGTGGGACAAGATGGCAGGACGAAACTCTGGAGGAACAAAAGCTAAACCCAGGGGAGTCTCTTCAGGAGCAGAAGCTTGAGCGGAGAGTAACTGAGAAGCGCAGGAAGGAAACAAAGCTGCGATGATCTTGGAGGAAGGAACAACAGGTTCAGGATCTTTGGAGCAAGAGTCTTCAGGAATAAAGCTTCTGGATAATGCGTCGGCCTTCCTGTTCCTGGACCCAGGGCGAAAAGTAATAACAAAATTAAAACGAGAAAAGAAAAGTGCCCACCTGGCTTGCCGGGGATTGAGGCGTTTGAGAGACTGGATAAATTCGAGATTTTTGTGGTCAGTAAAGATCGTTACCGGGACCGAAGAGCCCTCTAATAAGTGTCTCCACTCTTCCAGGGCCAGCTTAACAGCAAGAAGCTCCCGGTTGCCAACGTCATAGTTCTGTTCGGGGGAAGAAAATTTTTTGGAAAAGAAGGCACATGGATGAAGTTTACCGTCAGAAGAAGATCTCTGGGATAACACTGCACCAGCACCGACGTCCGAGGCATCCACTTCGATGAAAAAGGGTTGAAGAGGTTCGGGGTGTCTAAGGACTGGAGCGGAGGAGAATGCTTCTTTGAGAGATTTGAAGGCTTCCAAAGCTTGAGGGGGCCAGTGCTGAGGTTTGTTTCCACCACGGATCAGGGCAAGAATTGGAGAAAGTCTGGAAGAGAAGTTTTTAATGAACTGTCTATAGTAATTGGCAAAGCCAACAAACCTTTGAACAGCTTTAACACTGGTAGGAAGAGGCCAGTCCAGGATTGCAGAGACCTTGGCCGGATCCATCTTGAAGCCTAGGGAAGAAATAATGTACCCAAGAAAAGGAATAGAAGAGACTTCAAAGGTGCACTTTTCCAACTTGGCGTAAAGGTTGTTTTTCCTCAGTCTGGATAGTACTTCACGTACTTGGCTGCGATGTTCCTGGAGGTTTTTAGAAAAAATAAGAATATCATCCAAATAGACGACCACACACTGCCCCAATAAATCTCGAAAAATGTCATTAACGAATTCCTGGAAGACCGCAGGGGCATTGCAGAGACCAAAAGGCATGACTAGGTACTCATAATGACCATCACGAGTATTAAAAGCGGTCTTCCATTCGTCCCCCTCACGAATCCGAATGAGGTTATAGGCCCCACGAAGATCCAATTTAGTGAAGAGACTGGCACCCCTAAGTTGATCGAACAGTTCAGAAATGAGAGGAAGAGGGTACCTGTTTTTAATGGTGATCTTGTTAAGTCCTCTGTAATCAATGCAGGGCCGCAAACTACCATCTTTCTTTTCAACAAAGAAGAACTCCGCTCCTGCAGGGGAGATGGAAGGACGAATAAATCCTTTCTGCAGATTCTCCTGGATATAGGATTTCATTGCAGAAGTCTCCGAGGGAGAAAGTGGATAGGTGCGGCCGCGAGGAGGCATGGAGCCGGATAAAAGTTCAATTGGACAGTCGTATGGACGATGAGGTGGAAGGTTTTCGGCAGAATTTTTATTAAAGACATCGGCAAATGCTTGATATACGGAGGGAAGAGAAGAATTTGAAGACACAGAAGAAATTTTGACGACAGGAGCAGCAGGTAAACAGTTCCGTACACAAAATGGACTCCACCTGGAAACTTGAGTAGAGGACCAATCGATAACAGGATTGTGGAGACATAACCAAGGTAGACCTAAAACAACCGGAGTGGAGGGGCAATCAATAAGAAGAAAAGACAGTCTTTCCAGATGCAAAGAGCCCACCTTGAAAGAGAGTTCTTGAGTGGACTGTGAGATGGTCGCAGAAGATAAGGGCCGATCATCGATTGCCAGGACTCGAAGCGGAATCGCCAAGGATTGGAGAGGAATGGAGTGGGTTGCAGCGAACACACGGTCCATAAAATTTCCTGCGGCACCGGAATCAAGAAAGGCCTGAGAAGAGATCTCTTTGGAACCAAACTGGATCTGCACTGGGAGGAGGAAACGTTGAGCAGAAGAATGGGGAGAGCGACAAATCCCACCCAGGTAAGTCTCCCCAAACTTACCTAGGCTTTGGCGTTTCCCGGCTTCACTGGGCATTCCAGAGCAAAGTGAGCTTTGCCCCCGCAATAGAGACATAACCCCGCCGCCCTTCTCCGATTCTTCTCCTGTTCGGAAAGACGGGCCCGTCCGATCTGCATCGGTTCCTCTGCTGGTAATGAAGAGGAAGAAGCAGATGTCGCGGGGGTTGGAGAGGACGAGGTGTAAGCAGGGTCGTAGAGTAACGGTCTCTGGAAGCGGGGAGCCAGGATAGGCTGAAATCGGGAACTTCTTTTAGAGCGTTCACGGTCTAATTCGACCTGGAATTCTCGCTGGCGAGTATCCACTTTCACTGCCAAAGCGACCAGGTCCTCCCATCTGGGGGGAATTTCACGGGACACCAGATCATTCTTAATCCGCATGGCTAGACCATTGTAAAAGGCAGCATGGTAACCGTCGTTGTTCCAAGAAGTCTCCGCCACCAGGGTGCAAAATTCAATGGCATACTCGGAGACAGAGCGAACACCTTGCTGCAGTTGAAAAAGCCTAGCGGAGGATGCAGTGGCACGACCTGGAGCATCAAACACGGTGCGAAGCTCTTGGACAAACGCCCTGGCGTTGTCAATCAGCGGATCCTCCTTTTCCCAAAAGGGTGATGCCCACTCCAAAGCTTTTCCCTGCAGACGAGTGATTATATAACCCACCTTTGCACGTTCAGAAACGAACTGACCAGGAAGCAGGGCAAACTGAATCTCGCATTGGTTAATAAAGCCTCTGCACGCTTCAGGATCACCACTGAAGAGAGGTGGAGCAGGAATACGAGGCTCAGAAACCTGGAGCGGAATAGGTAAGGCCGGAGCAGGCACAACCGGCGGAACCACGGGAGACAGAGCAGTCAACTTCTCCAGAATCGCCTCGAGGGCCTGGCCAAAATGGGATTGTTGAGCTTCATAAGTCTTCATACGAGAAGCCAACCCACGAATAGCCCCTCCGACATCAAGAGGTGCTTGGGCCTCCTCCGAAGGGTCCATGGCCCAATTATACTGTAATGGGCCCGAAGGCGCAGCAGTAATAGTAGTGGACCAAAGAGGAGACACAACCGGGTTCGAGGTACAAAAAGGGTTTATCCAGAAGAGTAGTCAAGGTACAGGCAAAAGATCAATTCAGGCGGCAGACAATGGAGATACGAAAAACAGGCAAAGGTCAATACACGAATAATCAGAATAGAAGTCACACCCAGGAACACTAGTCAAAGGAACCTATAATTGGGCAATGAAGACAGGGGAAATGGGGTTTAAATAGTCCAAGTCTTGGCGCCAAAATATTGACGCGCTGGCGTCAGACGCTGACGCGGTGGCGTCAGACGCTGACGCCAGCGTCCCCACGCTGACGTCCTGACGCCGGCGCCCGATTCTGACGCCGGCGTCCGTTCCGTCGCCGGCGACCAATCCTAGATGGAGAAGGCGCTGATGTCACAGGAAAGCGCCCGGCAGGAGCCATGCGGTGGAGCAGACGGTTGCCATCTTGGACGCCATCTTGGGTGAGAGTTGAAGTTTCCATTACACTGGTGACTAATCTCCCAGAATAAGAACGTGTGTCTCTGCCCTAAAACCACGAATGCCATGAAAGTTATTGAAAATCTGATTATAAAAACCACAAATGAAAATAGCCATTGAGCAATCGGTAAGAAAAAACAAGCGCCGACGAGGTTTCCTTCCCCTTTAAAGGCGCTGGCGCATTTGCGCGAGTACGTTTTTGGCGCACGTTTGGCGCGAAATTTGAATCTATATAAGGCCCATTCTGTCTCCCAGCCAGTGCCCGTGATAGAACTTTGTTTCTAAGTGGTTTCTGAGCCTAGTGCATCTGTTCCTGTTATTCTGTATCTTGATTATCCGTGTTTGACCCTGCCTGTATCCTGACTACTCTGAACTCTGTATCCTGACCCTTGCCTGCCTACGACAACTTTTCCTGCTTAACCCCTTGATTGACAACCCGGTTTGACCCTTGCCTGCCTGACGATTATGATATCCGCCTGCCTTGACCCAGCCTGTCTGACCATCCTTCTGCCTAATCCTTGGTACCGTGACCTTCGGCCCAAAAATACTTTGCTAACAGCCGTGCCCCTTCGCCAGCCAGAACATCTCGCCTTGTACCCCTCGTTAAGTCCAGGTGGCACCCAAGTAAGCTGAGGGCTCCTCCCGAAGCCCAATGATGGTCACACTACTGGTGAAGCCGAGCCGAGACCAGGGTGCTTGGCATTTGTTCTGGTATCGGGTGCCGGCCGTGACAAAAAGAAGGACATATTCTATTTCTACATGACCATGACAGCCTTTACTTGATGTAATTTTGTATTTGTGGAATATGAAAACATTGTGGAATAAGAAACTATGAGAAAAATTAGTTAAAAAGCTCAAATTGGAGGAACATAGATCTTAAATCGTCCCTTGGATCTTTGTTTGTAATCCGTGCATTTATCCCTAAATTATTACGTACAGTTCTTATTTAATGGAATCAAGTGCCAGGGTTATAAATAGCCCATAAATTTCCTTTAGGCAAAGTGAACCAATCTTGTAAATGAGCAACAATCAGCTCAGTGTTCAGAGAGCTGCTGGTAGGCCAAGAGGTCTGTAATCTAGGCCAATTGTTTTGGCACAAGAATATAACAAAATATGCTGTAGGTTGGTGCCTGTCTCAGATATAAATGTGTTGTAATAAAACTTGTTTGCACGCCATGGGTCTCATTAGGGGAACATCCATTACAGACATAATAGCAAGGGTTAGGGACATAGTGAAAAACCGTATGCATGTTGAATGCTTTAGTGATCTTAAATAGAGGAAAACTTGTACACCATGATTTTCCTGGTATGTTAATTTCTATAAGCAATTAGTGTTGAAAAAAATACATCTACATACAGCTATAAAAGAGACAATTATGTAATTATGCAATGCTTATGAATAAATGGCAAAGTGACCATAATTAATATAAACAAAAAGACTGATTTAGCATATTTGGAGGAGTACTGCTTATTCACATGATATTCTATGTGCCAAAAATAGCTGGTGTGAGGGCTTAATCTGAATATACCTATTTCCACTTAGTGCTTAACTAGACTCTGTATTTAGTAGTCTTAAATACTGCATTGCATTGTTTTAAGTTAAAGCATTTACAGCTGTGGATCTTGTCTTTGGCTATTTCATGATGTTTTTGTTTTGTTTTTATTATGTGGATAAAATTCTAAATAATACTTCAATGGAAGATTTAAGGCATATGTTTAGCATAACACCTTTATCCTAAAAGAGATGCAACATGAAAGAGAAAAGTTCATTAGGTGTATACTTTCTGAAAGTAGGAATTTTTTTTCTAAAATAAATGATCAACAAGATATCCTTGGCAGTTGGTGAATAAACAAAAATTAAGCAATAGTCAAAAGACAGCGAAACTGATTTGGGTCATGTTTAAGTGACTTATTTTCATTATTTTTCATACCTTAAATTACTATTTCAATTTATAAACTATTCTTTAATTATGTTTTTTTTATGTTTTGCTTCTCTGTTTTTATAATTATGTTTTGTCATATATAAACTAGACCTCCTCTAATCCATTATTACTTATTAAAGAAAGTTTTTAGGAACCTATTTTTTACCACTCCAAAATATATATATATATATATATATATATATAAACACCTATTTGGGCTGCATAGCACACAAATAGTTAAACTGTCCAGCTAGCAGTAGAAGCATGGGTCACACTGCGACTTACACAACAGGGTCAGGGCCTTTGCCATGTGGAAGTGTTCCCTCTATGGTGTAGTGCAACTACATCCCCCAGGCTACTGTGCATACAACAAAAGATGGGCGCCAGGAGGTTCTTGCAGTAAAACAGAAAACGGTTTATTTAACTATGCACAAGGCAAGTGACCACAGGTTTAGTACTCACGCAGGAGCTGAGGCAATAGCACATTTCTCACACAGAGCTGCAGGCATTAGGCATTTCTCACAGAGGAAAGATCTCCATTAGACATTTGCAGTATTCACACACATTCCCTCTAGAAAGTTGTCAGGAAAGCAGCTTCTACCCTACAGTCCCTCTTCACTGAGGTCCCTGACTGGAGGCAACAAACAGAGCCTCTGGGAAGCTACTCCCTTACTGCAAATCCTTGTTGGAGCTTCAGCTGCTCTTTCTCTCTCACCTCTCTGCCTTTCTCTCCTAGAGAGACTATGACAAGTCTGCCCTAGTGTAACTATTCCTCATTCACGGGGTTTCCTGGTCCCCAACTTCTTCTCGAAAGCACATGGGCCTTTCTGGGCCTAGCTGTACCCAGGCTCCCCTGGGCACACCCAGCTGGATCACCATCCACAGGCCAAAGAAGAAGTGGCCACTCCCTACACACACTATATAGCAGTGTAGCAGGGGAGTGTCGTTTCTCTCCTGGCAGATCACTCCAAGAAAAAGGTGGGAGCCTTAAAGCTGCAGGGCAGATTAACCCGTAGGGGCCCCTATATATACATATATATATATATATATATATAATATTTATTTGGCATCCTTTCCATCACCATCGCTCTTCCATCTTTCTTCCTTTCAATCTAAGTGAATAAAATAATATTTCATGCCTACTTGACATGGGGGTCCCAATAAGTTCTAAATTATGTTTCATACAAATTTTTTTGAAAAATGTATTTGTCATTACAATGTTTCTGTCTTCCTTGAGACCAAGAACGAAACATTGAAATAACAAATAAACTTACTTTAAAGCTCTGCCAGTGACTTGTTTTATATGACATTTTATATTACTTATTTGTAATGTGCACCCTGTCCTTTTCTTCAATAAGCAAATTCTGCTATTTTGTTATATAGATATATATAATCACAGAGGCTGAGGTAAACAGTTGTCAATAGTAGGTCAGTGATGCCAGGTGATATAGTAAAGGGTTGAACATGATGAACATGTCTGTGAAGGTTCTCATTGATCAAGTCATGGTATATCTATAGTAATGAGTCAAATCAACTGGACTTGCTGTATTTTTTCCATGAGATCTCTGTAAGATACCAGTGTATTTAACCACAAATGTTTTTGTACAGGTCATTCTGAATTGAGAAAGCCAGTCTGATGACTAGCGGAAAAAAATACATCAAGTCCAGTTGATTTGACTTTTTACTGTAGATATAACATGATGAACATCTGACTTTTCTCAAACCAAATGAGCTAGATAACTATTTAACTGTACTGGTTTTAGACACTACAAAAGAAGAAATAAGCAAAGTGAAAGCCCATTTCAAACAGCCATTTTTCATAAAGAAAACCTAAGATTTAGTTTGACTGATCATCACAAAAAAGGAAGATGGCCTAGTTGCAGAACACATACTACAAAAACATAACAATCATACAGATTCAAAAGGGAGCTATGCTATTAAATACCCTAAGAATAGAAGTCCTTGTTGAAAAGGATCACGCTGTGAGCCAAACTTTGTAAAAAAAAAGAAACACAGATTCTAATAACTGACTATAGATTGTCTTCTGCCTTGGAGATTATGTGCCTTGAGGGAAAAAAACATCAAAGCAAGAAAAATGATAAAACATACTATAATTACAATACACTTTGGGCTTTGAGAGACAAGGTGCAAAGCTAATGTTACTACTTTGCATGGAACAAGCTGTGCCCTGGCACATTGCAATAAACCCATGCTACAGAAACTAAAGGTGGAATGAAACTCAGAATAAGTGACAAAGATCACTCAGAGGGTATAATGTTAACAGTAAGGGGCAGATTCACTAAGGGTCGAATTTCGAAGTAAAAAATACTTCGAAATTCGACCCTCGAATTGAAATCCTTCGACTTCGAATATCGAAGTCGAAGGATTTAGCGCTAAACGTTCGTTCGATCGATCGAAGGATTTTTCGTTCGATCGAACGATTAAATCCTTCGAATCGAACGATTCGAAGGATTTTAATCCAACGATCGAAGGAAAATCCTTCGATCAAAAAAAGGTTAGCAAACCTATGGGGACCTTCCCCATAGGCTAACATTGACTTCGGTAGGTTTTACCTGCCGAAGTAGGGGGTCGAAGTTTTTTTTAAAGGGAAAGTACTTAGACTATCGAATGGTCGAATAGTCGAACGATTTTTCGTTCGATTCGTTCAATTTCGTTCGTATTCGAACGAATTTAACCAATTCGATGGTCGAAGTACCAAAAAAATACTTCGAAATTCGAATTTTTTTCATTCGAATCCTTCACTCGAGCTTAGTGAATCGGCCCCTAAGTGTGTATCTTTGTGTACCATTAAAGAAGGTATTGGGCCAGACTTGAAAAAGCTGAAACTATGTTTTCCTTAAAATAAAGAGCAAGCCAACAATGACAGGAGGAGTACTCACAACAACAGGAAACATGTGATGTTAAGATCTAAGCAATAAATCAAACAATTGCAGAGATAATACTGTAGAAGATATATTTGCACCTTATACCATTTTAACCCTCACCCAGCACTTCGAAACTGCCAATTACAGAGAGATTTCACTCAATGTAAAAAAAAGATTAAAAAAAGTACTGCACAATGACTTCAAATGCATTTTAGAATAGAATTTGAAATCTACATTTTTTCTTTCATATAACCCTACTTTGGGGTCTACTTTGGTGTTTAGTAAAACCCCTCCATCCAGCACTGTGGTCCATTACTCTGTAGTGTTACCAAACAGTAAAAAAACAGTCTTTAACAACATTGTCCTTCTCATTTGTGTTCATACAACTTGGTGAGTATCACCTGGGGAAATGAAAGAATGACAAAAGGCATTCGCTATCACCCTCCATCAGGTGTGCCCAAAAGTTAAATCAGGATCTACCAGTAGACCTTTAGCTGGTGATCAGTAGATCTCAAGACACTGTCAACTAACAGCTTCTCTAAATTCCTCTCCTGTTTCATACTTTTCATTTGAATATTTATTATGTTAAGGTTACATAAGAGATAGTTGTTTGTTAAATATAGCAATATACATTTTCTCATAAATCAATATTTAAGTAATATTATCCATGGAACAGAATGCTTGGATGTAGATCATGATGGAACCAAATGCAAAAAAACGCCAATACCTTAGTATGCTGCAACAGGGGTGATCCCAATTTATTCCATGGGGCTACCAGACACTGCAGTTACAATCAAACGTTTCGGGAACACCTGTCCCTTCCTTAGTGATTGGCGTTTTTTTGCATTTGGATTAATTGCTGGCGTTTGGCTAGGCAAGTGCCATAGCCTTTTACCCCTTAAACTGAACATCACTAAAAGTAAACCTCGCATTAGTAAAGAATGGGCACTCCTGCCCTATATCATTAATTGTGTAGCAAAATATGAAGCACAAACTTTCATGGGACAACCCCCTTCCTCAGGAATAAAAGTCATGTTTATATTGGGCTTGGAGCCGCTGGGCATTTAGAGGCACTGGAATCTACAAACAATGTAACAGCAACACAGGCACACAACTTGCGTTTTACTTTTGCATAACCCAGTTTACTTTTAGCAGCGTGTGATAATTGGATGTTAAGAAAGGGGGCCAACACCATAAGCTAAGTAGCCTACTACACATGTTGCCCTTGCTTAATGCAAAGAGGGGGAAAGATAAACCCAAAGGGGCCAATTCATGAATGACAAGGATGCACAATATTGTACCAAGCTTGATATATCAACCAAAAAACGCCAAAAATGGAAGTGTCCTAAATTAATGAAAATATAATGCACTGTTGTGCTGCAGTGGTAAAACTGATGTGTTTGCTTCATTAAATTAATGTATTAAATACAGAAAAAAAGACCTAATTAGCATGAAAAAAAGTTTCATTTTAGTGAAATATAAATATCACACAAAATGTATTTTGGAGAGAAATAATATAGATTCCGATTAAATTCCCAAAGAGAAGGTTGTCATCACTAACACGCAGACTGATAGAAGGTTATTCTTTGAACACTTAATTTAGAGATCAACAAAGCAAAATGTACAATGAAGCTCATCTTGGTAGAAAAGCGTGAATTGCATCTCCCAATTTAAGATCCAAAATTGCAGCCATATAGTGTCTGTCATTGTTTTATGAGAGGGATTAGAGGTCAGTGTCTGGTAGTGTATTGCTTTTGCCTGGCACAAATGGGATTTATTTCTTAGAAGGGTTATCCTCCTGGAAACTGATGGAGGTGTCTTTGACATGGATGATTGAAGAGGCACTGTTTGAAACCAAATGCAAAAGTAATTCAAGCTGGGTCAAGCTTAGATGAGAAGTTCATGGAAGAGTTTATGGCTTTTAAATGTTATGATCATAGGGTATATTGATGTGTGTCACAAGAAACAATGGCATAGCATTATTTGTACAAATTGCAAGGTGCAGACGAGATGTTATGCTATAAATCTATTAGTGCAGGATAGTTCATTAGAGAAAGCCTCAGGTTTCTCAGTCGACATAATAAGCAAGTGCCTCTAGGCAGCTAGAAGTGGGAACATGCAGGCTTTAAGTGGATGTGGACATTATATAAATAATTTATACTATATACACACAAACACATTCTCAACCTACATTGTAGGATTTCTAATCTATATAAAATATCAACTGGTTTAAAGGAGAAGGAAAGGTAAAACTAAGTAAGCCTTATCAGAAAGGTCCACCTCCTAAATATACCAATAAATCCTCAAAGTAGTGCTGCTCTGAGTCCTCTATCAAAAGAAACACAGCATTTCTTTCCTTCTATTGTGTACACATGGGCTTCTGTATCAGACTTCCTGCCTTCAGCTTAAACCTCCTTGCCCTGGGCGTGAGCATGCTCAGTTTGCTCCTCTTCCCCCCCCCCTTCTCTGCTGTAATCTGAGCCAGAGCCAGATTAGCCACTTATAGCCAGAGCTATAAATAAACAGGGAGAGACTCAGGCAGGAAGTGATTCACACCAAGCTAATACTGCAGCTGCTGTCCTAAACAAACAGAGAGCTTCTACAGCTTTTTACTCAGGTATGGTAAAACATTCTACAGAATAAATATAGCATTCTAGCTTGCACTATTGCAGCTAATCTATTGGCAATAAAATGCCCCCAGAGCTTTCCTTCTTCTTTAAGAAAGAACAACTAAAGTGTGCAGTGACCATTTGGATATCTACCGTAGGTAAACTTAGCCTAGCAACAAATATTTACCCCATATCAGTCATTCTACTTTTATGCAATGTAAACAGCTATCAATAGTTATTTATTGTGCCTAGCCTTCATTCCCATGGGTCATATAATTTGCATAAAAAATGCATATACATTAGTATATTAGTCTTAGAAATGTGTTTTGAATCGCAAGTAAATCCTACTACAGTCAGTATTCAGCCATTGCACCTGCTACAGCTTTCCCAGTCTTTTGGAAGAAACTCTCAGGGGCTTATTTATCAAAATCCAAATTGTTCTGATTATTTAATTTTAAAAAGTCCGACCAAACTAAAATCCACAATTTGACCCTATTTTTTTTATTAAAAAGCTTAATTTTATTGGATGTGGGGAAAATTAATAAAATCAAGCAAAAACCTGAATTTTACAATTTTTTCTGATTTTTTTCCTGAATCGCTCAATTTTTTAGATAATTTTCCAGGAAAGCCAGAATTTTTCAGATTTTTGCCCAAAAAGACAGAAACAGTTGGATTTTTGGGCTAATTCCAGCGCAGACCACAGAAACTTTCAAATTTCTATAGAGACCTCTCACATTGACTTACAGTATATACAATTCGGCAGGTCTGAGATGGCGAATTTACGGATTCTGACTTTTTGCAGCCTCGGGGTATAATAAATCTCGAAAAATGTGAGGTTTTTTTTCCACTTTAGATTTTATAATAAAAAAACTAGAATAAATTCTAATAGCTGCCAGCTTGTCTTTGAACATATGATTGTATAGCAGTGCTTAGTAAACACTGTGCAGGGCAAAGGAGGCTATAAGCGCTCAAGTTCAACATATATTTTAGGGAGGTAAAATGGTTTAATACTTGAAATATGCTCTGTATTAAAAGCTCTGCAAAATCCAAATAAATCTACTGAAACCAACTTCCTACTTACTTCATCATATAAAGCAATTCAATTTGTTTGGTACACTCTGTCCTTCATAAAGCCATATTGATTAGTACTTAGTCTGAAGATACATATATTTTAAAATATAGAGGTGTTTTCTAGCATTGAAATTTTTTTTCTATTTTATTTAGGAGACAACAATGGGTGGTCCCAGCAGCTTGATAAACTTTTTGAAAAGCACTACGAGAAAATTGGTATAAACACATTCAACATGGAGATGAAGCCGTCTGAATGCAGTAAGCTGCTCCTACAGTAATACATTATTATTCCACCAGCAATAAGAGTTCCATGGGTTTATTGTTGCACTGAACATTTCTTTTCAGCACATTTCCATTTAGAGATACAGGTGTGAAAGGGAGTAGCCAGTTTTGCTCACACAGACTTGGTCTGTATACTGTATTTATGGGCAATATCAACATTTTATTGTCCTGTTGGATCCTCTGTTTATTAAAACAGATATGCCAAGAGTGAATGATCTGAATACACATTGAGCTGTGCTATTATACTTTATTCCTTTATTTCAACCGCCACTTTTTGACATAAATATACCATTGAGTTATGCATTTAGTTTTTTTAAGGGTTTTTAGGGTTTAAATGCATTCATAAATTAATTGTCGGTTGTATTGAAAAATGTATTGTTTTTTGTGTTAGCACTGAATTGATTGCACGGTATATGAAGCACTAAGCACTTTCACCAATTGATGAACTTTAAGGGTAATTAATAGTGATGGACGAATTTGCGGCATTTCGCTTCGCCGAAAAATTAGCGAATTTCACGCGAAATTCGCAAAACTGCGCCGGCATCTCATTTTTGTCAGTTTTTTTGAAAAATATTTTTTGACGCCGGCAAATTTTTGCCGCGAATTTACACGGGCGTTTCGCGAATTTATTAGCTGGTGGCGAATCGCGCAAATTCGCCGCGAATTCGCGCCTGGCGAATAAATTCGCCTATCACTAGTAATTAATGTTTTAAATCAAATCTGAAAAATTTAAATATTCAGATAGTGTGGGGTTACTACTGTCTTTTTTAGATAATTATTGATGAGTAATTATACCTCTACACAATCTGATTAATTAATTGTGAGATTTACAATAAACTATAAGAATAATCATCTGTTTTTTTAATATATTTATTTTAACAGAGCTGGCTTGTTTACTTTCATATACATTTTTGGCATGTTAAGATGGACCAATTCTAAGCAATGTTTCGATCGTAGATGGTTCATTTTATATAATTTTTTAATTATCATTCCTACTGCGCCTATTTTGGCCTGTACATGAAAATTAAAATTGACTGTTGTGTCCATTAGCCCCGGCAACCATGAATAGATCGACCATGAGGGTTCAGTTTTATTTTTCATTGTTTGCTTTTCTTTTCAGGCCCTCTCCTATTGATCTTCCATTTTAACTTCCAAACTACTGGCTTGTTGATAGGGTCATTAAGCTCTAGCAACCAGATAATAGTTGAAATTCCAAGCCTGAAAGTTACAGAACAAAACATGTAAATAAAGTAAGTCATCTGACTTGCTCCAGTACAGATCAGAAAGCCACACACATGGAACAATTCCATATCCATGGTGAGGTTAAAACTGACAACTTAAAATAGGATATCATTTTATCTTGCTCTGACATCTAGCTTTGAGTCATATGAATCATATCAAGGTTGTCATCTCTGCTGACTACACGTACCATTTTAAAGGGATACTGTCATGGGAAAAAAAAATTTCCAAAATGAATCAGTTAATAGTGCTGCTCCAGCAGAATTCTGCACTGAAATCCATTTCTCAAAAGAGCAAACAGATTTTTTTATATTCAATTTTGAAATCTGTCATGGGGCTAGTAGACATATTGTCAATTTCCCAGCTGCCCCCAGTCATGCTCTAATAAACTTCAATCACTCTTTACTGCTGTACTGCAAATTGGAGTGATATCACCCCCCTCCCTTTTCCCCCCAGCAGCCAAACAAAAGAACAATGGGAAAGTAACCAGATAACAGCTCCCTAACACAAGATAACAGCTGCCTGGTAGATCTAAGAACAGCACTCAATAGTAAAAACCCATGTCCCACTGAGACACATTCAGTTACATTGAGAAGGAAAAACAGCAGCCTGCCAGAAAGCATTTCTCTCCTAAAGTGCAGGCACAAGTCACATGACTGGGGGCAGCTGGGAAATTGACAAAATGTCTAGCCCCATATCAGATTTCAAAATTGAATATAAAAAAATCTGTTTGCTCTTTTGAGAAATGGATTTCAGTGCAGAATTCTGCTGGAGTAGCTCTATTAACTGATGCGTTTTGAAAAAAACATGTTTTCCGATGACAGGATCCCTTTAACAATGTAGGAATAGTCAGCTCTACTCCAGCCAAGATTCCAGTTATCACAATGCCTTGCACGTTGCATTCTCCATGATTACTGGACTTTTAAAGAAGGAGAATCCCCAAATATCCAATACATTGTGGGAACTAAAGCCTTGGCTGAAGGAGAGATGACTACTTTTGCACTAGCAGAAGACAGAATGATGCTGTTTTAGTAGGAATTACATTAACAAATACTTTTAAAACCATTGAAAAAGTTGTGTATATTAGACATTTTCTGACGTATGCATTTATTTATTAAATGGGTGAAGTCCCCCTGTATACAAGAAAGTGTTTTGTATTTCATCTTTATACTTTGTAATTTAAAATGCCATTTGGTTGGTAGGGTTCCCCTAGATTCCTGGCAATGGTTAAAAGAGCAGATTTGTATTCAAAGCAAAACTCTAATATAGAATTAACTATAGAAACGGTGATAGCTGTAAGCTAATTTCTGTGTTGCAACTTGTGTTGAAATTAAGAAAATAATACAAATCTAAACTGAGCTACAATAATGCCAAATTACATGTCATCAAATAATATGAAACCTACTTTGCTCCTGGGGAAACCTCCGTTCAGTAATGTTTTTTCACATAGCTTATAAATTTATAAATATTTGTGGAAACCTTTATTACAAAAATGTATTAATGTGCACTGTACTATACTGAAGCTATTGAGTTAGCACAACATTGAAAGAATTCTGGGCTCAGCCTCATGAACAATGCTGGCAGCATGTAATGAGTTTGTTAATGACTGTTGATCCAGGGCCCACAATCACGCTACAGCAAGCTTCATCTTCTCTCTAAATGTTAGTCCCTTGTTGGAATCTATTCTAACAAGCCTTGTGGCATTATTATGTATTGTAATTAATGTTCCCTTGTGTTCCTGTTAATGTGTTCCTTTACTTCTATAAGATATTTAGGCTTTGCACCACTGGAGGGGAAACCACACATAACTGCACATTTAGATGCTCTTACAACAAAGCTTTGTTACATTAATAGTCCTGGTTTTTACTGCAGTCATTTCCTGAGAATAAAAATGGCAATGAAATAAATAAATACTGACACCATTGAGCATTAGAAATCACGGGGCCCCATACAACAAAATATTCGTGACCCCCTGTGCCCCTCCCACACTGTCTCCCAAGCCCCACTCCATCCCGCCAAAGAACACACAGACATCAGCGCTAAAAAACTAATCCCCCCACACACAAGTTATCAAAAGCTATTGATGGACAGGGCCAGAGGCGGGCCACGCTGTCCAGGCGCCCTAGGCAAGCCGGGCAGAAGCGGCGCCTGTGCGAATTTGCGCATGCGCGAATCTGCGCTCGCGTGCGAGAACCTGCGCGAAATGGAGTTTTCGCGCAAGCGCAGAAACGAAGAAGAAGCGAAAACAACCAGACAGTCGGGAACCGGACTTGGGGTAGGCGACAGAGGAGGTACGTGCCTGGCGCGCCCCCCCCCCAGCTTTGCGCCCTAGGCATGTGCCTACTCTGCCTACCCCTAGTTCCGGCCCTGGTCAGGGCCCTTATAAGTTAAAAAAAAAACATTGGTGCTAGGGCCCCCCTTACAAGGCCCGGCTCTTTCACAACTGCAGCACTGCCGGGCCCTTGCTTCATGACCGGGCCTGGGCCACTTGTCTCCCCTGTCCCTCCCTGATGGTGGCCCTGCCATTGAGCCTTGTTCTATACACTATAGCCCAATTACAGCCCCCTCTCATGTACATAACAAAGGGGTAAAAAGAAGATGAACCAGCACTACAGACTCCATGCAAGCGGGAGAAGCTCTGCGTGTTTATTCAAAGTAATGTTTCGGGGCCGTGCCCCTTCGTCAGACATTACATTAGGGGTGTCTTTTACTTTCAAACACATACGTCTGATGCTCTGCAAAGTCCCATCTAGAATAATACCTAATTAAGCTTTTAAATTATTAAAGGAAGAGTATGAAATTGGTGTATTTATATAAAAAAAACTGATTTGTGTTCAAAAGCCTTAAATATATTATATTCAGCAGATGAAGGTCAGTCAGATGCTACCAGTGCAACTTTGTCCAATCTTGTGATACAAAATCAAAACTTCTATTATTATTATTATTATTATTATTATTATTATTAGGTTTATAAAGCACTAATGTATTCCACAGTGCTGTACAACAAATGGATGTAAATACTGAACATATAAAATTACATACAAAACACCAATAACTAATACAAGAGGTAAAGAAGAACCTTCCCAAAAGAGCTTGTTATCTAAAAGGAGAAGGGTTGATGCACAGGGTGTGGGGAGGAGTCAGCAAGGTGTTGCATTGAGCACTACATTAAGCAGAATATGAATGAATGAAGCCATGTTAAGCTAGATGAGGAGAAGCTTCTCTGAATGTAGGAGTTTTAGGGGCATATTTATTATATTGTGTAAAAAAAATGGTGGGATAATACACCACTCATCACCAGAGTTTGCCATGTAAAAAATGGCACAACATTTTACAGGTTTATTCTTAATATTCTGAAGGCAGAAAGCAGGAGTGTAGTTATAGAGGAAGCAGACCTTGGGGAAGGGGGCAGGGGGGGGCAGTAAGGCCCTGAATAATGAGCAACTTCAATATATTTTGCAAAACATAGATCAACTACAACATTGTTTTGTAGTCGTATCTTTAAAATGAATCCAATGCTATTAAATCTTAACATTTTGCCAAAACAGCAAACTGAATAAGAAAACTGAATGGCTGCAGTAGTTCATACAAGTGCCAGGGTTTTGAGCAAGGCAAATGGAGTCAGTGAGATGTGGGAGATTTGGAATATCTATGTAGGATATGGATACCCTCTACATGAGTATTATTCTAGACGCTGATCCAGCCATTGTATGAAAATGTCACACACTCCCCCACCCTTTTCCAGTAATACAGTGTGAAGAGTCTGAATATCAAGGAAAAAACCTCTCTTTATATGGACAATGTTACAGGTTTGGGGGAATACACACAGACTAACAATATACTCAATGTACTTACCACTTGCTCTTAATTTGCTTACGTTTAAGCAAAACCAGTAACCAGTAGCAATCAAATGTTTGCATTCTTTATTCTAACTGCATTGGACCAGTAAAACTTGATTGCAGATTATTTGCTTTGGGTTACAAGGCAGAGGCTAATATTTGTCTATATTACTACATAATGAAACTACTGCACATTTAAACAACACATACCACCTGCAGCCTTTAAACACAACTCAGTGTGCTCAGCAAATATCCTAGCAATGATAAGCTACAAACAGTGGCTTTGACACTCAGATCTTAAGCGTTTATAACATATGAGAGTTGTGGTGTTCTAAACAAGGCTTGAAAACACAACAATATGCTTTTGGATGTGGGAGGCAGCACTGTCAGAATCAGGCTGAAAAGTTCTTTGCCACTGAATTAATAGAATCAGCCATGGTGACTAATGACAAAACAGAACTTCTTAGCAAAGAAAAAGGTCATTCTGAAAGTTTCCTTGCTCCCTGGAGATAAGCACTGTTCTACATCATTAATGTTCAATTTTGTCTGGTTAGAGAAAGTGTAATTATTAATTGAGATCACTCCATTCCATACAGATTCAGCTGTATAAACTCCGCTGTTCTTCTGAATCTGTTACGGCAAATAATTGGATTAGAAACAGCATCAATTGTTCCATAAAAGTATATGTCTCCCTTGCCTTTTTGTTATGGCATAATCTAATCACTGCTAGACTGCATGATTTCAGCATATTTACATAATCATAATAGGTTAAGTTGCTATCAAAAAGTTCAGGCTTCCTCCTCCCTCCAATGCCTGTCACACTCAGTGGCTATTGGGGATTGTATGAAAATTACGCATTTAAATGTGTTGATCGAATGGGAATTATAATACATATTGGGAAACTCATTCACAAGAGGATTGGTTGCAAACTTTTTTTATTGTGATCAAATCTAAGTGCCGTCTAAGTGTTGTCCTTAGTGAAGCGTATGTTCTGTTTCACATTTATATAAAACTTCACTAGGGCCCAGTTAACCCACTTGAATATTTCTGGAGTGTAGAAGGAATCTCCTAAGGCACAGCAAGTGCATACAATCTGATATAATGTCCCAAGCATCTCTGAGACACCACACAATCACAACCACAAATAGCAAAGCTAACCCCAAGAGTTCAGGACAAATGTATTCATTTTCAAATGGCAATTTGTGCCATTGCATTTTTTAATTCATAGTCACATTTTCTTTTCAATAATAAAAATCTCACCAAGGCCCAGTGTGCAATGTGCAATTTTGGGTCCGAGATGCAGACATGACAATGCAGTGTTTTCCCCACAATTCCAGCATAATTGCAGCCATGGCATGGCAATGTGGCTGCTGCAGTTTCACAACAGAGGACAAGAAGACAAAATGTAACAGAAGTCCGAAGAGCAGCTAAGGTTTCTAGTAGAAGAGTTCCGCAGCATCAATTTATTGTTTAAAAACAATTACTTTTATTGATCCACATTAAAACAGCATGTAGAGTGTGTCACCTGGCACATTTCCACCCTTAATCATAGGTTTAAAAGGACAATGTCTGGAATGTCCATATATTTAGGTATATATCACAACGCCCTCTGTTGGTGAATAACTAACACTATCTGAAAATGCCTGGTAATGGACTTTCACAGCACATAATCCAAAAGAGTCATTTCTATATACATAGAGTATACACCCTCTGTTGGTGAATAAATGATATTATCACAAAAATACAATACAATACAAGGGTGCAAGTACCTTTATATAAATGGCATCACATTTTTGTGAACTCAAATGTGAGATTTATTACAGTCAGACCCTTCAAAAATTCAAGTTTGAATATTAACCTGCCAATTGCAGAGGTACCTTGAACTATTTGAGGATGTTAATAGTAGTGATGAGTGAAATTTTTGCCAAGTTTTGCTGCAAAAATGACACCCATAGACTCCAATGGGAGAAAAAAATGTTGAACGTTGAAAAATGTTGAACGTCATAATTAATTTGTTGCGCAATATCCAAGCTTTTTTCAGAGTTCAAATTAGATTCCAACTACATTTACAACTGTTATTGTTATTTAATGCTACTCTGCTCTATTCAGTATAGGTAAAATACAAAAGGTGAATCTCAAAACCAGTTTCTCCCCAATCAGGCAATCAGTAAGGCTCTCCTCCACCTTTAAAAGACACTTTCCACAATTAGATTGCTAGATTTGATACCTCAAAAGACCATAAGTCATTGAGAGGGAAAAAACAGATGAAATAATATAGTGTAGTATTTATAACAAAATGATTACATAAACGTTATTGTAAAAATATATTTTTTGTGCTTATTAACACCCACAAATGTTTACAGAACATTTAATTCATGTGCACCATCTTGAAAGATATTTCAAAGTTATTCACAAATATTAAAAAGTGAATGCTGATTAAACCAGTGAAAACAGATTATGATATATAAAGAGCCCACACTCCGAATCTGGTAGTTGATTATACTCAAAAGACATGAGTAGATAAAGGCATTGATAGTAATTGGCGTTCCAATCTGCTTATAAACTTCTTATTTCCTTAGTTGGTAAACAAAATAACATGTGCAGAAGCTTTATTAAACAGTTAAAATTGCACTCTGCTAAAACCGCTTTTAAAAAAATACAGCGTCTACTCTCCATATGTTGCTCTGAGTCCCTTAGCATCTTTCAAAGTCCAATGGCATTTCTCTGTTTCCCGGCTGCACGCTTCCGCAGGTGGCAGACTCAGTTTAAATTAAAACCTGCTTTCACATAATCCATTTATCAGGTACACAAACCTCCATTCTAAGCCCTCCCACTATAATGGTAACAGCCAATGAACACTCCCTACTTCCTGCACATTCTTAGCACAACCAATCCCCTGCAAATGCTACAGGTAAGCTGCCACCTACAAATTAACTTTATTACTGGCATTGCAGGCTTCTCCTAAGTGCCTTCTGATGCCTTGGGGTGGGAAGTTTAAAAAATGTTTTGTGTTGTTATAAATCAAATTTGCAAACAATGTCCTGGAACTAGCTGAAGAAGTCAGGGTGGGGCAACTGCCCCCTCTAGCCCCCTTCTGCAGACACCCGTGTTTGACAGCAAACATGTACTAACTAAATAGAATTGCCTATATACTGTTTTAGTTTGTCTTGACACTGGCCAGTGTTTGAGAAGTATTATGAGATTACCGAATGGAGAGTTGTCTTGCAACTAGCATATACTGTTATTCTGCAATGTTGCTTTTTGTATAATATAGTGCTAGTGAAAAGTGGTATAAGGACATGATGGACTTTAATTACTTACCTGTGTCACACACCTGTAATGCTTTTATCTTGTTTTTATTCAGCACTCGGGCCGGTGCCAGCACAGTGTTTGTGCCGAGGCTTAGAACTTGACTGTGATGGAGCCAAATTACGCACTGTCCCTTCTGTCTCTCCAAATGTAACCATCATGTGAGTAAAGCTGGACAAAGAGTTGTGTGTATCTCTTCAAATCCATTATCATCACACCAATCAATGAATCAACTATTAAATGGTGTTATTCTTAATATTAACAGTGCTAAATATTTAGCCACTGGCAGCTTCATTGTTGTCAGTGATGTTACTAGCCATGGGTCCTGGTCCCCCACCACCCCCTCCATCGGAATAGTGCACCAGAGCAACTAAAAATTCCCTATGCCCTGCCAATCGCAACATGACTTACTGTATTGTGGCACAAGCAGGCCACAACGGGGTGCAGGCCAGGCTGTGATCTCCCCCACACCCCTGGTAGTTACACCACTGATTGCTGCATAGGGTCCTTTATTCAGAACCCTAATAAAACATGGATAATTAATGTTTCATGAGTTTTAGCTGACAAAGTATGGAGATTCAAATTACAGAAACATCACATATATGTGTGTGTATATTGTGCACAGCATATGCTATTTCTGTACCATTTTGTGTATAATAAGAGCCATCTTGTTGATAATATGAATGATTGCCAAGGGAACAGAACATTCTCTTTCTAATTATTCTGTGATAAACTCTGTATAATATTTTTAAAGTTTTGTCATAGAGGTAATGCATAAGAATGACAGGGCGAGCCCTACTCAGTAGGTTTATACCAATGTTAAATTTGATGAAAATATGAATTCTGTTTTCCAGCAGCAGTCCATCAGTAAATAATAAATCAATAGTGAGCCTTTTTTAATCTACAATTTAATCTACAAAACCATACAAAGGTCTGTTAGATTATTTGGTAAAAAATACTGTTTTTGCTCTTAATGAGACAGATAGAATACATTTTGTCGTTACTTCCCTCCTGTATTATTCCTAATGGACACCACCTGATAGGGAGCCTTTGGGGAATGGTTTTAGTTGTGTGAGGTTTTCTGGAATCTGGGATTTATTAATCAAACGTGTCTTCCTGTCTGTTTATAATTGGGCAATCGAATGAGCAGAGGGGATGTGTTGTCTCCAAACTGTTTTTATAATGGCAATAAAGGTTATATTGTGTTATTTTAAATACATCTACAATACTTTAACATTTTTGTTTTATTCATATGTTTATATGTTTATAAAACATATTATTCTCTGCTAAATAGTGATGGGTGAATTTATTCGCCAGGCGCGAATTCGTAGCGAATTTGCGCGATTCTAAAAAACGGGCGCCGGCGTCAAAAAACGGGCTCCGGCGTCAAAAAAATAAATAGATAATAGTAATGGGTAATAGTGTAAAAAAAAAAGTTGGACTAATGCAAGTTGGCATTGTTGGATACAACAATAAAATCCCTAAATGATGCAGGTGCCTTTTCTTGTACAAAATACTGTTATGTGAGCATTAGTGGCTGTATTTTCTGTATGCCAATGCTTTAAATGTTAAGGTATGCATTTATTATATACCACCATCTGTAACATATTTTTAAGTGCTTTAAATTGCCATTTAAATGAATGATCCTAAAATAAAATCTGAAAAATCAGACAATGCATACATTGAAATAAAGCAAAATGTGTAAATGAGACAAAGATTTCTCAACTAACTGATAAGAATCCAATAATATTGAGTTCATTGTGGATATTCTGAGAAAGTTATACATGTGTCATTTTACTGCCATAAATACAGATACTGTATATACAGTAATCCAACTTGGCACACAGGCTGATTTGTTTAGAACAATGTCTAGTGATGATCGGAACACTCACCATTTTTTGTAGATCACTTCCATCTGTATCAGTTTGAAGTACTGAGATAAAGGGGCCGTTAGTGGTATAGATAGTGCTTGCATTTATGAGGTTTCCTTAAAAAAAAGGACTGTGGAGGTCACTACTACTGAAAATAGACAGAATGAGCTGTTAGGATTTGCATACAATGTTCCTTGTGTAATTTTAAAAGAGCCAATTTGGGAATCACAAACCAACATCTAGTCTTTTCAACATCCAGTTGGAAGATCTTCTGAACTGGTACTGAAGCCTACAGTCACTGACTATATTGTGCACTGCCTGAAGACATCAATACATGTCTTGTGGTTGTTTTTCCAACAGTAAAAAAAACAATTTATATCCCTTTAACCTTAAGCTATATGAAAGATTATGGTAGATTGTCCCATCTGCATGAGTAAAAAACAGTGAGCATACAGTATATACCAAAAAAACCAATGGAGCAAAAACTGTAAAATATAAAAAAGCATTAAATATAAATTAACAATATTAGTCCCGTGCCCCCAAAAATGCAGATTATAGTGCATAGACCTTAGATTCTGTGTTTTGGTCAGCTCTATCATATGTGCTATATTTTTGCTTATGTGGTAGTGCAGAGCATAGATCAAATAGGTTACTAACAACACAGTGAGGGTTAAACCAATTTTATGGTTCTCACAATTAACCGTTTATAATCTATACATCATCATTTATGCGAAATGCAAATTGTTATTGCCATTTAAGATGAGGGTGCAAATTAGGGGCCAAGCAATTTGGGATTAATAATGCTAAATATTGGATCCAGTTATATTTGGTTGTTGACATCCATTCGATTAGCATTTAAGGACACTCTTTTTTTTATTGACCCAGTTTGCCCATTCTTTTCATTGGGAAGAAGTTTATAAGCACACCGGGGAACAAATTTGCTTAAGGCATGTTATTTCTAATTTATGAAAGTACACAATTTTTATAGTATAGGGTTCTCTTGGTTAGCTCTTGGTTAGCTCTCTTGGCTGTGGGTTCTGCATCAGTCTGTTCTGTTGTAGCAGCATATTCTATGCATAAAAACTCAACGTCGAGTTTAATAAATCTACCCTGTAGTGTAATATGGAAATGCTCAGCGCAATTAATCAAAATCATTAATTTCTCCAGCTAAAATTGACATCACTTCAATCTGCAGTTTCAGGGCTATGAGAAATCAACATCCTTCCATTTCTTTCCTCCCACTGCAACCTGGTAGTGGAGTATGCACAGTGCTCTACACCTAAGGTTCCTGTATGTGTCTATATAGTGAATTTAGCTTTAGTAATGCCACACATGCTGTCCACATGACATTCTTATTATGAGAAGCCAAATCTCTTTACAAATAGAGATGAATGTGAGGGAAGAGGAAAGATCATTAAACCAGCACATATCATACAAATAAACTTTGACTTGACTTGATGGATAATTGTACATTTGCTTTTTTTTTTTGCATCCATATGATACCTGCAGATTAGTGAGTGCCATTCATATTAATACACCATATAGACTCCCAAAGCAATAATGTAGAATAGTTATGGCTGATTCCTGTTGACACTGAAAGACTACTCCCAAAAAATTCACAACCATTGCACATAACTGCCCGTACCTTGCATCCTCAGGAAATGTGAGTGAATGCATGTGAAATGTGAGTACAGTAGTTGAACTGGGGGTAGTAGCATTTTGTTACGGTGTCTGTAAAGGTTGTAAAGAATAAATGATGCAGTGCATTGAAAAGCAGTTCTAAAAGACAATCTGCTCCTTTGCAGGTCTTTACAGAATAACATGCTAAGAAAACTTGGGCCTGATGAATTTAGTTTATTTCCAGATCTACGCAAACTGTAAGTAAAAATATTGGATTCATTTTTTAAATGTTCTTACATGCAGTGGAGTAAAATAGGCAATGAACGTCACTTCTAGGCATCTCTGACTTCCATGCGGATAACAAACCATTGATACCCTTCTTCTCATGGACACCAGCCGGACAGCCTTGTGTAATCTGAATTTTGTTTATCTCTCACTTTTTTTGGTTCAGTCAAAAATACCAGGAAACTGGAAGTGATTGTTAATCAAAACATCCACGTTTTATGTTATTCACAATGGCTGGTAAACCGTAGCATGCCAGTTATTTGTTGTTAATAAGATATTTAGGGATGATGCTTCTCCTAGGCTAATGACTTAACTCAACTTGGACACTTTTATTTCAACTTTCAATAATTAACATTCTAGTTCTGCTAAAATGTTTTATGCTTCACTAGAATGTCAATGCTCTTAGTCAGTCAAATGAAGACAAAAACTGAATGTTGATATTATAGACGGTGATGTTAGATAATGTGCTCATGTATTTTGGTTATGTACTGAGACTACTGTATATATAAGGTAAACATTCTCAAGTCACAGTGCCCTTGAATGTAAGTAAAGTGCCCTATAAATATGATGATGATTATAATTATTTTTAACCTCACTCTATATATTTTTAACTAATAACCTCCTTGCAGTGGTCCCCCCTCCCCAATTACTTTCACAATAGAAACAAAAACCAGATCTGTTTGTTCCACTGCGAATTCCCCTAATCAATAATATATCTGCCCCAGAATCTATGAACTCTCCATATCCAATGCAAACCATGGGTCATCCTCCAACCTTATTATATATTTCTGTCCATTTTGCATTGAGGTCTCATTTATAGCCTCCAATTTCAAGCACAGAATAACTTGTAGACGTTTAAGAATAAAAAAAAAAACATAAAATGGGTAATAAAACAGACCAACAGACAAAAAAATGGTCAATAAAACAGACTTAAAGAATGCTATATTTGTTCAGCTGATTCCATTGAAGTCACAAATCTGCACAAATCTCCCTTGATTATTTCAGTTTTTTAAAACTGGTCTTTCATTACTGTATTGTTATAACATCAGTAATTATTTTCTAAGAAGTTTGAAGGCAAATTATTTATTACTAGTAAATGTGCACAGATTTGTTTATCCTTAGGGATGGATTACTCTTATAAAGAGCTTTAGTTTTAGTAATATTAAATGCTATGTTATCCCTCCATGCAAATCAGATCTAAAATATACCTTAAACCAGTCAGATATGATTTAATGTAAATGCAGGATAGACTGGATGCCACTGGCAATTTGATGGAGAAGAAAGAACCTACAGGACTCAGAGCTTAGTCCCTCAGCAAGGGTGTTAAATTGGCATTTAAGGGCAGATTTAACAAAAACTGAGCTTAGAACCCATAATAGAAATTCCTCCACTTTCCTTCATTCCTATGGGATTTTCAGAAGCATATTTATCAATGGGTGAAAGTTAGAATTGAACATTTAAAGTAAGAAGTCAGAGCCACATTAGTTTAGTTGCTCAAGTAGCAAGAGGTCAGGTTTCATGCAAGCTGCATGTTGGAACTAACCATAACGTTCTATAAACCTACCTTTCTATAAAACCTGTGATTACTTAACTGGTTAACAGATGGCTACGAATGCTAGATATATATTTTGAAGCTCTGTATGCAATCTGTCTCTTCTGGGCTTTTTGTTTTTAAAAGTTAAGTATCAATTAAATGTACAACAAAAATAATAACTGGCATTTTTATTGTAATTAAAATTACTTTTAAAAGATGGAACTACAGTAAGAAAGTTTTACAGGTTTATTGCCTTTCTTTGAACTGTAAACTTTAAAGCGTGTTGAAAAATCTTGGTGTTCATGCTTATTGAAACTATAGATTTTTCCTCTTTATTTATTGTTCAAGTGAGCGGTGGCTAAGCTATTGATCACTAAGCTGAGAAGCAAAAAGAAGAGATAAAAGAGAGCAAAAGATTTGTAATATACAAGAGTACTAGAAAACATTTTATAAAACAACTTTTAATTAAAACTTTAAAGGGATCCTGTCATCGGAAAACCTGTTTTTTTCAAAACGCATCAGTTAATAGTGATACTCCATCAGAATTCTGCACTGAAATACATTTCTCAAAAGAGCAAACATATTTTTTTATATTCAATTTTGAAATCTGACATGGGGCTAGATATTTTGTCAATTTCCCAGCTGCCCCATGTCATGTGAAATGCTTTCTGGCAGGCTGCTGTTTTTCCTTCTCAATGTAACTGAATGTGTCTCAGTGGGACATGGGTTTTTACTATTGAGTGCTGTTCTTAGATCTACCAGGCAGCTGTTATCTTGTGTTAGGGAGCTGTTATCTGGTTACCTTCCCATTGTTCTTTTGTTTGTTTGGGGAAGGGAGGGTGGTGATATCACTCCAACTTGCAGTACAGCAGTAAAGAGTGATTGAAGTTTATCAGAGCACAAGTCATCTGACTTGGGGCAGCTGGGAAATTGACAAAATGTCTAGCTCCATGTCAGATTTCAAAATTGAATATAAAAAAATCTGTTTGCTCTTTTGAGAAATGGATTTCAGTGCAGAATTCTGCTGGAGCAGCACTATTAACTGATTAATTTTGGGGAAAAAAATGTTCCCATGACAGTATCCCTTTAATTAAAGTGGAACATTTCAGTCCTTGTGTTTTAAAGAGCTGAGCTTATTAAAAGTCTCCCAATTCAGACAAAAATCCCAGTATAGAGCAGCATGACTGCTTGGCACCATGGCAGGTAATACAGATGGAACAAGGCAGACACACAGCAGCTGATTCCCACACAATATTTTGCAACATTCTTCTTTCCCTTTGCATGTTACTAAGCATTCAATAGCAACAGAGAATTACAGATCATTACAAAGTGAGTGACAAGTAGCACTTGGAAGCATTACAAATAGTACCTTAAAAGAGAAGGAAAGTATAAATCACCGGGGGAAGGGGTGCCAAATGTTAGAGACCCCCAAGTGATTGTAATGACTTACCCGTGACAGTGCTCTTCTATTAGCAGAAAACTGCGCCGAACTGAAGTTCTTCTCAGCGAGCACCAAGAGTGGTCCTGTTCCACCTTCTTTCTGCTTTTCTGTGCACAGTAGAGGGAAAAGGCAAACACTCTACTGCACATGCATCTGCCCCTGGAATTGTACAAAAAAGAAGCGGAAGAAGAGGATCACTCAATGGTGCCAGCTGAGAAGAACTCTGGGTCTGTACAGTTTTCTGCACTAGGGAGTACCTAACATTTGTCAAGCCATAGTGATTTAAACTTTCCATCTCCTTTAAAGCTTGCAGTCATGGGGCTTGTATTTTGTTAATGGGGTAAGCACACATTGGAGGTTATGTAATAAAAGATACTGGGGTTCATTTATAAACACAAAGCCCCTTGCACTTTGTTGCACATGGAGGCTAGATTTTGAATGAATATAACTATTGCATAGTTAATCTCATTTGCTAAAGCATCTCCTCGGATTCTTCCCGTGCTAATCTGCTATGAATTGCTAAATTCCATCAGGCATCCTTTAACTCCATCCTTCCTTTCACAGAATATGGTGTAATGTAAGAAAAGGTCTAAAGTTTGCTCACATCTAATAAAACATAGCAACCAATCAGATCAGCCTACCAGTAAATGCTACCTGCTGATTGGAAGCTATGGGTTAAAAGATAAGTATCTTACCTTTAGTTTAATACCCCATATGTCAAGTGTGCTCTCTTCCTTCCAGCCAGTTCTCTTGATGCCATCCCATCACACTTCCTAAAAGATCTTTCTTGCACTCTCATTGTCTTACTAAGTGACATCTTCAACTGATCCATCTAAACTAAAATATTTTCATGTACCATCAAACATACTTTAGTCACCCCATGACTTCAAGAAAGCTTCTTTTGTTCCATTCCTTGATATCTGCAGGTCAATTGCACTCTTGGCTCTCCCTTTTTTAGCATTCATGTTAGCCCAGTGTGTTTTTGGCTTCTTTACCCCTTTACCTGTGGTCAATCGTAAAACTGTTTCTAGACAAAAACATATACCTTCTGTTTTAGTTGAATATGATGTAAATATAACAGATGCAATAATTTTAATAATTTTAAAGCCTCGTTTAGCTTTAGTTTCAAGGTATCTAACAAAATCTTACTGTATGTAAAATCTCAGTGCTCTCAAAAGGAAAGTCTACATATACAGCATTGTTGTTTTTTACTTTCCTACATCAAGCCTTATGAGAACAGGCACGGGCATACTCTCCAAAGCAGTTAGATTATAAAATGTCACCATACAGTGCAAATAAATATGGCTCTTGCCAATCGTAAGAGGAATGAATTATGACAATTGCACAATACTAGTACAAGTATGGCATCCATCATTCGAAAACCCATTATGTAGAAAGCTCTAAATTATGGAAAGGCCATCTCCCATAGACTCCATTATAATCAAATAATTCTAATTTTAAAATGTATTTCCTTTTTCTCTAATAATAATATAGTATCTTGTACTTGACCCCAAATAAGATAAAATTATCCTTACTGGAGGTAAAACAATCCTATTGGGCTTATGTAATATTTAAATAATTTTTTATGGTCATCCAAATTACGGAAAGATCACATATCCGAAAAACCCAAGGTCCTGAGCATTCTGGATAATAGGCTACAACGTAAATTGTAGCTAGATTTGTTGTATGCATTTAATTATATGCATATTTAAATAAACAAAAGCTGATACCCTCAATGGTAATACTTATTATATTTTTTACTCAAGGTTGTGTTCAGAATGTAGTATACATCTTCACACTTCTTTTTACAGGTATCTGCAGCATAATAACATAAGGACAGTATCTAAACATGCTTTTAAAGGACTGTACAACCTGACAAAGCTGTAAGTATTCTTGCAGGGATTTGTTTACGTTATATAAAAGATGCATTAAGGTATTGGTCTTAAGCTTTAGTAAAGTCAAAGGAAATTCTCTATGATATAGTTGTATAATTTGTATTATTTGCTGTGTACTACAAATTAATTTGCAACAAGCTTTTTTTCTGACTCTTTGTAAGTGCTTTTGCTACTGGGCTGTCCTTATGTCCATTTACCCAGCAGCCCAAATCTATTGCTCTGTGGGGCTACAATTTAATGTCTGTATTACCATTTATTACTTATTTTTTCTGTTCAGGTCCTCTCCTATTCATATACCAGTCTTTTATTCAAATCACTCCATGGTTGTTAAGGTATTTTGAATCTTAGCATCCAGATCACTGCTGAAATTTCATTTCACCTGCTTCTGTTTTTAGCTGCATCTTACCAATGTAGACTAGGGAAGCTGACATTGTGTTTCAATCATATTTAATCCACATTCTAAAATATTATAATCTATTTTGTAAATTCTATACCTAACATTATTGTTTTATGTTATATGTAATTACACATTAATCATGTTACAATGAAATTGAGGTTGACTAAGTTTGCAAACCTTCACAGATAATAGTGCAGTTAATTAAAGATCTTCCAATAACTCTTTAATAATAACAGTTGTTCTGCCGAACTATACATAGTTATTATAAGCAATAGTCAGTGAAATGCCCTGGTTTCATGTCTTGTTTATGTTTCTTTTACAGATATCTGAGTCACAATGAAATAACCACTCTTAGACCAGGAGTGTTTGAAGATCTGCACAGACTGGAATGGTTGTATGTATCGTCTACATTATTTTAAATCAAATCCACAGTCTTTGTATTTATATTATATTTTTAACAGTAAACCTTTTAATCTTTGCAATCTTCTTATTGCCTTATATTTTTTTAAAATTATATATACTTGCAGAGAATGAAAAAACTGGTAGGATATGGACTAGGAAATGTACTTTAAACAAACCATAAAATATTGTATTAGTCTTACCATTTTGAATTTCTTTCTGCAGACTGCAAATGTGTAGTCTCACTTATATTCAGTAATGTCATATTTGGTGAATACAGATCAATTATTTTTTCTAGGCTTAAAAAACCTTTATATTAATTCTAGTGAGAGATATGTGTTTTGAAAAACCCATCATGCATATAATCCACATAAAGCTTCAAATCTCTTTGTATGAATGTTTCAACAACCTTAAGGATTACTGTGTGCTTTTGAAAAGCCTGGTATCCCTCATAAGTGCTTACTAATATAATATAGAGGTATAAAAAAGAGCTGTAGATGAGTCTTGGTTTTTTTAGGTGTCAGATTCTGTAAACTATGCTTGTCTGACTCCTACTAGTATGTCACAGACACTTTCCAAGATGGTGACCCCCCGGGACAAGTTTGAAGTCCTGGATCATTGCTGCCATTGAGAAACTGAACCTTTAGGTTGGTGCAATAAGTTCAGTATGTAAAATAGGGCATTTTTAAGGTGCCCATACACTGAGAGATCCGCTCGTTTGGCAATGTCGCCAAACGAGCGGATCTCCCTCCGATATGCCAACCTTGAGGTGGGCAATATCGGGCTGATCCGATCGTGGGCCCGATCGGATCCTAACGATGCCTAAACGGGCGGTCGGATCGCGGGACCGCATCAACGAATAGATGCGGCCGCGATCCGACGGGATTTTTTGTCCCATCCGATCTTGATCTGCCCTATTTTCGGCCAGATCTCGATCGGTGAAGCCCGTCGGGGGGCCCCATACACGGGCCAATAAGCTGCCGACACGGTCATCAGAGATCAGTGATGTCTGATGATGACAAGTGAAGAGTATAATATTTGAGCATTTGTTTTACAGTAGCAGAGATTAGTTATATACATTATAATGTTATGTACAACCATATGGGGTTACTTGGCAGTGTTAGATTTGCCAGAATCTATTCAACACTGGTTATAATAGTTCAGAAGGAATGCAGATATAATGGTCATTTTTTCCCCCTAATAGCATTGGGAAGTAACAATTCTTTAGTCTAAAAGCCTTGAAACTTTCTGTCCTTCCGTGTCTAAGATTATGTTTATGTTTGTGTTACAAGGAAAGGTTATAATCTGAACTCAACTAATCTGACCCACATTTGGTTTGGTTCAGGTTGACTAGCAATGTAAGGTTTGTATTTGCTTTCTGCTGTTTGTGATCCATTTAATGAAGAACATATGACCATTTGATGAAGAAACTCTTATTTTGTTGAGAACAAAAATGATAACTGAATGACTTTTTCATTAAAAGTGAGGAAAACTTTATGAAACAGAAAAAAAAAATGATTGGTTTTGTTTCTCATCAACAGAATAATTGAAAATAACAAACTGACCCGTATCTATCCCCAAACATTTCAAGGACTGAACTCACTCATTCTTTTGTAAGTAGAATAATATTTTTGTGGGTGTCAAGTGCAATATTATTTTTTTAATACAAGGTAGATGATAACAATGATTTGATCATTTTACTGGATAGATTAAGCAAAATATTTTAGAATAGTTTACCAAGGTAAGACCTATGAAAGTACTTTATTCCAAATGATAAAAAAATCTGTGTTTCTGTCCTGCTGTTGTCCCTTTGTGGCAAAATGATGATCAGTCCTTAAGGACAGAAAAGATGATTTGAAAAAGCTTTACAACTTGCAGACTTTTTGAGATCACTTATATTTGCATTTACTTAATCATTATACAGTTTTTCCTCTGAAGATACTTATTTTAAAATAATACATTATATAAAAAATACAAAGATCAAGATTTTCAACAATGAGAAGTATTTTTATCATATTGAAATGTCTGAATTTTGTAATACACAGAGCGATGAAAGTGTTTTCTTAATTGAGATGGTAACCCCCGTGCTCCCAATAAAGAGCATGAACGGTGTTGGCATTATAACAACTTTTACTGGTTACTAGATTAATATGGACTTACATGTTAGTGTTGCTACCACTAGAAGGATATTTTAAAAAAAGGATGTACCAAAAACATCTTCAGAGGGGTTCAGTACACAAAGCAATAGCAACCCACCCCCTGTACTCGGCCACCCGCAACACTCATATTCCCACTGCCCACCAGTTCTCGCTACACACTTACTGTTAGTTAGGAGAGCAGCTGGGGAGCGGCTACTATAGTTTCTACAATTATAGAGGAAGCAGACCCCCAAGTCTGGGCCCCCCTGTTCCCTAGACCTCATTTCCACAGGGTCTGCTTCCTCTTTAGGTTTATAGAGGAGCCAATGTGAGTGTGTGTGTGTATGGATGCTGGGTTTCATTTGGAGGGGTTGAACTTGATGGATTTTGGTCTTTTTTCAACCAAATCTAACTATGTAACTCTATAAACATATATAACTATGTAACTGTATCATATATAACTATAACTATGTAACTGTAGCAAACAAACCTAAAGGGACCATCTGAAGACTAACTTTATTACAAAACAGAACAGCATGTGTACCCAAGATTTAGGGGGTTAGTTATGAATCACGTTTTTTTTTCAGTTTTTTCACAACTTATTATGCCCCGAATCTGTTCCAAGTCCGAATCCGAAAATAATCCATCTAAAACCTGCCGAATTCATGTAAAAGTCAATGGCAGATTTCCCCTTAACCATTTGAAGATGTTTTAACCCTCATGAAATGTTTTCTGGGTTTGAAGCTGGTTTTTCCGTGAAAACTCAAATTTTGCTCCAAACTCTAAAAATTCTGGTATTCCGCATTAAAACCAAAAAAGTTTCGTTTTTTCCCCATTCGATTTTTTTCGAGTTTTTGTATTGATAAATAAGGGCAAATTGTGGATTATAGTTTGGTTGAACTTTTTTTATTTCAAGAATCAGAATAATTTGGATTTTGATAAATAACCCCCAAAGTGCCTTACTCTAAGGCACTGGGGATTTGCCGTTTTTTTAAGGAAGATAGCCTCTCTCAAACCGAGATAGAAAGTTACGAGACCACAGTCCTCAGTGCCCTGTCTTTTCCCTGGGCACTGAGGACTGTGAGGACTATTTCTGGGAAATAGTTGGAGAGTGTGGGGTTTTACTGCTATCCTACCTAAGAATAATACTGCTTTGTAATTAGACCTCTATACAATCCAAAAGTGAGTAAGTGAAAGTGAGTCTAACAAGAAAATTCCCCCCCCCTTTTTTTTTTTGGATTACAAATAAGGGCAAATTATGGATTCTAGTTTGGTCAGATTTTTAAAAAAAATCTGAAAAATTCGGATTTTGATAAATAACTCCCAAAATGTCTCCCAAAGAAAGAATCCCGTTTCCTACTTAGGGGATGTAGAGAAACACTTTATCAGAGAGTAGCCATTTCCAAATCACTTTTGGAAATAATAAAATAAGTGCATGCATAAAAATAATACAGGTATGGGACCTGTTATCCAGAATGCGCAGGAACTGGGTTTTTTTCAGATAACAGATCTTTCCGTAATTTTGATCTTCATGCCTTAAGTCATATGAACACTAAATAAGCCTAATATTTACTAGTATTTACTAAAACTCAACTTTTTCTCACTTTATATAAAAAAGACCAAACTCCCGTACCCGAACCCCCTTTAATTTACCAATAACAATTGGTGCGAGAAAAAGTTGCGACAGAATTGTGCGTCCATTTGAATCGTGCCCTGAAAATTCTAATTTATTTAATTATCAGATTAAAACCAGAGCAAACTATCAAGAATCCTGAAGGTACAAAACAATTTCTAATTTTTAAAGGGACCATCTGCCATTGACTTCTACATGATTTTGACAGGTTTTAGCTGGAATATTTTTGGATTTCAATTTTTAGTAGTTTAGGAGTATAATACATTTGGATTTTTTTTCCTCTAAAAATTATAGTTTTTCCACTTTTAAAACTCGACCAGAAAAATTAGAGGTCATAAATAGCCCCCTTAGTCTGTAAGGAACAGCCACATGAGAGTAATGGCAACAGTACATAAAGCAACAATGAATGGTGGTAGGTGATCCTCACAATCTTCCACCTATATTGGATTTGGTGACCCAAGTACACATTGAGACGTATCGGTCTATACAGACATGCTGCGCCCACTGGTTGTGGGGTAGTACTGATCATAAACGTGAATGGACATTGTATGTATGTATGTATATTTGTATATTTTTATTTATATAGTGCTACTGATGTATGCAATGCTCTACAGTAGTGATGGGCGAATTTGCGTCTCGTTTTTGATGCCGGCGCCCGTTTTTGACGCCGCCGTCCATTTTTTTTTAAAAAAAAAATTGACGTCGGCAAATTTTTTCAGCGAATTTTCGCAGGCGTTTCGCGAATTTATTCGCTGGCACGAATTGCGCAAATTCGCCGCAAATTTGCACCTGGCGAATAAATTCGCCCATCACTACTATATTGCAGCGTACAGTGGTTGACGCTGCAATATAAGTGCCAGTTCCGGAGTTATGCAAGTGCTCTGAGAGGGAGTTTCTTAGTTTATTTCAAGAGACCAAGGGAGGATTCTCTCTGGAGGAATTCATGACTTGATATGACATGGCTTACATGACTGACTGCAATTAACTACCTTAATCTTATTGCACATCTTTGGAAACATTTAAAAAAGGAAAGAGTTAACATACTGTAATATCCCAAGATCCTCTTGCTGAAATAATAAGTTCTGCAACTGGTAAATATATATACTAAAGTTCCACATACTGAATATTATCTTAGATTTATTTACGAGCAAACTATCTTTGTTCCTGTTATTCCTTTCTATGTTTAATGTAGCTGGTTTTAAAATGTTCTAATGTTTAACAATCTCAAAAGAAATCAGGTACTCAAGATTGATAAGGTCAAATGGCAGCAAACCTTAAAAGCATATAGTAGTTAAAAAATTCTGACTCAAGACTAAAATGTCTGTATTGATTGACATTCATTAGCCCACAGCATTCTAAGAAAGTTATCGATCACATTGTGAGATAACATTTTTGTTAAATTACAAACCCTTGTATTGACTGCACTGCCCTTTTAACTTCTGTAAAAAAAAAACCCTAGGCTCTCCTATAATAGGTCACATGCTGCGGGTTACTGTTTCTCTATTTGTCTAAGGACAAGCATTTACGTAAGCAGCCTTTTAAAAATGATCAAGTGTTATGTCAGCCTCACTCCACCATTCTACACAAATATTCCATGTTTTATTGGCCAATTTCTCTAAATCAAGTTAACATTATTTTCTTATACTTTTTAGAGTTATGATGAACAATTTCCTTGAACGGCTGCCTGAAATATCTCTTTGCCAGCACATGCCTAAATTAAATTGGTTGTAAGTAATCAAGTTTGATTTTTTTTTGTACGATCCAGGACCGCATCGGCTATTTGGCTATTTTGGAGCCCATTCGTAGTATTGTAATCCAATCATTCGGCCCCATCGGATTCATCCGATATCGCCCAGCCATTAGTGGGCATATCAGGTTAAGATCCACTCGTTTGGCGACGAGTGGTCTTATAGTGTATGGCCACCTTTAGAAATGTGTGTCTAGTGAATCGCAGGATTAAGGGGGTTATTAATAAAAGTCAGATTTTATCTCAACATTTTCTGCTACAAATCCACTCGGGTTTTTTACACTTATTTATTATTACATTTTCCCGAAAATTTGATTTGCGTGAAAAAAATCAGATTTTCATGAAACTCTGATTTCTTATGCTTTTTTTGCTTCAGGGTATTGCACGAAACTCAGCGCACATCAAAAAATCAGTGGGACTTCTCCCATTGACTTATTTGCAACCTCGACAGGTCTGAGATGCCGGATTTTCTAATTCGAACTTTTCCATGCTATGGGTTTAATAAATTCCGAAAATGTTTTTTTTTTTAAAAGTCCGATTTTATTAAAAAAATCACAAATTGTTCGGAATTTTTGCATTCGGAGTTTAGTAAAATAAAACCTTAGTGTATTTGCTAGCATCACACTTATATATTACATTATATATTAATGCTCACTTGCCAGTATCAAAAGGCCTGCTAAGGACCGTCACAATAATATTACAATGATCAGACTCAATTATTTCATCCCCAGTATTAGAAGCATTAGAAGTAATTAAAGTGATGAGTTGGAAGTTTGGGGAATATTTATCAGAGTGAAACAGGGCTAAATTTGTGGGGTTTTTTAGTAACATTTTTATCAATGAGTGAAAGTGAGAGTTTCTCCAATAAATACTTCTCCAAAAATCATTTTGGCAGACTGTGGTGAGGGGAGCTCTGTTTCACTCTTTGAAATATGTACAACATTGAACATTACAAAGTGTTTGCATTTTGCTAACCTAATTATCTCAATCCAGCATTAATCATTTGACTTCCTTCCTTTTAGAGATTTTGAAGGCAATAATATCCAGAGCTTATCAAACACAACTTTTATTTCATGTTCTACCTTAACTGTTCTGTAAGTAGCTGTCTTCCACCTTTCTTTTTTTGTTTTCTAGAATAAGAATCTTGAAGTATGACAACTATAAGTATTGTTGTTTTATTACATGCCTTAGCTGTGTTGACAAAATGAGGAAACAATGTGCATCCTACTATAATGGCAGTTACTGCTTAATCATAAATCATTATGATTATTACTCTTATCAGAACTTCTGGTTTCTCTCTATCAGAACTCCATTTTGAACACATATTACACTCCACCCTACAGTATCCTCCAACTTAGTACTCCTACCTGTGCCATCCTCATTGCATCCTCTGTTGTCTTCTATCAGGCCTCTTCCATACTGGTTGGTTAACACACAGCTGGACCCCAAACTCCCCCTATAGACCAATATCCTCTCTAGTTGCACCAGAGGCATTGGCCTTTGCTATCTTCCCGGCCCTGCAGTCAGAAGGGGGACATGTTAAAGCTGTTTTTGGCCAATGCTCTGCTCATGCAGTCTACTGGTTACCAGCTCACAAACTACAGGTTTGCTTTCTGGATGCCCCTAGTTTATATAGCCCTGCAGTAACTTTAAACAGCTATGAGACCTGTTATCTATAATGCTCAGGACCTGGGTTTTCCAATAATGTTTTGTTTCCAATAAGGATTAATTATATCTTAGTTTGCATCAAGTACAATGTACTGGTTTGTTTTTGGGTTTTTTTATTAAAAAGGAAAAGGAAATCATATTTAAAATTTGGATTATTTGGATAAAAAAGAGTCTATATGGGAGGTGGCATTTCTGTAATTCTGGGGTTTTCTGGATAATGGGTTTCCAGATAACGGATCCCATGCCTGTAATTTCCAATTGCGTACTTTATTATAAAATATATATTGTACGTAATTTCTTTTCAATTCCTTGCTATATTTCTAAAGATTGCAACAATTTACAAGAAGTATTTTCCTACAAAGCAATAACCACAACAAGGAAAGTGTTCCGTTTCTTTGCCCATATATGACCTTTAATTTCTTTTCTTTTTTTCTCCAGGGTCATGCGAAGGAACAGAATCAGCACAATAAGTGAGAACACATTTTCATCTCTCTACAGACTGGATGAGCTGTAAGTTTATGTCAGCCACAATGAAATTAGTTTAACTTGTTCACTGGTGAAATAAACAGCAAAATATTACTTTCCAAATTCTGACACATCAGAAAAAAATTAACCTGACATTCTTTATTTAAAGGAGAAAGAAAGGTTAAAACTAAGTAATCCTTATCAGAAAGGTCCACCTAAATATACCAGTAAACCCTCAAAGTAATGCTGCTCTGAGTCCCCTGTCAAAAGAAACAGCATTTCTTTCCTTCTATTGTGTACACATGGGCTTCTGTATCAGACTTCCTGCCTTCAGCTTAAACCTCCTTGCCCAGGGCGTGAGCATGCTCAGTTTGCTCCTCTTCCCCCCTCCCTTCTCTGCTGTAATCTGAGCCACAGCTATAAGTGAGCAGGGAGAGACTCAGGCAGGAACTGATGTCACACCAAGCTAATGCTGCAGCTGCTGTCATAAACACACAGAGAGCTTCTAGAGCTGTTTACTCAGGTATGGTAAAACATTCTACAGAATAAATATATCACCCTAGCTTGCACTACTAGTTAATCTATTGTTAATAAAATGCCTCTGTAGCTTTCCTTCTCTTTTAAGCAAAAGGTAAACACAAATACTGTATTATATATATTTATTTGTCACTTTATGTCTTTATACAGTAAGTGTCCATTTCAAAAACAATTGTGTTTATAAAATATAACTGCATTCATGTTTTGGAGGTCTATAATATAGTATGATCTAACATGACATATACTCTGTTATTAAATAGAGAAAGGCAAAACAGATAGAGCAGAGTATCACACACAATGGGATTTGTGAGACAGATTATTATATTCAACATTTAATCATGTTACATGCCCTTATATACACAAATATACACATTTGTTCTTTCTTGCAGGGATTTAGCAAATAATAGAATTGAAGCTTTCTCTCCATCTTTAATGAAGGATATAAAAGAATTATCACAGCTGTAAGTTTTAGAGGTTTGTTCTTTTAAACTGTTGGTTGTTGTGTTAATCTCATGCACGCGTGTATGTTTTATTTTCTTGATACTTAATAAAAAAATTAATTACCTAATTAAAATCATATTGTAATGGTTGCTATGTAATGTGTATCAGCAGTTAATGTAAATACCATAGTCATTTTTTACACAATATTATGTTGTATACAAAAAGCAATCAACATATTTTCGTTTTTCTTTTTCTTTTGTAACTCCCTGCATCTGTTATTATATGTTTATATACAATTCCAGAACATCAACTGCATTTTTTCCCTTGCAACTCCCTGCACCTAAACATAAATTGTTCCATAACAGCTGCATTTTTACCTTGCAAATCCATGCACCGGATCATAAATTGTTCCAGACACAGCTGCACAGCTGCATTTATTCCCTTGCAACTCCCTGCACTTGGCTGCAAACTTTTCCACAACAGTTGCATTTCCCTTGCAACTCCCTGCACCTAAACATCCTAAACATAAATTGTTCCAGAACAGCTGCATTTTACCTTGCAACTCCCTGCACCCTATCATAATTTTTTTCAGAACAGCTGCATGTATTCGCTTGCAACTCCCTGTGCCTGACCAAAAACTGTTCCACAACAATTGCATCTTCCCTTGCAACTCCCAGCACCTGGTCATAAATTGTCCCAGAACAGCTGCATTTATTCCCTTGCAACTCCCTGCAGTTAAACATAAATTATCCCAGAACTGCTGCACTTTCCCTTGCATCTCCATGCACCTGACTTTAAACTGTTTCACAACAGCTGCATTTCCCTTGCAACTCCCTGCACCTAAACTTTTTTTTTTTACCAGTTGATGGGGGGCAGGTACAAAAAGGGGCGGGGTGTGACATCAAAGGGGGCGGGTTGTGCCGTAAGGGGGCGGCAACAGCGCAACCAGGACAAAAACGGAGGAAAAAGTTAAGTTTACAGGGGATTGGGGGCGGGTCGAGGGATCTTTTTAAGGGTATTACAAATTTACCGGCAGCTACATTGCCGGGAAATTTGTAATACCGGCCCCGGCCTCGGCAGGTGTTTTATCGGCTAGGCTAACCTTAACCTTAATATCCTAAACATAAATTGTACCAGAACAGCTGCATTTTGCCTTGAAACTCCCTGCACCTGATCATAAATTGTTTCACGAGAGCTGCATGTATTCCCTTGCAACTCCCTGTGCCTGTCCATAAACTGTTCCACAACAGCTGCATTTCCCCTTGCAACTCCCAGCATCTGGTCATAAAATGTTCCAGAACAGCTGCATTTATTCCCTTGCAACTCCCTGCACCTGATCATATATCAATATGCAGGAAAACAAACCTACAGCTGCTGTTATGGAATATCATAACAGTAAATACTAATGTACACTGTTTGTATAACTTTAGTTTATATAATGTATTATGGACTATTGATTATCTCCAGCTGGGCAGGTACATTTGTGACTAATGCCTATTTGCTGTGGAACACAGGACAATACTGTTGTACTTTAAATAAAAGAAAAAAATACTATTACATTGTTATAATGATCAGGCAGCAGCATAAGACAGTTATGTGCAGGCTGTGAATACACCGGACAGATGGTGGGACGGGAAGAGTTTCCCTGCAGAGTTCAGGCTGTCAGTCAGTGCTGTGACCACTTCCTGTGAGAGAATGAGCAGACGCCCCAACCTCTCATTTCAGCCTAGCTTCTGACCTGTAAACAGCTCTCTGCAGCTCTGATATAATGACAGTTTTAGGAGGTAAAATGCTTTCAAAATGTTTTTCTTTCTGCATCATTACAGTTTTGAGGCAGGATGAGTAATATATATGAATATGAAGGTTATATAAATGTCTCCTTTAATGTTCCAAACCAGGGCCGAAACTAGGGGTAGGCATGTGCCTAGGAAGCAAAGCCAGGGAGTGCCAGGCATGTGCCTTCTCTGTCGCCTTCCCGCAGTCCGGTCCCCTCTTTCCCCATCTCTCTGCATTATTTCTCCCTGTTTTTGAGCTACTGCGCATGCGTGCGAGCAGATACACGCATGCACACGCAAGTGCAAATACGCGCATGCCTCCACAAGCGCCAAACTGTGCATGTGTGCACTTAGCCGGCCTCACGACTAGTCAGGTTGCCTAGGGCATCTGGCGTGTCTGGCCCGGCTCTGTTCCAAACAATACATTTGTAGCAATGAATATTTGTTTTAGTCAATTTACAGAAAAATGCATTTTATATACAGTATATAGCTAACATCAATAAGGATCAGTTCATTCTAAACCCACATCCATAAAATGTTGCTTTGTTTTAACAGAAATATGTCCCACAATCCCATCCAGAAGATTCAAGCAGACCAGTTTGATTATGTATTTAAACTGAAATCCCTGTAAGTACTTTGCTAAATAAAGGTCTGACATAATTTACACATTGCAGTATTGTTATATGTTATATGGTTGTAAATCAAAAGTGCTAATATGGCCATGGAGTGCTTCTACTAACACGTGAGTGTAAAAATTCAGAGGAAAGAATGACACATTGTACTTAGTTACAAGTATAATTCTGTGTAAACTGAAACCACTTTCGGTCACAAACCCAAACTTAGTTGTAACAAAGACAAATTTTGCAGAAGGTTGATCCTGATCTTTCTCACACAGTTTATGAGCAAACTGATAAATTGTGCTGAGAAAGGGAAGAGCTGTCAGTTTTATTGCTAGTTTCAGCTATATGTCCATACAGCCAAAGAAACAACAGTAGAGCTGCCAATACCATATAAAATAGACTGAAGAAAAAAACATTAACCTCAAAAATGTTTGTGGTAGAAATGTATGAGACTTTGGTGCCTTGCAGAGCTGTCTGTCACACATTCAGCAGAACTGTAATATATCAAGCTTTTATTTTCTACAAAGCATTTTCAGAACATCTCTCATTCTATAGTCACATAAATCAAGCAAACAAGATGAAAACGGTACTATAATGCTTAAAGATTAAATAATCCCTTTAAACACAGTGCCCATTTAATGCCACTGGAATTCCCTTGAGATAGTCCAAACACATTGAACAATTCACTATAAAACTGCAACAAATGCATTTTAGAATAAGTAATAGGTGAGCTATGGGCTATAAAACTATAACTAATGAATATTTGAAACATAATGGGCATGAGCATTATTATACTAACACTATTTTTCTTAATATTTGCACAGAAGCCTGGAAGGAATCGATATTCCAAACATTCAAAGAAGGATGTTCATGCCACTCAAAAATCTAACTCATATGTAAGTCATCTTGATTTTGGTAATATATATATATATATATATATATATATATATTTACTGAAAGTAAGGTTTGTGTATATCAAAGTGAGAACACTATGGGGCACATTTACAAAGCTCGAGTGAAGGATTCGAATTAAAAAAACTTCGAATTTCGAAGTGTTTTTTTGGCTACTTCGACCATCGAATGGGCTACTTCGACCTTCGACTACTACTTCGACTTTGAATCGAACGATTCGAACTAAAAATCGTTCGACTATTCGACCATTCGATAATCGAAGTACTGTCTCTTTAAGAAAAACTTCGACCCCCTACTTCGGCAGCTAAAAGCTACCGAAGTCAATGTTAGCCTATGGGGAAGGTCCCCATAGGCTTGCCAGCGTTTTTTTGATCGAAGGATACTCCTTCGATCGTTGTATTAAAATCCTTCGAATCGTTCGATTCGAAGGATTTAATCGTTCGATCGTAGGATTAGCGCTAAATTGTTCGACTTCGATATTCGAAGTCGAACGATTTTAGTTCCTAGTCGAATATCGAGGGTTAATTAACCCTCGATATTCGACCCTTAGTAAATCTGCCCCTATGTTTTTTACTGACCAGCTTTCTCAGTGTTTGGCAGAAATTTTGGAAATTTTATTTTACTTTTTTATTATCAATCACAGCATTTTTACAAGACCAATTTGAGAAAAAAAAATCAGCTGTCAAAATTACTATAGAGGTCTGTTGTGTTTTACATTCAACAAATGTATTGGTTATCTTGGGACCTTTAGGGGATTATATAGTAAAGTCTGTTTTTTTCTGACCGGAGTTTGGAAGAGGATAAACACCATTTTTTTTTTATAGAAAAAAAACATGAATGTTTCATGATTTTTTAAACCCAAAGACTGTTAAAGGTCCGAATAAAAAAGTACTTCATCTCAAACCTGTCGAGGTCATGTAGAAGTCAATGGCAGTCAATACCTGTTTACAACTGGAAGATATCATGAGCTGCGCTGATTTTCATACAATAATCTAAAAAAAAAATCATGGTTTTCAGGTGATAATCTGTAAATCTGAAATACTGTAAAAATGTGCATGGGAGTTTGGTCAAAGTGGTATAGTAAATAACTCTCTTAAAATCTGTATGAGTCATAATGTAGGGGAAGAGGACATACTGAGGTGACAGAAGGGACGATGCTTCCAACTACATGTCAACTCACGTGCATTCATAAATGCCTTTAATCCATGCAACACGCACCTGTAAAATCTGCTAAATATCTTGCAAGAAAACTTTTGCACTGGTTCCTTCCAAAGACTAAACCCTGACGTCTATCCTTTTCTTTCCTGTAACTATAAATAATGTGTACACATCACTGTGTACAAAATGTCATTTCTGATAGAACAAGCATTTTGTGATCACCGCTTTTCATCAGTCAATCAATTTTCTTCTCCAAAGGTCAGAAAATAAAAGAAAGGGAGGATTCATCTTGAAATGATCATTTATTTTGGTGAAAACAGGGGTATACTGAAAATATCTAATATATCTGTATTTTAATTGGTTTTCAAATTATTTGCTAAATGTAAAATATCTGGCGATCCTGCAATCCCCTGGCAGATTGAAATCAAATTAATGCTGATAGTTTTTTTTATTGTTACTATTTCATCTATTATCTTTCTGTGCAAATCACTGCCTGGTTGCTAGAGCAAGAGGGACCCTAGCAAACAGATAACTGTTTAAAACCCAAATATGGAAGCAGCAGAATAAATGGCTATATAATTAAAATAACACAAAATTAAAATTCTGGATTACGATTATACCTAAAGTAAATTTTAAGGTGAACTGCTCTTTTAATTAATATGATTTAACCACTTGGCTTTGTAAAATGCAATGTAATGTTTTTGTTCTGCATTCAACAGCATGAATTTGTCAATCAATACTATTCAGAAATTAAGGAGACTAAGGTGGCAATATAATTAGAGATACTAAGGCTGATATAGGTCTGACAACCCATAGCAGCCTATTAGCAGGTAGCATTTACTGGTCAGCTGTTTGAAAACAAACACCTGATTGGTTTCTATAAGTTATTAAATATAAGTAAATAGTTGATCGTTTTATTATATTTTTCCATTTGTGCAAAGCAATTAAAGGCCAGTAAATGGAGTAACAATATTATCTTAAGATATTGAGCAAATCCTAATAATAATTCGGACATCCTATTGGGTAGAAAGCAAAATCATTATGAGATTGATGCCCTACTCCCTTTCAAACATATACATTCAACAGCCAGGAGCATTTATTTATAGAAAATTTCCCAAAGATTCCCAAAGCTTTCCAGGTTTTAGTTACCAAATATTTTCATTTGAATTTTCAAGATTATTTCAATCAATGAATCTTGAGAAAAAATCGAGTTTAAAAAACTTGAACTTCCAAAATTTTGAGATCTCATTTTTTTAAGTCACTGGAAAAAGTGCAATCTTGATAGAATGCATCTAATTTTAAAAACTGAGTTTTATAAACGTATTTATAAAAAATAACTAATGAACTAACAATGTCTTCATTAATAACTCAGTTCTTGTTCTTGGCAGATATTTTAAGAAGTTCCAGTACTGCGGCTTTGCTCCACATGTGAGAAACTGCAAGCCAAACACAGATGGGATCTCATCTTTGGAAAATCTGCTAGCGAGTATAGTTCAGCGTGTTTTTGTGTGGGTTGTTTCTGTTTTAACCTGCTTCGGAAATATCTTTGTAATCTGCACAAGACCTTACATAAGGTCAGAGAATAAACTACATGCAATGTCCATCATGTCTCTGTGCTGTAAGTATTCACTTAACTATTGTACTGTATGTAAACAATAGATCAAGATTTTGGAGATTAGAGTTTGCAATTGTCAAACTAAAATGTGGACAACCAAATATTAACATGATAAGAAAAGAAACTGCTATCAAAATCAATACATAGATACTGAAATCAAGAACCATTTTTAACTGGCCCTTATATTATTTATATTCTGATAATGCATTGTTATAGTAAATAATTCATATTGAAAAAATATTTTTCCAATCGTCCATTTCTTTTCATGCCAAGGCTAAAGGTCCATATAACGGCGATAATGATAAATTAAAAATTGATTTCTCTCTTATGAGGAACTCGTAAGTAATTTTTATTAAAATGGCAACCATGGGCATTCCGAGCCACTAGTTGAGGATTAAGTTTGACATCTCTTTCAACATAAGGACAATTGTTGTTAAATGAAGTGAAATACCTAATAGGAATTACCTAACTGCAAACAGTAGAGTTTCCATAAAGGGAAACATTTATTTATATATTAGGGGGCAGATTTATCAAGGGTCAAAGTGAAAAATCTTATTTTCGAATTCGAACTTCGAATTCGAATTTTCGAGTTTTTTTTAAGTGGAATTCAACCAGGGAAAAGTTATAACTCGATTCAAGTTTTTAAAATAAATGTAATTCAAGTTTTGAAATTTAACATGTACTGGCACATTAAGAATTCAAATTCGACTATTCGCCACCTTAAACAAGCCGAATTGCTGTTTTAACCTATGGGGGGGCATCCTGTGATCAATTTGGAGTTGTTTACAGCCTTCCTGATTCTTGCAAAAACATTTACTACCTGATAAAGTAACGGCTACAATGCGGAACCTAATAATCCGTGCTACCAGTAAAGGAAATAAAGATGCTAGTGTTTATTAAAGGAGAAGGAAAGGTTAAAACTAAGTAAGCCTTATCAGAAAGGTCCATCTAAATATACCAGTAAACCCCCAAAGTAGTGCTGCTCTGAGTCCCCTGTCAAAAGAAACACTGCATTTCTTTCCTTCTATTGTGTACACATGGACTTCTGTATCAGACTTCCTGCCTTCAGCTTAAACCTCATTGCCCTGGGCAAGAGCATGCTCAGTTTGCTCCTCTTCCCCACCCCCCTCCCTTCTCTACTGTAATCTGAGCCCAGAGCAGGAAGAGACTCAGGCAGGAAGTGATGTCACACCATGTTAATACTGCAGCTCCTATCCTAAACAAACAGAGAGTTTCTAGAGCTTTTTACTCAGGTATGGTAATATTCTACAGAATAAATATAGCATTCTAGCTTGCACTATTGCAGCTAATCTATTGGCAATAAAATGCCTCCGTAGCTTTCCTTCTCCTTTAAGAAATTAGGTTAGAGGTTATTAAAAAATAAAAGTATGGTTTGTTTGGTTTGTTTGTTTGTTTGTTTGTGTGTGTGTGTGTGCACCGGGAATCCTAGGATCCCAGGAAGTGGCCCTTATTTTTTAAGATGGCAATTTTCTATTTATGATTACCCAATGGCACATACTACTTGAAAAGTATATTATTATGAAAATGGTTTATTTCCATGAAGCGGGGATTTACATATGAGCTGTTTTATGCAATATATTTTTATAGAGACATACATTGTTCGGGGGGGTTAGTTTTCCTTTAAGGGCCATTGTTAAACATCCCTGACACAGACCTCAAGCCATTCATGCAACTGCACAGTCAATTATTATAGTAATAACAACAGAACACTGCTCAGTAATTTAAATCTATAAACAGAGAATTATTTAAGGATAATGTGATTTCCTTAAATATACTCTCACTTCCTACTATGGTATACATTAAGGGGGATCCTAAACAGACTGAAACAACTCACTGTCTGACAATGCAATGCTTGGAATAACAGACTAATAATTACCAAATACTATTTAATTGATGGATATAGCAATTAGTTGTATAAATTACATTTTCTTTAAAAGGTATCTGGATTTTTTTCTACATGTATTTAAAAAACACGTAGCTTTAATTTATGTACTCCCAAGAATAACATTCTATCCAAACTAAAGAATAGTTCTAGGTCTTGTAATTCAAGTTTTGATTGTAAGGAATGTTTAGGGCCAAACCGAGAACCTTTTTTAATGTTTGTATTATACAGTAACTGGTTAAAGGCACCAAAACACCAAAAAATGAAAGTCTTTTAAAGTAATGAAAATATAAATTACTGCTGTGCTGCATTGGTAAAACTAACATGCGTGCTTAAGAAACTCTACAATAGTAGCTGTGCTGTGTAGCCATGGGGTCAGCCATTCAAATCTGAAAAAGGAGAAAAGGCACAGGATACACAGCAGATAACAGATTAGCTCTGTAGAATACAATGGATTCTTCAGTTCTTATCTATTATTTACTGTGTATCCTGTGCTTGAATGGCTACAGAGTAGCTTGTTTATATAAAATATAGTTGTGTTTCTGAAGCAAACACACCAGTTTTATACATTATATTGTCATTACTTTAAAATCAGTTTTTTGGTGTTACTGTTACTTTAAGGGGCAGATGTATCAAGGGTCGAATGTCGAGGGTTAATTAACCCTCGATATTCGACTGCCGAATTAAAATCCTTCGAATATCAAAGTCGAAGTATTTTGCGCAATTCGTTCGATCGAACGATTAAATCCTTCGATCGAACGATTAAATCCTTTGAATCGAACGATTAAATCCTTTGAATCGAACGATTAGAAGGATTTTAATCCATCGATCGAAGGATTATCCTTCTATCATAAAATTGTTAGCAAACCTATTGGCCTCGGTAGGTTTTAGGTGGCGAACTAGGGGGTCGAAGAAATTTTTAAAGAGACAGTACTTCAACTATCGAATAGTCGAAAAGTCGAACGATTTTTAGTTCGAATTGTTCGATTCAAAGTCGTAGTCGAAGTAGCCAAAAAAAAAAAAACATTCGAAATTCGAACTATTTTTCCTCTATTCCTTCACTCGAACTTAGTGAATGGGCCCCTAACTGTAAAACAGCTTTTTTGAAATTATTGTTTTTTTCTGGTAATATTTGCTTTAACTTCTCTGTTTATCTTTAACTGTTATGTGTATACATTGCTTAAAGTTATAAAATGATGTAGGAAATGCATATGTTATGCGTGGCTAATTAAATAAAGCCTTTACAACCTTTTTATGGAATGGGAGACAATCCCCTCTTTATTTATTTACACCAACAAAGCATGGAACATATGAAGATGCAGAAATCTCCCAGCCATTTTCTTACATTCCATTAGACTAGTGAAAAGGTGGACTGATATGCTATGCATTCTTACCTAGAAAATTACTTGACCTATTTTGATATTTTATCAGTTTATAGTACAATTCCAACAGTTTTTAGTACAACAAAGCCATGAACCACTTACTGGGATCCGTCATTTTAAATTCTGCATGTCCATATGTTTTTAAGATCAATCCTTGACTTATTAAATGTTATCATTCAAATGCAAGACTTTTTAAAATGCAAAGTAAACATACATACGAAAGGCACTAAACTTACAACAGAGAATATCAACCAATTAGCAAGCAATCAGTAAAAGTGTTGCAGAAACTGCAGATACCAGTATATATTAGCCTTTTATGACTCATTATTTCTCCTGGCTGTGTTTCAGGTGCTGACTGTTTGATGGGAATATATTTATTCGTCATTGGTTACTATGACCTTAAATACCGAGGTGAATACAATGAAAATGCCCAAGCATGGATGGACAGCACTCAGTGTCGGCTGGTCGGAGCATTAGCTATATTGTCTACAGAAGTATCAGTTTTGCTCCTTACATATTTAACTTTGGAGAAATATATTTGCATAGTGTACCCTTTTCGATGTCTGAAGCCTGGAAAATGGCGGACAATTACAACGTTGATACTTATTTGGATTATTGGCTTTGTAATAGCCTTTGTACCCCTTAGCAATCAAACATTTTTTCAAAATTACTATGGTACTAATGGAGTCTGCTTCCCATTACACTCAGAGCAACCAGAAAGTACAGCGGCTCAGATATATTCAGTCATTATATTTTTAGGTAAGTATTAAAAGAATGAGTCTTTGAAATATAACATACACTGAATGAAAATGATTGTACATGCATATCCGATTGGCACTACGATTGGATACTACACTGATGCTTAGGGGCTGATTCACTAAGGGTCGAATATCGAGGGTTAATTAACCCTCGATATTCGACTGGGAATTGAAATCCTTCGACTTCGAATATCGAAGTCGAAGGATTTAGCGCAAATAGTGCGATCGTACGATCGAAGGATTATTCCTTCGATTGAACGATTAAATCCTTCGAATCGAACGATCCGAAGGATTTAAATCCAACGATCGAAGGAATATCCTTCGATCAAAAAAAGTTAGCCAAGCCTATGGGGACCTTCCCCATAGGCTAACATTGACTTCGGTAGGTTTTAGATGGCGAACTAGGGGGTCGAAGTTTTTTTTAAAGAGACAGTACTTCGACTATCGAATGGTCGAATAGTCGAATGATTTTTAGTTCGAATCCTTCGATTCGAAGTCGTGGTCGAAGTAGCCCATTCGATGGTCGAAGTAGCCCAAAAAAAACTTCGAAATTCGAAGTTTTTTACCTTCGAATCCTTCACTCGAAGTTAGTGAATCGGCCCCATAGTATAGCAGCATTAGGGCTGATTCAGCAGCACAGCGTTAAGTGCTACTACTAGATCTAGTACTACTAGTGCTACATACACAGTAAGCCTTCAAGCTATGCTGCCTCGACTCATTATTACAATATGCTCAAAAATAAAAGTTTGAATCCCGGAGCTATGCTGTTCCCAAATTCCATCAATCAGATAAGCTCTCCTCCACCCGTTATAAAACACTCTTCAGATATGAATTGCTGTATCCCTCAAAAACCAAAGTTTATTGAGGGGGAGATAACAGAAGGTTTTATATAGTGTAGTATTTATAAAATAAAATTCGGATCTCACCCTTAGTGATTATATATAACGCTATAACAACAGTGCATTTGTTCAACACTTTTTACTTTCTCCGTAAAAAGTTATTTAACAAAACAATCCGCGATTGAATATAACACTTTCAGAACCGTGAAATCATAAAATCCCCACCAATCCCATTAGTTCTATGAGCATAAGGTGCTGTGTGCAGTGATTCCCACAGTGTGAGCACGTAACTAGGGAGATTGTGGTATAGCAAGCGACCTCTAGAGTCCTAGTGCCCCCAGTAGTATATTATACTCACTAGACGTGAGACAAGAAAGGCTTTGGTTAAAATCTATTTCTTCCTGTTCTGAGGCTTCTTCTTTATCCGCTTAATGTGGAGAGATAAATGGACATGTGCGGAAGCATTTTTCACAAGTTTAATAAATAATTCAAATCACACTCACAAACATCCGTTGTCAAACCGCATTGAAAAAAAGTGTCCTGTGCATTCTGTATTGCGCTTTCGGTTCCTTGGAGTCCAATGCGCATATCGGTGCAAAAGCTTGACTAGAAGACAAGCATAGATCAGACAGCAATACAAAATAGACCAAGGAATACAGTATATCGGCAGCATGCCATTTTCTGCAAGTTGTATAGTTTTTCAGAAGGAAGCTAAAGTTTCTCTATCACAAGTTCACACAGATCAATCATACATTAGCATACAATATGTAGTTAAATGATTACATATATTAATTCTTGGAAAACCTGATATGTGACTCTCTTCTACTTTTCCTTCTTCTCTTCCATTTTCCTTTCCTCTATGCCCTTCGCCTTTTGTGCAAAAGTGACAAATTCTAATAAATAAAATGAACTTGCAGCTTCACACTGTAAAATGGAAATGTGATTCATTTGGATCAGACCATGTAAAGAGTAGCTTAGTTGGCCCTTCCTGGACAGAATGTATTGCAGACTGTAAACAGCCAGTCATAGGCTTGAATTCTTCTTCCACAATTGGTTGGACAGATTCAAATATTAAAATATTGTAAGATTGACAAGGAGTAAACTACTTCTCCATCAATCTGCCACGTAAATTAGAATAGGTTACCAACCAATCTCTTTGCATCTAAAACAAAACATATGCAGTGTTGTTTCTGCTTTGATCTCAACAATAATCACCTACTATTTCTATATACACTCTCCATTTTATTGCAGTGACACTGAACCATTGATCGGTATATAAGAGATTAAGACCGTAGAATAAAAATAGCAAGTATAATAAAAACATTTCAGAGGCTTTAGAGAGGTTTCCAAACCTATGATTAAATGAGCAAGAAAGTCAAAGCAGCCTTGAAAGCCAGGCATTAACTCTAGAATCTGAAGTATTAAATATATATATAAATAGTAATCTGTGGTTATGGACTGGACCTGCATGCATGTATTTGAATTAATCTTTATATTGGGCAAGATTGCCTTGGAATTGTTTATAATATGAGGTGCATGTTTAGAAAATGTTTCTACTCTTTGGGGCAAATTCACTAAAGAGTGAAGCGGCTAACACTAGCGCAAATTCGCCAGCGTTACGGGCGCTGGAGTCAATTCACTAGCAAAGTGGACCTACTCTAGCGCTACTTCACATCCTTACGCCAGGCGAAGTTGCGCTATGGCGAAGGGACGCAACTTCGCTAATTCACTAACTTGTGCATTTTACTGAATGTACCTCTTGCGCCAGACTTGCCTTCGCCACCTCAGACCAGGCGAAGTGCAATAGAGTAGATTGCTTCAAAAAAAGTTGAAATTTTTTCTAAGTCCCAAAAAACGAGTGATAGGCTGAAAAAGATCGTAAATTTTTTTGGAGGTACCCTCCTTCCCCCCTACATTTCCTAACATATGGCACCTAAACTATACAGTGGGCGCATGTATAGGGCAACTCTATTTTATTTTATGAAGCTTTCCCAGGCTTGTGTAGTGTAATGTATTTGCTGCTGCATATACGTCCATTGTACTTTAACTTGGCGCAGTATGCAAATTAGGCATCACTAGCGTTACTTCACTTTGCTTGACAAATTAACGCTAGCGCAACTTCGCTACCTTTCGCCTACCTGAGTGCAACTTCGGATTTAAGCGAATTAGCCGCGCCCTGGCAAAACTTCGCCTGGCAAAGTGCGGCGAAGTGCGGCGAAGGCTGCACTAGCGCAACTCCACAGGTTAGTGAATTTGCCCCTTTGTGTAATCATCACATTGCCTGATACTTCAGTTGGTATCAAAATCCAAGTCCTAGAATCAATAATCAATGGGAATGGTAACATCTTGGACACATTAGACATCCTTAAAATGGTAATTTATCAGCAGAAAATATAAATTGTTATTTTAAAAAAAAACATTTCATATTTTTTTTCTCCCAACAGGTGTAAATCTGGCTGCTTTTATCATTATTGTATTTTCCTACAGCAGCATGTTTTATAGCATTCACCGGACAGCCATCATGGCAACAGAAATACACAATCATATAAAAAAAGAAATGACATTAGCAAAGCGATTCTTCTTCATCGTCTTTACAGATGCACTGTGTTGGATACCTATTTTCATACTCAAACTCCTATCTCTGCTTCAAGTCGAAATTCCAGGTATGGCCGCCACTAAACTTTTTTTATTGTTGTGTAGTCTGTGAAGAAATCTTTCTCAATAAATAACCAAACAAGTTGTGCCCCCCCTGTAAACATTTCATGTTGGTTTTACCCATGTTGGCGCACTTTGATGTACTGTTGATGATTGGGCATTGTTAATTCATATTTATATAGATAATATCCCAAATGTCAAAGGGGTAACCTCAGAATGGCACCTTGATCACAAGCATAAAATACAAGGGATTTTTTGAATGGCATTGTCCCTTTAGTAAGATTTCGCAAGAAACATATGTGGGGAAAGTAGGTTAGCTACAAATGGAGTGTGTAAATCTTCTCCCTCAAGCTGTTTAATTCTATTAACACAAGCCACAAGGCTTTCTTTCTTTCTTTTGCCCTCATTTCGGCTGAACAGCTGTTGTATGTTAGTGTGCAGATGTTTGTAGTAGTTTGCCTTAATAAAAGTAAACAGGTTTTGAAATCGTTACTTGAAGTCTTTGCCAAGCTGTCAGTATATATCTTCTGAAACTATCTGGAAAATCCAAATCACTTTCTATAATTGCGTTAAAGGAAAACTAAAGCTTAACTAAAGAAGTATCTATAACTGTTTGTGCTTCTGTACCTGCCCAAGGCAACCACAGCCCTTTAGCAGTAAAGATCTGTGTCTCCAAAGATGCCCCAGTAGCTCCCCATCTTCTTTTCTGCTGATTCACTGCACATGCTCTGTGCTGCTGTCACTTACTGAGCTTAGGGACCCACTCACAATATACAGTACACATAGAATAGAAATGTCACAATATAAGGCTGATTAGTAATTAATACAGATAATTACTACATGGCAGCACAGAAAATAGACCTGAAGTTTAATTAGATTTTTTGTAACCATCAATGTAGGGGGTCCTGCCATGGTATGAGGTGAACCAGTAACTGTAGGGTAATTGCAGGGTGTGCCAAAAATGATAAGAGCAGATGGTCTGGCTCCACAATACAAACAGGAGGGGCTATAAATGATCCGCTCATGATTAAATTAACGGTTTCTAAAAACATAATTACATGATAAGGTTGTCTTACAGCTGTAAGTCACTTAGGAGCTTCTTTGGTGATTTTCCCATAAGTAATAAACTGCTATTCTGGTTACCGATTCCAAATGTTTGTCCATTTGCCTGGAGAAAATTGAGACATCTTTGGAATAGAATTCAAGGAAGTCTTTGTGGACAAAGTTTGATAATTATATGCATGTGGCATGGCATTGATCTCCCATCCAAGGAAGGAAAGACCTAAGTAAACATATACAGTAAATAAAAACTTGTAAGGCCCTTGAAGAAATCTCTACCTTTACTGAATAACAAATCTTACACTGAAAAATGTCCTTTGTGATCTTTGCATTTCAAAGCACTATAGAGCAATAATAGTTCAGCAGAGCATGAATATCTTCTCAGAATAGAGGAAAGAATGACACAAACAAGCATACAGGGGTATGCTATAAAATAACCTGTTTTAGCCTGCTATAAAAACACACAATAGTGTGAATGTTCATGATTCAGGGGAATAATATAAACTACAAGAACAAAGCAACAACTCAAGAACCAAATGGTGATGGCCCAGTCAAAACCCAGATCTTGATATAAATGAGAAACAGTGGTACTATTGACAGTTGAGCTTCAAAAGCAGCATCCTACTTACCTGACAGTGGATAAATACGCCAACAGAATATTTCAGATTTGTTTCTAACATTCATCAATGTCATATTGAAAAAAATGACTGTTTCTGAGCTTTAACCCCCATGCACTCGACTCAACCCAGAAATCTAAAATCCATGGGGCTGAGACATTGGTACTTGAGTGCCAGTACTATAGATTTCATATTCTACAGCACACAAAGGGTTACATGAAAATATTACAAAGTACCAAAGTATGAATTGTTATACAGTCAATTTAGAGAATTGCTAATGGGTTTGATTGTTTCTGTAAGGCGCTATATTTGTCCCCACCGGATCTGGATTTCCAGAAATGTAAATCTGTGTAATGGCCAGAGATTGTCATCTGTATAATGAGGGGCAGGGCAAAGTCCAGATGGGCTGGATGACAGATATAAAGTGTCCCAGTCTATGAGGACTATGCCCTGTCCCCAAGTCTAATATCACTAACAAAGCTGCTCTGCTCAAAACTGTGTCATTGACCCACACAAGTTTGTTTTTTGGGGCTGGTGGGAGGAAGGTAGGGGGCACAGTTGCAAAGAGCTTTTATCACTTGGCATGTTATTATAGGCATAGTGACATGTTCCTGTAATATAATACTATCCCTTTAATTGGTCTTCTTTTCTTCCAGGTCTGGATTTTGGCTTAACTTTCATAACAATCAAACTCTTTTTGAGGTTAATAAAGTTAGATATTTATTTAAATAGAGACATTAGCGCTACCACCTCCATACATGTGTTTGTATTTATCTGTTTATACTGATCCGCTTACTAATGGAAACTGTTGCATTTAAATATATGCTTGGAATAAAGAATAAATGTTATTATATGTCAAAAGTGCGACAAAGCTTGTAAGTGGATTTGAGCAGGTGAAAAGGCACCTTGTGTGCACCTATCCTTAATCCCTTATAATAATTATACAGTAAGTTAACCAACAAAAATGATAGGCTTAGGCGTAGGTGAAGGATGATAAATTTAAAATGTGTGGTAAGAGATAGGGCATTAGCTATTCTCCATGAAAGCTTTTTCCTGTCTTTGGCAAAATTAATATTCTTGCACATAAGAGAGTGGTTTCAAATTATAAAATGTAAAATGGTATAAAATATTGCATATGCAGTAAGGAAAGTCATTTAAAGGGGGTATTTTAAATGAATATTTAAAGAGCGTCACCCAAATAACTGGAGTATAACTGAAGTATAGGGAAGGGATAACATATATGTTACATTTACCTTCAAAAATAAATAAACAAATAAATAAAAGGCCACATGTACAGAATGCAGCATATGTGCCTTAATGCGGTGGAAAAGGAGTTACATGAGAAAGCACTAACAATAGCACAGCTTACTGGTAAAACGCTTACATAAAACTCTGCAGTCACAATGGAGTGTAAGAAACAATATAAAACCCACAGCTGAGTCTTTATTGTTACCTTTGTATTTGTCACAATCCAAGCTTTTACTTACTGTATATGTGCAGTTTTAATGTAAATGGAATATACATACAGAGAAATGTAGTATTGTGGTTACAGCAGTGATCCCCAACCAGTAGCTCGTGAGTAACATGTTGCTCTCCAACCCCTTGGATGTTGCTCTCAGTGGCCTCAAAGCAGGTGCTTATTTTTGAATTCCAGGCTTGGAGGCAAGTTTTAGTTGCATAAAAACCAGGTGCACTGCCAAACAGAGTCTCCTGTATGCTCCCAGTCCCCATAGGGGCTACAATACTCAATCACAGTCCTTATTTGGCACCACCCAGGAACATTTTTCGTGCTTGTGTTGCTCCCCAACTGTTTTTAAATCTAAATGTTGCTCACGGGTAAACCCAACATGGGTAAAAAAGGTTGGGGACTCCTGTGTTACAGAAAGAGCTTTGTTCATAAAAGAGAACCAATATTATTTAACTACATGTTAGTTACATAGTTTATACAATTTTGCTTGTGATTTTGCCAAATATCAATAAATAATGGAACAGTGTTCACTAAACAATTTGTAAACCACTCATCATAACAAACCTCTGAAATTTTAAATAAAAAGGATATTATTGTGATTTTGTTTGTTTACTCATTTTAAATCTCTTTCACCCTTAGGATCTATCAGTTCTTGGGTAGTGATATTCATACTGCCAATCAACAGTGCTCTCAATCCAATCCTGTATACTATAACAACTCGGCCCTTTAAAGAGATGATCTGCCAAATCTGGAGCAACTACAAACAGAGACGATCCATGGGAAACAGAAACAGCCAGAAGGCATGTTCACCCTCGTTTTTTTGGGTGGAAATGTGGCCACTGCAAGATCTTTCACCAGAAATAATGAAGCCAGGACTTTATACAGACTCTGAAATGTCAGTCACAACTCACTCAACAAGACTAAGCTATACATAAATATAGGAAATCTGCGGACTAGAACTGGAGTGCAAGGTTTTTTATAAAAGTTTACCTTTTTTTTAGATTTTTGTACAAAGGATATATATATATATATATATATATATATATATATATATATATATATATATATATATATATATATATATGTAACACCTATTTGGGCCACTCGGGGTTAATTCACCAGCTAGAACACTAGAGCATGGGTTACATGCGACTTCACACAACAGGGTCAGGGCCTTCGCCATGTGGAAGTGTTCCCTCTATGGTGTAGTGCAACTACATCCCCCAGGTTACTGTGCATACAACAAAAGATGGGCGCCAGGAGGTTCTTAACAATCAGGAACGGTTTATTATGCCAAAAAGGGCAAATGACCACAGGTTTAATACTCACGCAGGAGCTTGAGGAAAACAGCATATTGAGAGTTCACACAGAACAAGGCAGGCTCACACAGAGAGTACACAGGCAAATGCAGTACAACCTTTCCCTCCTGGAAGTTGTCAGGAAGCAGCTTCTACCCTACAGTCCCTCTTCACTGAGGTCCCTGACTGGAGGCAACACACAGAGCCTCTGGGAAGCTCCTCCCTTACTGCAAATCCTTGTTGGAGCTTCAGCTGCTCTTTCTCTCTCACCTCTCTGCCTTTCTCTCCTAGAGAGACTATGACAAGTCTGCCCTAGTATATCTGTTCCTCATTCACGGGGTTACCTGGTCCCCGACTTGGACACATGCCTTCTTCTGGGCCTATTGCACTCAGTCCCCCTGAGCACATCCAGCTGGAATCACATCCAGAAGCAAAAGAGGAAGTGGCCACTCCCTGCACACACTATATAGCAGTGTAGCAGGGGAGTGTCATTCTCTCCTGGCAGATCACTCTAAGAAAAAAGGTGGGGGCCTTAAAGCTGCAGGGCAGATTACCCAGTAGGGGTCCCTACATATATATATATATATATATATATATATATATATATATATATATATATATATATATATATATATATATATATATATATATAAAATATATATATATATATATATATATAAAAATATTTCAGCAGCCCTTCACTGAACTTTCCATCCCTGTGTTTGACTTTAATCTAACCTAAAAGGTTAGATTAAACCTTAGAGAATTTTGGGATATTGCGCCTCAACTTCTGCAAACTGGAAATGGCAAAGGTTGCTTGATAAAAGCAGAAGGATAAATTCAAACTTGAAATCAAACACCAAACTTACAAAGATTATCTTTCCTCTACATAAGGCGCCAGTGTCTACTACGGAAGAGCACTGGGGCCAGCAAAAAAAAAAAAATATGGTGAATTATGACTTTTAAAAGTTAATGTGGGGTTTACTTTAATAAAGTTATTGCATCAGGATCCACCACCTTAAAGAGATACTGAACCTTTTTTTAAATCTACCATAAAATTGGCTTTGCAAGCTTCTTATAATTTTGCCACAAAGTATTTGCCCAATGCTTTTACATTACCTAACTGACTCCCTGTGGTCGCCTATGAGGGGGCTGCCATGTTTGTGCAGCAGGAGTCCGTTAGAAACTTTAACTGACAGGCTGAGATGGGACAGTCAGGTTGGAAAAACAGTCAGGTTTAGGAACTTTAACTAACAATTACTTACAAAAACAAATCTCTCAGCAAAAAAACCAGCATGACCTATAGGTAACTTTTAATGTACGTTCATTTTACTTACAATTACTTACAAAAACAAATCTCTCAGCAAAAAAACCAGCATGACCTATAGGTAACTTTTAATGTACGTTCATATTTAAAAAAGTAGTTTTTTAGTGTCAGTATCACTTTAAGGGGCCATTTACTAAGGGTCGAAGTGAATTTGAAGTGAATTTTCGAATTCAAAAGCTTCGAAGTAATTTTGGGGTACTTCGACCATCGAATAGGCCAAATTCGACTTTGATTCGAATTGAAAATACTTTGAATATTCGACCATTCGAAAATTGAAGTACTGTCTCTTTAAAAAAAAACGTTGACACTTCCCCACCTTAAACCTGTCGAATTGCTATGTTAGCCTATGGGGACCTCCTAGAACCTATAGCCATAGCTAAGTTTTTAGAAGTCGAAGTTTTTTTTTTGAAAATCGTTCGATCGATTGATTAAATTTCTGCGATCGATTTTTATTCGATCGACAACGACTAAATTTAATCCAAAAAAAACTTGGTCTATCGAATTTTTTCAATTCGGTGGTCGAATTTCGAAGTTTTAGCACTTCGAAATTCGACCCTTAGTAAATGTGCCCCTAAGTGTGACTCTGCCATGGAAATGTCACTGCATTACACCGAGAGAAAACAGAATGTTGTATTTAAATTAACAATATCCATAAGCAATTGTTTTAAAAATCTAAAAAAAAAAGAAGTACACAGAAGAGTGATCTAATGGGACTGTTTGTAGATAATCAGGGGCTGCTGTGATCTACTGATCATAAGGTCAGGATCTACTGGTAGGTCAGAATCTAGCTTTTGGGACTCCTGACCTACGACTTGCATTAAAAACCTGTTAGAAACTGGCATATTTATAAAACCATGGTGTATTAATATTTAGTAGTCTTTAATACCTGTAAAAGTGCAAAATATGTTATTTAAGCTGCTAGTGAGCCGATTTCCTAGCATTCAAAAAAGTTTTGGTATAAATTTAAGTAAATATATTGTTTTATTCACAAATGAAAAATCTTTTTTCTATTTGTTCAGCACAAAATATTAGTGTGAATTTTCCAGCAAAAAAAAAATATTTAGAGGTAGCTTAAAGGAGAACTAAACCCCCGTACCAAAAGGCCCACTCTAAACTGCCTGCCATTGCCCCCCTCTCCCTTCCTGCACTGTGCATTAGTCAAAAAACAACCCCTTGAAAAAAATCTGACCCTAAAATGCAGAGCAGCGCAGTGGAGCTCCCATGCAATATCTTGCACTGCTTTGTATCCTCCTCTGGGCTCAACGCCAATTTGCGCATGGACATTTGAAGCCTATTCCAACTGCGCAAAGTCCCGCAGGCTTTGTGTAGGCGTTGTCCCCCAAAAGAATACGAAGCGCGGAAGATGGTGTCTGGGAGCTCCACTGCTCTGCATTTTAGAGTCAGATTTTTTTTAAGGGGTTGTTTTTTGACTAATGCACATTGCGGGGAGGGGGGTTAATGGCAGGAAGTTAATGGAGCTTTTTTGGTATGGGGGTGTAGTTCTACTTTAAGCCATTAAAACCAATGGTGTCCTGTAAAAAAAAGTCTCCGAAATGTGTTCAAGTTGGAATATATAAGAATAATATATTATAAAGGCTGCTAATAGAAAACTGGGACAGAGCATATATGTCATTATTTTTTTGTAATCGATTATTGCAGAAAATAATTTTTTACACGAGGGAAAAAAAATGATTGTTCCAAACATTATTGAACAACACCTTGGTGATTTCACTCCTGTAATGTTCTTAAGTAGTTCCAAGCATTACCATTTAGATGAATGGGAACCATGTTGCCTATAGTTAAAGGGATCCTGTCATCGGAAAACATGTTTTTTTCAAAACGCATCAGTTAATAGTGCTGCTCCAGCAGAATTCTGCACTGAAATCCATTTCTCGAAAGAGCAAACAGGTTTTTTTATATTTAATTTTGAAATCTGACATGGGGCTAGACATTTTGTCAATTTCCCAGCTGCCCCTGGTCATGTGACTTGTGCCTGCACTTTAGGAGAATAATGCTTTCTGGCAGGCTGCTGTTTTTCCTTCTCAATGTAACTGAATGTGTCTCAGTGGGACATGGGTTTTTACTATTGAGTGGTGTTCTTAGATCTACGAGGCAGCTGTTATCTTGTGTTAGGGAGCTGCTATCTGTTACCTTCCAATTGTTCTTTTGTTTGGGTGTTAGGGGGGAAAAGGGAGGGGTGATATCACTCCAACTTGCAGTACGGCAGTAAAGTGTGATTGAAGTTTATCAGAGCACAAGTCACATGACTTGGGGCAGCTGGGAAATTGACAATATGTCTAGCCCCATGTCAGATTTCAAAATTGAATATAAAAAAATCTGTTTGCTCTTTTGAGAAATGGATTTCAGTGCAGAATTCTGCTGGAGCAGCACTATTAACTGATTCATTTTGAAAAAAAAATATTTTCCCATGACAGTATCCCTTTAAGTTTTCTCCCAAGTACCACAAAAGCACAGTAGTCAAAAATGCCTTGTGTTCCATTAGCGTAAATGTAAAGATTTTAAAAAATAAAGGCACATCTAAAATGCAAGTTGGTGGGCTGTAATGACCTTATAGTGTACCTGATATTTGTTTTACATTATTTTTTTTAACCATAAACCTAAAGTAAATGCTAATCAGGCATGCAGAATGTCGAGCATGCGGAAGGTGAGATGAGGCGGCTATTGTATTCTAATGTAATAAATTATAGGTGCTGTACTGTGCACATAACTTTAAACGCATTTTGTACTGATTCAGATTACCTTTATGATAATATATTCATACAGCAAAAGTTCTTAAATGTTAAATAAAGCTATACAATGAATGGTGAAAATGAATTACCTTAAGACGAGTAAAGATAACTCGCCTCATTTTTATTAAAGACACATATTGATTTTACAGTTCTTTCTTTATGAGTCGTTCATGGAACAAATGCGAGAGGCTGTTTCTGCTGATTAAAACAATTGTATGGCTGTTTCTTCTTCATCCAAAATTGATTCCATTTCATATTATTTGCCTTTGCATGTCTGAGAGCTTGAAGCCCTCCAGTTGGTCAAAAAGGTGGAAATCAGACTCTCAAGTGAGAAAATGATGGTCTTGTCTCGGTGCCTGTACCATGGAGCTCTGCATCGGAACTTTCAAAAGTACACACATTATTTCTTCTTAAACGGACTCTATTTGAGTGTGAATGTGAATGATACACACTTGTAGAATGTTAAAAAAAAATGCAGCAAACGTGTCATTTAAATGAGAATAAAAAGTCCCAAATTGGCAGCTTGAAACATGCTAAGCTAATTTTATTTTATCTAATTTAGTCCTTTTGGTAAGTGTTTGCCTACATTCACAGAAATCTCATGCCAAAAGCCGCGATATCCACACTATGCTTTATTGTCAACTGTATTTTTCCATAATGTAAAACAATGATGATATTGTTTTCATTTAACCAGCGAAACCGGGTGAAATTAACATCTAAAGGTAATCCAACCTCAAGAAGCCCTAAACTAGACTGTTAAATCTTTGTTTGACAAAAATAACTTGTGAGACAGAATGGAGCTTAAACAGGGTTCCAGTTGGGGAATAAAACTATTCCAAATATTCCGTACAGATAATGTCACAAAAATGTCACTTTTGGAACGAAGACATCTTTCCATTATCTCCAGAAGGAACATCTTAATGTCACCATGGCAGGTTGGCTTAAAAACATTCTAGCTTTTCAATAAGGATTTTTTTCCTTTTATCTAATTTGCCCTGACAGGGACTGAATGAATAAAAGGAAGATAGACAGTTAAATATATAGAAAAGGTCTCAGCTGAATAATACATTCGTTGAAAAAAAAATTACCAACAAGGAATTTCAGTACAAACGACTTTTAAATCCTGAGAGAGTTGATGGAAGCTTTGACTGGTAGTTGTGCAATTAGAAGAAATGACGATAAGTAAACTTCAGCAGACAGCGGAGAATTCAGGCAAATGCAAAGATGGACGGCTTAGAGTCTGTGGCTTGCGTATCAAGTTTAATGGAACCTTTGTGAAATGAATAGATGGCATGTTGACACATTTCTTTATAATGTTTATGTCTTAAATCAATTGTAATGGAAATCAAGCAGCTCCAGCGTCTTTAACATCAGTTGTCCAGGTGCAAGACTGGTAACCTTCTTTCAAGAAATCTCGCCAAGCCTTTAGGAACTGTGTATTTTCCATGCATTTACTGCTGATGTCGCCTCCAGGAGTCTAGTCAAGGAAAATGCAGCCTGCAGACAGAAAACAATTGGAATACATTTTTTTATTCTGCAACGTTAAACACGAGAATAAAAAACAAATTCAAGTTTTGGCATGGGATCTGGCTGAAACGTAGCACTTACTGCAGGATTTGATCAAATCTTACACTTTTGGTCAAACCAACACTTAGGGTCAGATTTATTAAGGGTCAAATTGAAAATTCAAATGTTATAATTTTTTTTTTTTGTCAAAACTCTCAAATTCAAATTGTTTTAATTCGAATTTCGAGATTTATCATACTCTGGCCCTTTAAGAACTCAAATTCGACTATTCGCAAGCTATAACCTGCAAATTCATGTATAAGTCATTGGGAAAGGTCCAATAATCAATTTGAAGATATTTGCAGTCTTCCTGAAATTCAAGTTTTTTTCGGAGAAAAAACTCGATTCGAGTTTAATCGAATTCAAGTATTCGAGTCGGTAAAATTCATCAAGTTTTATATATTCAGTTTTTTAATAAATAGTCGAATATTCGAATTTCGAGTAAAATCAAATTCATGCGAGTTAGAAAAAATTCACATGAATTAGAAATTCGACCCTTGATAAATATGCCCCTTAAATGACATGTATAAACAAAACTGTTTTCCCTATATGGAGTGCTGGCTAATGAACACCACAAGCCAGGTGGAGGGGGGGAATAGTATTTAGGCAAAGAACAGTACCCAGGAGAAGCATCACAGAGCAGATAAAGCAATTTGAATAAGTAACATGCAGGCCCTAGCTTAGGACCCAACATGATCTACAGTCCAATGGATTGCAGACTCTAGTTCTAGAATTTAGCTCCACATTTCAGTAGAGGTGTAAGTCCATTGGCCCACAGGATAGATTATCCTTTACAATGCATATGTATGGGGAGGACATTCAATCTTTTGCTGATACTAAAAATCAAGGACCCCCAACCTATTCAAAAATAAGCACCTGTTTTGAGATCACTTGAAGCAAGTCCAAGGGGTTGGTGAGCAACATGTTGCATGTTGCTCACCAACCCCTTGGACGTTGCTTCCAGTGACCTCAAAACAGGTGCTTATTTTTGAATATCTGACTTGGAGGCAAGTTTTGGTTGCATAAAAACAGGTGTACTGCCAAACAGAGCTTCCAGTAGGCTGCCAGTCCACATAGGGGCAAAATAGCCAATTGCAGCCCTTATTTGGCACCCATGGGACTTTTTTCATGCTTGTATAGCTCCTCAACTTTTTACATTTGAATGTGACTCATAAGTAAAAAAGGTTGGGGACCCCTGCTATAGATCAGCTAATTGCATATGTCAAGGGCATGCTACTAGCACTGCAACTGAAGTCAAAAATGTTCAGATGATGGGAAAAGGCAATGACTCCACAAGAGCTGAATTCCTGTGACTTTTTTGTCCCTGCCATGGTTTCTCAGATGGAACACAATGGGGATGGGGAAGGTAATTTATAGATTGTCATTTCCTGTCCTTCACGTGACAAGGGAGTTAACCCGTTAGTGCACAATGCCATGCACACTGCCATCTCATCCTGAGTCTGTGGTACAATGTTAGTTTAGTCTCCATTCACTACAGGCAGCGCCACTAGGCAACAAACCCTATTGTCTCTACTGTCTTGCTGCTCCGCCGCGGCGGCCATCTCTACCCGGGAGCTACTGACCAACATCTACGTGTGCAATCCAACTATAAATACATATTTTCCATAATGCTTGCGATCTGGGGTTTTCCGGATAATGGATCTTCTGTAATTTGGATCTTCATACCTCAAGTCTACTAGAAAATCATGTAAATGTGAAATAAACACAATAGGCTGGTTTTCCTTCCAGTAAGGATTAATTACAGTATATCTTAGTTTAGATCAAGTACAAGGTACTGTTTTATTATTACAGAGAAAAAGGAAATCATGTTTAAAGTTTGGATTATGTGATTGTAATTCAGAAATTATCCTCTGTTGAACTCCCATAAGTGAATCATTTCCAACTGTAGTAGTAGAGAATATAGTATTAGCAAACAGCAGCATTCATACATTTATTCCCAATGAAATTCAATAGTTCATTCACATTCCCATCTGTTTTTATACGTTATAGCTCTCACGTCCTAAAATTACATCTCAAACCTCTATCGTTTACCTAGATAAGGATCCGCCTTCACAGGGGGTACACACGTTGGTAGAACTACTGTCTCTATGGTTGTAGTCTATTTCAAGCATCTCGACCATTATTAATTGTATTGATACAGGGACTACACATTCCACAATTCAACGCAACCAGAGCCAGCACCTCGCAATTGGTGGAGTTTTGGCGATGTTGTGTGATGTTGAGTGAGTGTGTGTGGTGAGAGTTCGGTGTCGGTGACCTCTGGTGAGCCACAGCCATGTTCCCACTGTGTAAACATAAACTACATGGTAAGTGGCAATGAGTTTGTGTTAATGTATACCTCACAACATTTAGGAAACAGAAAGAGGGACAAAAAGATTTGGCGCTCCAATATTTTTTGACCACGCCTGTTTTTGTGGCCACACCCCCTAATTACCATGTTCATTTTACATAATTTGGCAGGTTATGAAAGTTTGAACACATTTCTGTGGTTTTTATATGTTATTACAGTTTTGCAAATGAAGGTGAATTGCCCTTTAAGCTGTGAGTCTTAAGTTCTTATCTAACTGTTACAAAAGTATGTCAAGTATCTATTCTGGGCTGTCTTCCAAGACGCAATTAAGTTAGATACTTTGTATCTGTTTCTGGCTGTTCAGTGCAGCAGATCAAAGAAAAACCCAGGACATATCAGTACAAATCCGTGACAGCGGGTTGAGCTGTCAATAGCTCAAAATGGGACAGTTGGGAGGTATGCTGACTTCACAGTCTGTACATTCCCAGCAGATCCCTGACTGAGAGTTTTAGCCTCTGTCACTGCTGTTTCAATTTGGCTAGCAACTGTAATAGCCTTTGCAAGGGTTAAATCCTGCTCTAGGAGCAGTCTCTCGCTAATGAGAGGTGAGTTTGTTTTTTCCACTATTTGGTCTCTTAGCATTTCATCTGTAAGATTCCCAAACTCACAGGTAACAACCAGCTCTGTCAAAGCTGCTACAAATTGTTCTGTGGATTCACCATTACGTTGTCCCCGTTGGCAGAACTTATATCTTCCAGCAACCACATTTACTCTTGGCACAAAAAAGTTCTTTATAGCAGTAAGAGCAGTTTCATATGTTTCATTAGCTAATGGTAATGTATAGAATATACGCTGTCCCTCTGCTCCCAGGCAGTGAATAAGTAAAGCACACTTTCTAGCAGCAGAAATCTCCCCTTGGTCAGCAGCAATAATGTAATTTTCAAGCATACGGATCCAAGCAGTGAAAGGTATGGTAGGCTCACCAGGGTTTAGGAGAAAAGGTGCAGGCTGCTTCAGAGGTAGAAGAGACATCTTGTCGCCATTTTGTTATGTTTTGGTAGCCGAGGATGAGTAGAGTATAACAGTGCTTTATGAGCAGGCTTGTGCAGCCATTACACAACAGTAAGCAACTATAACACCACAAGCTGTATAGAAAGTATGCACAGTATAAGTCTTGAGCACAGTGACATCTATAGGCCATTTGTATAAACACAACTACATTTCTATATCGCACAGGGATTGCATTGCCCTACATTAGAAGGGTCCCAATTTGAATTAATAAACTGGGACAATCTTTCAAATGTACTCCAACTAGTAGAGGTTCCACAAGGTTAACCTCTCCCCCTATATTAGGGTGTGAGAAAATGATTTAAATACCTCGAAACCATCAAACAAATGGAAAAATTAAAAAATTAAAAATTATGGCATTTAGCTCGATATATGTTTCTGGGCATTAGCAGGAAAGAAACTGCATGTAAACTTATAATGCGGTGGTAGATAACTCATATACAAAAGCAAAAGTTTGTTGATGGCCCAACTACATGTTTTAGAGGCTGCACAGACAGAAGAACATACATTCACTCTTGGCGGTCATGTACTATTATAGCAACATTATGGAATGATACATTTCAAATGATCTCTCAGATATTCAAAATACGTATTGATCCAGATCCTGAATAAGCCTTGTTACCTTTACCCTCATCAAAATGATCTAAGCTCCCAAATAAATTAATGTCAAATGTTTTAGAAGCTGGAAGGTGGGCAATTGCTTTGAACTGGTTATCCTCATCTCTTTGAGCCTCTCAGTTATTTTTGATCATGTGCACTCAATGTCCTATTTGAATGCTTTACTTGACCATAAACTGGTGCAATAAAAACAAATTTGGGAACCTGGGAGTCATTTCGAAGTGACACACCAACTCTTACAATTTGATTGTATATCTTATGCCTTGAGAAATCCATAGACGTTCTGTCAAACTACCTTTGATACAGTATATAATATGTTGAATTGGTACCCTGATATTTTATTTTAGTTTTCAAACTACATGTGATATAAGCAAATGACACTCTAAATAACAGACTCAGCTTAAAAATACAGCCTTTTTTTCCTTTTCTGTTAATTTCCTTTTTCTTTTACCCATGTAACTTCAAGTTTGATGTCTTTTCCTTATTATTAATTGTTCTTAAGTTACAATTTGAAACAAAATAAAGATATTATTTTATTATTTTTTTTTATATATATACATTTCTGTCTAGAGAGCTACACAATTTCCCCTATAATATGAGATAAAACCTGAAAGGCTATTTCATTTTATCTCTTTCCCCCAATAGTCTTTTAAGGCTGTTCCTAAAAAAATAAGCCATTGTTGAGTTAGATTCTGGCCAGTAGTCTTCTTCATTTATTTACACTCTATTGAATTATGCGGTCGGAAAAAAACCTGTTTAATTGTGTGCGTTGATGAGTTTATTACACAGCTATATTGTCAATTATATGATATCATAGGTATCTAATACTGTAGCTTAATACATAGCAACCAACACACATTTGCATAAACAATGCAGGGATGCAAGAACACTGTACCTGTTTTTTCTAAGGCTACCTTTACAATTAATTTGGTAAATTCTGTGGATATCAATATCAGATTTTAATTCAAACACTATATTAAGATATTTAATTAAACAGGAGAACTGAATCATTTACTTGTAAAAAATTGTGAAAACTAATTTTGCTAAGTCCTCCATGAACTTGCACCCACTGCACAAAATTCCCCACCCTTTTGCCAACAAGGCTGGCCCCTAGGAGGTTCTGGCTCAGGGGCAATTGCACCCCTGGTAGTTATGCTACTGTTGAAATAAATGTTTTCCTAATCCTCCATTGAGTTCTGAGATGTTTGAGGGGTTTTTTTTACATGCACATTCTTAAACTTGTATGGGACTCAGCTATAGCTAGCTATACAGATTTTATTAAGCATAATCGTTTATTCCCAATTTAATCTTGTGCAGCTATATTCCTCTACATTTCAGTCCGTGTTATAAACTGGTATATTTTGGAGATAATACACCTAGAAATTGAAATTCCATATATATTTATGTAAGTTTTTGTCATGGGACAAATGAGGTCCGGCTTAACTGCAAAGAAAACCAAATGAAAAGTCTTTTTTTTTTTAAATTTGATTTTGAATAAAATGTTTGTTTACATATGCAAATAGTGTCTGTTAATCACAATGCTGTAAATTTGCATAAAGAAACTTCATTGTGACTGAAATTCGCAATTTTTCACAAATTTTTGAGTCTGAAAAATCGGTGGTCCTGGCCCAGTCAGGAACTGCATGCTTCTACATAAAGATCTGAATGATGGACTCTTTAGTGCAATTTGGTTATCAATCAGCGAGAAGTAGAAGCAGCTCAGTTTTAAAAAAACTCACATGATATGTATCGTTTTGTGAACTGGATCAATGGCAGAGGTCTTTTTTAGTGCAGGCACCACTTGGTTAAACATTTGGTCACCCCCCTCCATTTAAGCCAAATGGCTTTCAGGCTGTGCCCCCTTTGCAATAATTTGGGCACACCCACGCGGTACAGCCCCAGAATTTGGGAACTACTTCTCTAAGGACTAATGCCGAAAACATTGACTTATAACATTTGGCTATATTTAAATTCAGTCTGTTGGGGAAGAAATAAAACTTACTAAAAATTATTTTAAAATGTATACATTTTAGATGTTTAGGTTAACTTTAATTTATATTTTTTTTTTCAATCCTCGCCGTGGGGGTGATCGGTGTCGCATGTTGCTACAAAAAGAATTTTTTTGGATCCAGAAATTAAATACTTTGTCCCCAAGTGGTTTGAATGAGTATTGCTTGTATCTGCCTTTCTTAGATGAACGTTGATATTTGTTTTAATGTTTATAGATAAGTATGTACAATTCTATTCATTTATATATTTATTCATTTATTTTTTGGCTATGTCTTCTTCTATTCCACCCCCAGGTGGCAGTATATACAAACCTCTTCACAATGATTATGGGCTTAATTGGCTTGATGTTGAACACATGGAGGTGGCACCTGTCTGGTGGGAGTGTACCTTTGAGGTTATAAATCTGTTTTCTATCTTATGTTTTATTATCTTGATAAAGACCCACAGAGGGTCGAAATGTTGATACTAATAAAGTTTTTTACTTTTTAAAAGACCCCAGAGTGCAACAGCATTTCTTCAAACTGTATATACCTTTTCTGTTTGCACCGGCAGCACTATCTCATCTTAAAATGTGTGCAGCTGTCTTATGGACTTTATATATATATGCTTTCAAATGAGTATTCGCACTCCAAAACAAAACTGCAAACAGAGGGGTGCACGGTAATTTTGTATACATCAATTATCTTCAGACCAGCACTCCCTTTAAAAACTTGATACAACCGTGTCTGTTAGAATTAAAAAGATAAATGTGTAATGCTATAAAACAGCCACAAGATGTCACCAGTGTGTCTCAAAAAGGTTCACGTTACAGTGTCCATAAAATCCAATTGTAACAAATCCTAAAAGGAAACAAAAACAAGAAACAAAATTGTAACTATCACATAAAATCTTACTGATACACAGTAACAACTGCTGAGGTATCATGGGACCAATTGTCTGCTAACCCTAATCTACTTCCAGGAGACATTTCGTTTAAAAAACAACTCAGGTTAACTTGTCCGTTCATACCATAAGGGATCATACAATTCAGCTCTTAAATCCAGAACGCCTCCCTCTTCATTAGCATCTTTTCTATATTACCTCCCCTCGGGTGCGCTCTGACTTGCTCGATGGCATGTATCTGAATGAAGAGGCATCATGTTTAGCCTCAGCCCAATTCTTGGCAACCGGCTGTTGGGCTATATCTTGTTTCCCATCACTTTTGCTTCTATTTTTCATCCTATCCGGGTCTAAGGCTGCCCTTATACTTGATCTGTGCATGCCTATTATTTCTTTTAGTGGCCTTTTTGTTTTGCCACAATAAAGCAATCGACAAGGACATTTTATAATGTACACCACCATTGCGGTTTCACAGGTCATCCTCTGTCTCACTGCATACCTCTTACCCGTGTAGGGGTGTGTGAAGTGAGTTCCTCAGATCAGTGTACCACACATCACACAAGCCTTACATTTGTGTACTCCTGGACATATCGCTAGCTCTAACCTATCATGCCTTTTGTCATACTTGACGTTCCATCGTCTCCTCAATAACGATTTGTTTAAATTATACTCTGATAGAGAAAAAAAGAAGAGAGGCAATCTAACAGTGGTGGAGAGAGAGGCTATTAAAACTCTTTTTTTAATTATAACACAGACACGGTTGTATTTAAGAGTATTAAATATTTATTTGCGTATTTATATTTTTAAGAAAATACATAGATGTGTATTTATGCACGATTGATATGTACATGATGGATACAACATTGTTAATTTTATTGTATATGAATATTCACCATATGTTGATGGACACTTAATTAAAACATTCACACTGAGGAGTTAATTGGATGAGGGCACTGATTGGTCTGATTGGTTTAAGCACTTTGTTATTTAATGTGAGTTTTATAATGTTTTGTATCATCCTTGAAAAATGTCCTAATGAGGACCGAAACGTTGGGCATTTGATACCATGCAATAATAAACAATCAAGTTTTTAAAGGGAGTGCTGGTCTATATCTATATCTATATATATATATATATATCTATATATATCTATATATATATCTATATATGTCTATATATATATAGATATATATAGATATATATATATATATATCTATATATATATCTATATATATATATCTTAGTAAATGGACCCGCACTCCTTCTTTGTAGTGAAAAAATCAAAGTGCTTTATTCACAAATTCATTTCCAACGTTTCGGTCCTCTCTGGGACCTTTTTCAATGAATTGATTAGTGATACCATAGACTTAAGCTCCCCATAGATGTGACGATTCTTCTTGCCGAACGACTGATTTTAGGGAAGTCCGACCAATCTTTCAAAATTATCGTGCGGTTAGTGGGATTCGAACGATCGTACATCTTACAATTTTTCGGCCGACATCTGTCAGGAAATTGATCGGCCAGGTCAAAAAATCTTTGTCGGTCCCAGTGCAATCTCTCTATGTTTGCAGGGCCAAGCAGTCAGCTCCCCTTTGTTTTCCTGGCAAATTGGTCTTTTAGTTGATAATCATGGTCTCACGATGAGGATCTGCTCTTTTAAAAATCTCAACATCTATGGCCAGTTTAAGTAATGTCCATTGATCGTGAACAGGTATTGCTAAACGAAAAACATTGATCAAAATATAAAAATAAAAATGATATATACTATGTCAGTAAGTATAATCCTCTAAGTAATACCACAAAAGAAACAGTATTGAATTATTGGGAAGTAGTGGCAAATGATGTGCTAAACTGAAGGGTCCCACGCAAACCAAAGTTCAGCTATTCAAGGAACACGAACCTCAAAGAGCACCTAAGCCCCTCACATCCAGTGGGGAAATATACACGACCCCCAGTACAACATTTTTTATCACCTCTCCCAGGGGTAAACAGATGCACGGGCTGTGTCGTATGTAATACACTCATACTGGGAAGTGAATTCAGACACCCAAGGATGGGTAAAAGATATAAGATAAAATACACAATGACATGTACAACAGCAATGGTGGTGTATATCATTAAATGCCCATGTGGCCTCATCTATTGTGGTAAAACGATCAGGCCATTAAAGAAAGAATAAATATGAACAGAGCCAGCATCGGGGCAGCGTTAGACACAGACAGGAAAACGGATCCAGACAAACAAGACATTGCCCAACAACCAGTGGCTAGTGACACTGGAGGGAGGCTAAACATGATCCATCAGCGTTTGTATGCCAATATTGGTTCGTATGCCAATAGATCACATACCTAAACCACCTAGAGGTGGTGATTTGGATAAATTGCTACTAAAACGTGAAGCTTTTTGTATCTATGAGCTAGATTGTGTCACTCCTAGGGGGTTTAATGTACAACTGCAGCTCAACTATTGGTGGTTCTCATATTCCCAAAAATGCAACAAACAATATCCTCCTATGCTACAGGAATAATCTTTCTGAATCTTTCTGAATATGATGTGAATAACACACGACTCTGTAAGTAACATTGTTTAATTGTTTCTTTATTGTTTCTTTGTGAAAACAAAGTTTCTTTTTTCTTTGTAAATGGTTCCACGTATGTATCTATAAGGACACTGGAATGGAACACAACACTGACACCCTGTGGCACAAAAAGGAAAAACACTCGTTGCTTCAATGGAGGAAAATATTTTGTTACAGTAACAGACTGTATATGGACTTATGATGTCAAGTTGGCGCCAAAATTCACTTGTGGGGGTGGGTATTTAAGTGATTACACAATAAATGCATAATATCCTTGAGAATGGAGATATTGCTTATAGAGAGAGAGAGAGAGAGAAAGAAAGTCTATAGTGGTGCACTCGTAATACAAGCAACTGCCTGGGTGCTGGTTATAGCATAGTGTAATAATCCAAAAAAAATAAAACCGCACTCCAAGGTCTTGAAATAGTGAAAACAGTGGAAAGTTTATTTCAACGTTTCGGCACACAAACTCGGGCCGTCTTCCTGCGGTTTTATTTTTTGGATTATTTTATATATATATATATATATATATATATATATATATATATATATATATATATATATATATATATATATATATATATATATATATATATATATATATATATATATATATATATATATATATATATATATATATATATATTAGACAGGGACCCACACTCCAATATTCAGTGAAGAATACTTGTGCATCCAACATTTCGGCCCATGCCTGGGCCTTGTAAGAAAAGGTTGCACACATAGGTCTTATAATAAAGTTCAAGTATTTATTGGGAAATAGCTTAACGTTTCGGCTGTATCATCAGCCTTGTTCAAAGTGACATAGCAAACAAAGCAACCGGTTTAAAAGTACCTTTTGGTGGGAACCCAAAGTGCCGTTTGGGAAATCATGACGTAATAAAACACCAACCCCCGTTTACGTGTAATAAGGGGTCAAAGAACATTACAAGTGTAATACTGTGGAAAGTGACCACGAGTGAAAAAGGACAAAGGAGGGGAACTGAGTTATTACCAGTATGGGCTCTAATATTGCCCCGTTGTGTGCGAACCTTTATATGTCAAAATAAGAACAGGAGTATATTCTCCCAAAATGTGGTAAACATATTCGTTTTATAGATGAGCTATTTATCCTCTGGACTGGTTCCACCAACCAATTTTTGACCATGGTGGAAAAACGTAATTCACTATCTTCAACTATACGATTTACGCTCACGACACAAGACATGCAAATGAACTTTTTAGATTTATCCTTGATACTCACCAACACAGGAGTGCAATCCACAACATATGGGAAAGAAACAGATTGCAATACATTACAACACCATTCTCTTGTCATCCACCACACATTTTGAAAAGTATCCCATTTGCACAGACGATACTACAGGATGAGTTAATTGCAAGATTTCTACAAAGGGGAAACAAACTCAACTCCTCAATTGTAAAGAAAAAGCTTTACTTTACACACAAAAAGATCTCCTCCAAGACACACCACGTAAGTCACAAATACAGGACTCTGAAAGAGTGGTCTTTCTAACCACCTTTTTACCGGATGAAAAAACCCACACACTGGCAAGTGCATCTATATTAAACATAGATTGATGTGCACATCAAAATCTCTCATTTATTTTATTAAATGTCCCTGTGAGCTATTCTATATTGGTAAGACCATTACACGGCCACTAGTAGCGATCCACTTCCTTACACATAGACACACTTTGGCTCAGATGCATGCTGATTGATCACATACCCCCCCCCCTGCCAGATATGTGGAGGCAACAGAGAGAAATTATTACTACAATTGGTGCTGAAGTGGATCCACAGACCCAACACTCTTAACCCTTTTGGACTCAATGAGCTGGTATCGTATGCACCGTTTAATTAATACAATCACAGTGTTTGTGAACTGTGATCTACATTACCTCTTTTAAGCTTTAAACAAATTTGAAAACTTATTTTCGGATATTAAGCTCTCATATACTGACTTTATTACACAGACTGTATGTACTGTACCTTGCCCTTTCGGACATAACAATGTGGTATTGTATACACTGGGTCTCTAAACAATTATTTATATATGTTGAATATTGGACTTAGAGGTAGTATCTTTGCATGGAATGAAGATACAGACTGCTGCCTATTGAATACAAGATTTGATAAAGTAGACTTGCCAAACCGAACTTTAGCTTGTTTTATTTGTTATATTGTTTGTATCTTATTTCCTTGTTTTGCAACTTTGATCCACTATTTCTTTAGCCACCTCTATACCTTCTGTTAGTGCTCTCTAAAAATTATGACTTGTTTTGTGTGTCCAGCCATTCACCTCTAGATATTTATCCGTAAGAGGAATTTTTTATCTTAGTTCTGATCATTTGAATTTTTTGGCTTCCATCAGGTTTAATACTGCGGGGATGTACTGGGAACACCTTGTTGAAGTACGACTCCTTACAATATCGGGGTGCCAATATCACACAGACGAACCGTTCCCCGACTTAAAGAAGAGGTCAGCACAAAATGTCCCACCAATGTCATAGAAAGACTTTGTCTTGAAAAAAATGCATCGCATTAAATTCTCTACCCCCAACCTGTATGTGATTTGTTTTACAGGAGTATATGAATTTGTTCCTCTGGAATCAGGAGAGGGATCCAAGTTACAAATCGATGCACAGAACTGTGTTATGTTAAAGAACCAAGTCAGAATATAAATTGGGTTGTACCAGAAGTTGGAGGAGGACCTGCATATAATGGCATGTAAAGCACAAAAGCGAAGAAGTACTTTGCATTCCTGCCTCATGGAATAGTTATGCCTTGGAAGGCCTGACATCACAGGAAGAGCAGTTAATTGTGAATGAAGCTTTTAACTGAATGTATGTGAATATACGAATGTTGTATGAACATCTGATTTGTTTATAGCAAACAATCCATGGGAATTTCTGGCAGAGGTGTTTAGCTCTCGGGCATGTTATTCAGCTGAGGTGTGCTAATCTACCACATATCATTACCTTGAGCTACGGCTAAAGTTTATTTAAGAATGTAAATTATCTTAAGAGCGTTATATGCTCCAAAAGCTTTTTAAACTATTAAAAGGAAAAAACTGGAAAAAAATACACTATTTTTTTAACTATTTATTTGTATCTGTGAATTTGTGTACCTTTATTAAGCTGCTTTTGCCTTGCTTGTCATATCAGCCGGGCCATCAAAATCCCTTCTCTTTTTAAGAGAGGAAGGCAGACATTAAGGATCCAAAATGAGGTTGCTTCATGAGTTTTGTTTAAAAAAAAATTGTTACATATACATGTTGTGACTCAAGATGGGCAATATAGGTCCAGATTCATTTTACTGGCATAAGGATCTTTAAGGGTTCTTACACACAGGTATAACACATGATGAAACGCAGGTATGAAAGCCAAAAAAAAAAAAAAAAGCAATTGATTCCATTATATTATATCTAGTGCCTGGTCGCACTCTCGAGTGTTGCATTTTACTCCATTTGCATTCGACTCAGCGTGTTGTATCTTCCAGCGTTTGGAACAGAAAAAAAACACTAAGCTGCGTAAAAAAAACTTTAGACGCAATATATGCGTTTTTTCACACTCAGCATGCATTTAATAACTCCAGAAAAAATACCTGTAAGAATCCTTAGAAGGTTCTTAAAGGAAACGGAAACCCTGTAGAAAAAAACCCTGTACCCCCCCGCCAGGTAGACCCCCCCCCAGACTAACAGCCCCCCCCAGGGGAAATGCACAGACTCTGGCAGCTGACTTCACAACATCCATATTCGGGGTCTTCAGTAAGCTGACTGGGAGACTGGTATGTCAGCGCATGTGCAGTTTAAGCAATTTGCCGGTTTTCAACAACTGTATATGCGCTGAAATTGACAGTCAGTTTACTGAGGACCTGGAAGATGGATGCCATAAAGTCCGCTATCAGAATCTGCGACGAGGGGTAAGTATAAAGTATGGGGCATTTCCCCAAGGGGGCAGTTAGCTTGGGGGGGAGGGGGGTTCTACGTGGGTGGGGGGTATGTGGGTTTTTTTCTACAGTCTTTCCTTCTCCTTTAAGTCTAATAACGATGAGCCCCCACATTGGGTATGTTGGATAGTTTCAAAAACTTCATCTGCATGTATCCAACTAGAGGGAGATGGGATTACACATTATACTGTTCATTTTGCATGCTTGATAGTGGACTGTATTGTGATGCATGTATTAATAGTTAATGTGTCACATACCAGCTTTCATGAAAGAAATTACGTTTTCAGAGCTCAGACCTAAGAAGAAGCGGAAAGGTCCAAAAACAATTCCTGGAATTAGGTTCATTAGCAAAGCCACCGGGTCATTAGATGCCTTCATGAGCAAGTGGCAACCAGTTACTTTTAGATACAGTTGTCTTCAGAATAATAGCAGTTCAACATCACTTACCTGATCAATCACTGTTTTTAGTAGGAATTATATTTCTACATGGCAAATAATTTACTAGTAGGTGTAGTAGAGTAATAGAAACCAACAGACATGACATACATGCTGCTCATTCTGTGTAATTGGATCATTGAGGCTTGTTCCAAATAATATCAGTGTGGAGTTCAATTAATCTGGTCATTCATTCTGTGAAAAAGCAGGTGTCAATTCCGGCCCTTATTTAAGGAAGGAAGGCAGCAAATGTTGTGCATGCTGGTTATAGGACTATGAAGATTTTCATTTATCCAGGTCATGGTATATCTAGTATAGGTAAATCTAAAACAACTGGACTTGCTGAGTAATCATTGAAGACGTTTCCCTACTCATCCGAGCAGCTTCTCCAGTTCAGTTGATGAACATGCTGGTTATAAAGTGCATCTCTCTCTGAAAATGGCTCGTTCCAAACATTGTTCAGAACAGCGTACTATGTTGCAAAAGTTAATTGGAGAGGGGAAACCATATAAAGAAGTGCAGAATATGATTGGCTGCTCAGCTACAATGATCTCAAATGCTTTAAAATGGCAACCAAAACCTGAAAGATGTGGAAGAACATGGAAAACTACCATTCAAATGGAGAGAAGACTAGCCAATATGGCAAAGACTCAGCCAATGATCAGCTCCAGGAAGATCAAAGAAGGTATAAAGTTACCTGTGATAATGTTACAATAACATGGTGCCTATGCGAAGCCAACTATCTACAAGAAGCCCCCACAAAGTCTCAATGTAAAAAAAAAAAAAAAGACATGCGCTTTACAATTACAATTTGCCAAAAAACACATTGACTGGCCTAAAGAGAAATGGCACAACATTTTGTAGACTGATGAAAGCAAGATTGTTCTTTTTAGATCTAGGGGCCACAGGTTATCAGACGACCCCAAACACTGAATTCAAGCCACAGTACAGTGTGAAGACAGTGAAACATGGTGGCACAAGCATCAGGATATGTCCATGTTTCTCATACTATGGTGTTGGGCCTATTTATCACATACCAGGGATCATGGATCAGGTTCAGGACATCAAAATACTTGAAGAGGTCATGTTGCCTTATGCTGAAGAGGAAATGCACTTGAAATCGGTGTTTCAACATCAACATCTGCGTTTGGTTTTTAGGCGTTTGCTCTATCGAGCATTCTAAGGGTCGGGAGGAGGCACTCTGGAGTGTGGGCTGAATGGTGGCAGCAGTTTCCTTCTAATAACGGAGGTAGCTTTGGACAGACCGGTGATGTTATCAGCACTCATAGACTTAATTTTGGGCTTTGCCCCTTTCCAATTTTCGGTGTTGCATTTGCACTAGCGATAGGGAATAGGCCACACTCACTTAGGTGCCTCTGTGGGCAGTGCCTGCAAAAGTCTAGTGGGCATGAGGCAAATATATTCTGATATTGCTGAAAGGCAGGAAATTTAAAGAAGCCTTAAAGGAAAACTTATACCCCCCCCCCCAAACAATGTAGGTCTCTATAAAAAGATATAGCATAAAACAGCTCATATGTAAAATCCTGCTTCATGTAAATAAACCATTTTCATAATAATATACTTTTCTAGTAGTATGTGCCATTGGGTAATTATAAATAGAAAATTGCCATTTTAAAAAATAAGGGCCGCCCCCTGGGATCATACGATTCACTGTGCTCACAAACATACCAACAAACCATACATGTTAGGTGATCTCTGAGGCAGCACAAACACCATCACAAAATGGTGGCTCAAGGCAAGAGATGTAAATGGGCAATATTTACTGAAATATATATTCCAGTTTGGTAAGATTCTTTAATATGCCACTAAATATGATATAAACTGTTGCTCAAGTATTCATCTTGTGGGTATAGTTTTCCTTTAATTGTTTAATTTACCAACACAGGTGTAGACCAACCTGGCCGGGGCTTTGTTTCAAGGCCAGAACCTGGGGTAGGTAACAGAGGCTAAGCCCTCAAGTTCTGGGCCTAAGGCTTCCAGCTGACTTGGCCCAGCACTGGTCTGTTTGGCCATCAAAATGAATGTGTAAATTTACTCACATGGTCTGCAAAGCCATTGAAAACATGGCAGCGTGGGAGTGTCCTGGATGCATCAAGGCATCACTCCTTAGTTCATTGTTACACAGAGAGATGCCATTAAAAAAATCAAATAAAAATGCTTTGTATATCGTCACTGTTGTCATAGCAGTAACAGTCTTTATTGGGAAGGACAGTAAACAGATTTGTATTCCTGAACATTTATAACAAAGAAATGATGCAATTAAATAATTGCGTTTCTCTTAAAATTTACACAGGAATTTCCCCCCTTTTTAAATGGGGTTAGACTAAAACAAGCTTTAGTGCCTTCACATCATCTGCCAAACAAAAGCCAATACACAAGAAAATAAAACCGTCCGGCGAGCAGATGTCTCCTTTGCATAGTTCATGCAGTGCCACAACAAACAGAACCAACAATCAGAGAAATGAAAGCTGTAAACAATGATGTACAGTTATCAGAGTTATGGGGAAAAAGAAGTCTTCCGTTTTTTGGTTAATGGGACAACTGCTTATGCCAAACTCACACATTCCAAGGGACTGCAGACATTTAGGCAAACATTTTGGCATATACCGCCTTCTCTTTTTCTTTCTGCTCTTTAATCCTCTGCTTGACTCGCAGAATTTCACTGCTGACGGCTACAGAGAAACAAAATGATCAGGTTATCTGCCAGGACATTCAGCTTCTAGTATTTCAGAACTGCCCCCTCCCCAAAAAAAAATGTATTGCAAAGTGTGGCCTTTCCGTGGGTTTCACAACTATGTTAAGACGGCACGGAACTGCATGTTCTTGTAGAAATAACAGACTGGAAACTCATGAAAACCAGTTAGTAAACACTGGCATGTCATAAAAATAGCTACAGACTCACATAGGTGACATGTAATATTTTATTTTATTCATTTCTATTAATAGGGGTTACTATACAAAGGGATCTCCTATTAAAGGAAAACTATACCCTCAAACAATGTTGGTTTCTATAAAAAAGATGCATAAAAATCTCATATGTAAAACCCTGATTCATGTAAATAAACCAGTTTGGTAAGATAATATGCCACTTAATTTGATATAAACTGTTGCTCAAGTATTTATTTTGGGGGTATAGTTTTCCAGAACCTATTTACATAGCCTCAACTCCTCTGCAGAGTACTCCTGCCCCCGTCCAAACTGCACCACCAACAAACCCTGTTACTTCACGATAACGGGCCAGGTTGGCGGCCATTGTCTCTGACTTCTTGACTTCCTCACCCAGACTCTGGTGGCAATCTCCCTGCTGTGCAGTTCAAGGCAGAACCAGAGTCTTTAAATGACTGTGCTCCTGGTTGCCAGAGCCTTTAAAGGGATTCTGTCAAGATTTTTATGATGTAGTTTTTATTTCTAAATTACACTGTTTAAACTGCAAATAATTCACTCTACAATATAAAATTTCATTCCTGAACCAGCAAGTGTATTTTTTTTTAGTTGTAATATTGGTGTGTAGGCGCCATCTCAGGCCATTTTGCCTGGTCATGTGCTTTCAGAAAGAGCCAGCACTTTAGGATGGAACTGCTTTCTGGCAGGCTGTTGTTTCTCCAACTCAATGTAACTGAATGTGTCTCAGCAGGACCTGGATCTTACTATTGAGTGTTGCAGGCAGCCGTTATCTTGTGTTAGGGAGCCGTTATCTGGTTACCTTCCCATTGTTCCGTTGTTAGGCTGCTGGGGGTTGGGGTGGGCGGGTGATATCACTCCAACTTGCATTACAGCAGTAAAGTGCGGCTGGGGGGGTGATATCACTCCAACTTGCATTACACCAGTAAAGTGTGACTGAAGTTTATCAGAGTACAAGTTACATGAATGGGGGCAGCTGGGAAACTGACAAAATGTCTAGCCCCATGTCAGATTTCAAAATTAAATATAAAAAAATCAATTTGCTCTTTTGAAAAATGGATTTCAGTGCAGAATTCTGAGGGAGCAACACTATTAACTGATGCGTTTTGAAAAAAACATGTTTTTCCATGACAGTATAAAAAAAAGTCAAATGGCCAGAGACGGTGGCCATCAACCCTATTTTACTATTCTGCCTGTTTTCATGAAGAATGAGAGAGCGATCATACTGGAATGCACCTGTGCCCAGGAGGCAGTAGGGCCATTTCAGATGACTACGGTTGTGCACATGGGTTTGATGCTATTTTATACATAAAATGTAACTGGATTATACATCTAGCGTCTTCCATAGACTTGAAAGGAGTTCATCATTTTCTTACAGCAGCAAAGCTTGAAAGAGATTTGTTCTTACACAGTAACAAACCATGTGTAATAGGCAATTACACCCCCCTTTTAAAGCCAAGCCAATGTTACCTTTATCATCAGGTGATAATTCATGAGCCTTTTTAAGATCCTCCTAAAAAATAAATAAATAAATAAATAAAATAATGTACAATCTTACTGGCGGAAACGACACAAATGATTAGCAGCATATAGATTACCAGTGCTTGTTCATAGTCTTTTAGTCCTTGCCAACCCTGAGCCCTCCTGTAAAGTGCTTTGGTGTGAGAGGGATCAATTTCCAGAGCCTAAATAAAAAAAAAAAAAAAAACTAACTGTAAGTAATAGTTATTTGTGGGTTAGTTTAAATACAGTGTACTGAAAAAATGCAATTTCCACTAAAGTCACTGTAAAGTCACCATTTTATCACCTGTGATTTTTGTGCTAAATGATCTGGCCTACAAATGATAGCTCTTTGTTCTTGTAAGAGGCAGACAAAAAAAGGGAAAATTGCCTATTGACTACGTATCGGTGAGATACGAAACGCGTCAGGATTTTATGTTTTAACTGACTGAAATAAAAGCTGTTTTTACCTACGAGTGGTTCCAGGAGTGCTTGCCGTTTTCTCCATAAGAGCCAGGCAGACAATCTGCTAAATCTTTATATGTACAGAATTGTAGACATTTTAAAGGAAGACTAAAATGGGAAAAGATCATTTCAGTTTCTTATAGTCGCTGACTAATTCAGAGTTAGAGAGCTGAAAAGCAGGAAGTAGTGTTCTGTTCTGTTATGTTAGACATGCAGTCACTCAAGCCTTTATACATTACAATTTTGGCTAACTAGAAACATTTTTTATTTTGCAAAGCCGGTCTTTAATTTTTACAATGAACTGTTTCTTTAATATTTAAGGGTCTTATCTGTCATTAAGCCATATCTAATCTTCTAAGCCATTTTCAGAAAAAAGGCTGACGTAGAAATCAGGCTTTAGTTTACCAGTTTACAAGACTTTGCAGACATATAGGGCTATTTAGTTATAAACTAATAGATTTAGAGGCACATCAAGGGTCGAATTTCGAATTCATGCGAGTTTTTTTATACTCCCATAAATTCGTAATTCGACTAGTCGAAAATTATTAATAAAATCTAATGAATTTAAACAACGTGAAAACTCAAATCGAATTGGATTCGAATTCGATCAAACTCGATTAGAGTTTTTTCTCTGAAAAAGCTTGAATATCAGGAAGGCTGCAAACATCTCCAAATTGATCCCTGGACCTCTCCCGTTGAATTATACAGTAAAATTCGGCAGGTTTTAGGTGGCCAGAATATGATTAATCTCGAAAATGTAATTATAATTTTTATAAAACTAGAAAAAATTGTGTTTGACAGTTTTGACCATAACAAAAAAAATCTAGAATTCGAATTTTCAATTCTGCCCCTTAGGGTAGTGACACACGGGGAAATTTTTTTTGCCTGTGTTTTTTTTAAAGCAAGTTTCATCGACAAGTCGTTCATTTTTTCTTGCCATACAGGAAAATGTAAATTGACAGCTACTACACACACAATGCTATTTGAAATCGCCCTTTTTGGAGCAATTTATCAGAAATAGCATGGCTATTCAGAAGTAGTGAAAATCTGCACTAGCAAAACACACAAGGAGATTAGTAGCCGTGATAGTATGCAAATTCTTGTGTGCGCGGCCTGTTGTAAAAATGTATGGACTTAATTTCTAGGGCGGCAACTTTACTTGCTTGCTTTGTTCAAGCGACCACAAGCTCACTCATGATTCGCATATGAAGATACGCACAGTACTTGTGCAACAATACTCCGCAGAAAATTACTTTTTTAAAGCATTTACTTGACACAACATTGATCTTGTTGAAGAACGTCCAGACCATGTTGGTGGAGAAAGCACCGTAGTGCACTATGGGATGCAAATCGCTCGGAAGTTGCCTGAACTCTTTGACAAATCTTCCCCGTGTGACACTACCCTTACATTTTGAAGGTATTGGTTTTACTGCAGATTTAAATAGCTAATCCATATGTGATCAAGTGCTACAAAGGAAAAACATTTTTAAAAAGCCACGATAACTAATTTTATTCACCCGGGAGATGGTAGGTAGGTAGCCTGTGTGAGGTGCATTTCTGATAAAAGACTTACCTCATTGCAGCTATCAATGGCTGCTCTAAAGTCAGATACTTTGAGTTTGCAGGCAGCAATATTCAAGTTACAGCTGACAGCAATAGGATTTAACTTTGAAATGTTGTCATCTCCTGTGACATCTTTGCAGCTTTCTACATATCTGTAAAAGAGAAAGTTTGATCAAGATGCACTTTTAGATTCATATCACACACACACACATTTTGTGCAATTATACAGCACATAAAACTAGTATTTTAATCTAGTAAATAAACCAATTTGTGCAATACAGGATGGGAACAGAAGTGATGCATTCACTTGCTAGGCAAAAGTTTGAGAAGTGATGTGGTTGAGAAAAGGGACACAGACTGAATAAGCTAAAAACTAGGGGAAAAGTAGTTAAAAAGTAACTAAACTCCCTGCCCTTTATTTTTAGCTTTTTCAGCCTATAAGCACAATGCTGTTATAAGTGAATCGGGTATTCAATGGGAGGTACATTGTATATACAGCCCAAGGGACAAGATAGTGACACCTGACTAGAGATGTACCTTAGAAATTTAAAGCATAGTGGCTAATACTGGAGAAGGTGAGTTGGGTGGCTTTGTGTCCAAGGCAGCTGAACATTCATTGTTATGTTTATGGTAACTTCTCTGTAATGCAGTTGTGTCCAACTAGAGGCCTGCAGGCTGGATGCAACCATCCAAAGGATTTCTATCACATATCATGTGACATGTTCAGGGTCCAGATTAAATTAAAATGATCTCTATTGAGCCCTTAAAGGAGAATTCAACCGTTTACCCTCCAGCCTAGCTGCCCCCCGCCCAAGGAAATGTCCTTAACTTTATACTTAAAAGTTCACAGCAGCCATCTTCCGGGTTTTCAGTAAGCTGAGTGGAGACCGGCGAAGCGCCGCATTCACAGTTGGAGCAATTTACCGGTATGCGCCAACTGCGTATGCGCCAAAATAGATGAAAATTGCCAAAGAGCCGGAAGAAGACACGAAGACCCGGAAGATGGCAATTGCCGAAGACCCGGAAGAAGACACGAAGGCAAATCCGATGCCTGAATCTGCACTAAGGGGTAAGTTTGGGGCATTTCCCCTGGGGGGTAGCTAGGCTGGGGGGAGGAGGGTCTACGTGGGGCGGGGAGTAGAGTTTTTTTTTGGTAAACGGTTGAATTCTCCTTTAAGGGCTCCATATAGATCACCGCGCCCCCATCCACAAGTTTGCGCGTAATCGTGTGACGTCACCGTGCACATGATAATTGGGCCCACTACATACAGGTCTGGGAGACAAAACAGACTATGGCATTCCAAATATACAGAGGCCCAAGCAGCCCACTAAATACTGACTTTCTATGGCATCTCACGGAAGGGCCCTCTGGAATTTGCCAGACCCCACAGATAGTCAGTCCAGGCCTGACTACCAGGGCCGGAACTAGGGGTAGGCAGAAGATGCTGCAGCCTAGGGTGCAACAATTGGGGGCGCCGGGCAGCTACCTCTTCTGCCTACCCCTAGACCAGACTCTACTACACTTAACACTTGAGAAAGGGCATTGAAGGCCCGACACATGTTGTGTATAGCAATTTGCAATAAATTAAAATCACAAGCAGTTAATCTGCATTGGAGTGCTCTCATTTCTCTCATCTATATGCTGATATTTTGGATGGCAGTACATCCATTAATAAAGGATAGACGCATTTACTACATGTGGTAAAAGGATGTGCGCCGATTCAACAAATTGTCTACAGACTCTACTACTCAACAGTCTTAACTTTTGCTTACGCGAGCGTCGGCAAAACGCAAGTGCATCACCGCGCCCCCATCCACAAGTTTGCACGTAATCGTGTGACGTCACCGTGCAAGTGACGGGGGAAGTGAGGGCGAGCTGGCCGGCTGTGTCATCTAGGGCATCCGGCTGGCATGGCCAGCCTCTGCTGACTACACATCTGTATTGCACCATTAAGACAATATTGGGCACATTAATCAAAGTGTGAGATTAGAAACTCATTCACTTTCTACTAATTCTGTACAAATATTTTCCTTGGGAAATGGTGCTTAACGTCTAAAGAAGAACAACACATCCATAAATACAGTAATGAACACCGGACCAAGTCTATGAAAAAATATATATTTAAATGATGTACCTTAGAGCCTTGTTATACTTCTTTGTTGCCATTTCCCAGTTCTGAGATTTGAAGAAATTATTTCCTATATTCTTCACATTTTCTGCTATACTGGTAATTCTTTCAACCTGCCAAAATAAATATGGGGATTAAAACTTGCTGGCATAAAAATTAAGATAATTTTCCCTAGGTTTGTATTGCGTGGAAACAGAGAAACATATATGTCCAACAATAATAAATTGGCAGAGATATTTTGCAAGGTCGTTTTGACATTGTACTTACATCATTTAATTCTACATCAGAGTCCTCCGGAAAATCAGGGTGAGTGTCGCCAGAACCATCTGATGGAGAAGCCATCCACTCATTGCTGTCATTCACTTCCCCACACTCTGCTATCGTACACATCTGTAAATGGAAACAAGTTACAGGTTCATTTTGGTTTAAAAGGAAAATAAGATTGACACTCTAGCAATTAAGTCTTAAGAGGATTTTCAGATGAAAATCTTGTAATATAATTTGCCAGAATGTGATCTGAGCTACAGATAAGACACTAAACACAAGGGTCAGACCCTTAATTTTAATCAGAGGGGTCACAGAAAGGTATAATCTTTGGCAAGATTAGATGGCACTCACTTTAGTGATATAAAGCATGAAAAGGATTTAGCACAATTGCTGTTGTGAGTGCCTTATGATTTTTACCTGATACAGGTATTGAATCGGTTATCCGGAAACGTGTTAGCCTTTCAGTAATTTGGAGCTTTACAGATGTCTGCCATAGACTCTATTCTATCCAGATAATCCAAATGTTTAAAAATTACTTCCTTTTTCTCTGTAATAATAAAACAGTACCTTGTACACGATCCAAACTAAAATATAATTAATCCTTATTGATGGCAAAAACCAGCCTATTTAATGTTTACATGAATTTCTAGTAGCCTTAAGCTCTGAAGATACAAATTATGGAAAGATCCATTATCCTGAAAACCCCAGGACCCGAGCATTCTGGATAACATGTCCCATACCTGTATATACCAACTTTTGAGCAGCAGAGTTTCCAGATTGAGCACCAAGTTACATTTTACAGAGAATTTTGGATTTTTATTACTACAAGGTATAAGCTTTGCACAACTCATACGTCTGGCTACAGATCTGCTGAAATTGTGACTTTGTCGGATTTCATCTAAAATACATAGATGGATAAACTGGACAAGGGTTAAGCCTTGCTAAAGACTAAACCACAAAGACTGATCTTCACTGGAAGCCAGGGAGGAAATCCAACAGTCTAAAATAATATGGCGGGTAAAGAAGAAGTAAAGTTCAAAGCGATATTGTCATTGTAATGAAAAGAGAGTATATTTTTTCCTTCAACTGGTAACAACATTATTGGCACTTGTTATGCTTTTATGGAGGAATCTCATCATGGGATCCTTTAGAATATTTTTCTGGTAAACAACAGAAACCATTTCCTGTTTTATGTACTCAAGGAGGAGCCAATATCTCAGAGGCCATAGCAAAGGGGATTAAAGTTTGGTGCAGGTCCAAAAATATTTCCATTTTATTTTCCATGAAATTAAATCCAAAAAAGTAAACCATTTCCATAAATATCTTTCCACTGCTTTATTACCATTTTTCATATAGTGAGTGTGATCAGGTCAAACTGACAATTCTCATTTTCCCAAAAAGATACTCCAGTCTGAATTAAGGGTGCACATAGCTGCCATAGCTCAGGCCCCAATATCTGCCATGTGAGCTGGTCTATAGTGCAAGCATACAAAAGAATAAATGATCAATAATATTATTATACAAAAATATGTGAGAAAGGAAGGTAGAACCGTTTTTACAGAAGTTGCTAGGACACTGTGATTGTGCAAATCTGCAGACATACAAGTTTCTGTAAGATAAATTCCACAGAGGAGATCGCCAGAACAGAGCAGGGAAACAGTACAAAAATGGCAGTTAATATGCCTGGTAAAAACTGGGAAGATTACTTGAAATACAAGTTTTGTGAAAGGAATATGGTGCAAAATGCTAACTTAGGGATCTTACCTTTGCAGGCTTCTCATCCTTTACTTCAACATTTTCCAATATTTTGACAATGCCATATCCTTTTAGCACTTGGCCGAAAACCACATGCTTTCCATCTAAATGAGGTGTTGGTACAGTGGTGATAAAGAACTGGGAGCCATTAGTATTTGGGCCAGCATTAGCCATACTAAGTAAACCCTCTTTGTCATGCTGCAGGGAGAAGAGACACTCATTATGAAACAATACATAAACATTTCTTATTAATAAATGCTGGAAAGCTGCTTAAAACTCAATTTGCTTGCATAATTGGGATTCCAGCTCCTTAATAAAGAAAGAGCCTCTGTTTCTGATGCTAAACTGATGAGCTTTAAACTTGCCTGAACACTAAGACATAAACTGCAAACTGATCAATACCCTCTGTATGAAGCCTGTCATTCAGACAAAAATAAACCACCTATCAGATGCAAAATTGTCCATCTTTAAAAGGGGTTGTTCACCGTCAAACAACTAGTTGTTTTCAGATAGATCACCAGAAATAATGACTTTTTTCAATTACCTTCTTATTTCTATGTCACCGTTTTTCTAATATTTAAGTGTAATTTGTCAACTTCTAAAGCAGATCTGTGAGGGGGGTCGCCAACCCTGTAAACATGTCTTTGTCCCTGCTGAGCAGACTCTCTGGGTTTCATTACAGGCAGCTGTTAGAATTGATAAAATAGTTGCTACTAGTCCAGAGATGCTGCTGAGAAATGTATCAACTAAATGTTCCAAAACTGTAACAGTTTAGAGTCTGCACCTGAATTACTGAGCTGCCAGACTCAAACACCCGAGACAGGGACATTAAACTGTAAACTTAGATTTTGGAAAAACAGTAAAAAAAAATAAATAATGGAAAGTAATTGAAAAAAGTCTTTATTTCTGGAGAACCATCTGAAAACAACTGAACTGAAAAAAGTGTTTGGAAGGTGAACAACCCCTTTAAAGAGAATCCCCAAGAGATGATTCTGCAACATCAGGCAAGTCAACTTTGTCTCTAGTCAAACAGTATCATAAGATTATATATAGTCAATAAAGTACCCCCTATTGTAAAACATAAGTATATTATGTCACAGAGAAATTCCATGACCATATAAACCTCTGAGGTGACTTCTAAGATCCTCATATTTTCCAACAAGGGGTACTTTATTTATTATAATACACAAGTTTTAGTAAAGTATGTGACAAATATTTATAAGGATATCATTTACAGAATATTCATGGCTTTTGTGTTTATATAATATATATATGTAATCGTTTCGGTCCTGTCTTGGACCTTTTAGATACACACACACAAGTTTTCAATAGACAATACATATGACTTGACCTAAAAAAAAATTACCTTATAATGAAAGTTTTCATCCTCAAATTTTTCCCCATATATACTTTCACCTCCAGTTCCATCTTGGTTTGAGAAGTCTCCACACTGGATCATGAATTTCTTAATAACTATGAGTCAAATACAAAGAGCAATGGAATGGACAATGAACTCTCTGCCAGTTTATACAACATACTCCACCTGGAAACCCGTTATCCAGAAAAGCTCTGAATTACGGGAAGGCCATCTCCGCTAGACTCCATTTTAATCAAATAATTCAAAATATCAAAAAAAACCTTCCTTTTTCTCTGTTCATTTTACACCCAGACAACCCCTTTCAAACTACAGGTATAAGATCCGTTATCCGGAAACCTGTTATCCAGAAAGCTCCAGAGGCCATCTCCCATAGAACCCATATTAATCAAATGATTCTTTTTTTTTTTTTAATGATTTCCTTTTTCTCTGTAATAAAAAAACATTAAGTTATACTTGATCCCGACTACGATGCAATAAATCCTTATTGGAGGCAAAACAATCGTATTGGGTTTAATCTGCAAGTGATTTTTTAGTAAATGTAAAGCAGTGTGATCCAAATTACGGAAAGATCCCTTATCTGGAAAGCCCCGGGTTCTGAGCATTCTAGATAACAGGTCCCATAACTGTACTAAAGTGAATGATCTGTGTGTAAAGTGCCTTTATTAATATGAAAATATCAACACACAATCCCTGTCCATAGGCACATAACAGTGTAAAGTCCACTTACTTCTGTGAAATGGGCATCCTTTAAAATGAAGAGGCTTTCCAGTTGATTGGCCAATGCCCTTTTCTCCGGTACATAGGGCACGGAAATTTTCTGCAGTTTTGGGTACAACATCGGCAAACAATTCCAAAACAATTCGACCCACTGAAAAGAACACAAAAGCACAATCGTTTTTGGGTTTTTTTTTCTACCCATAAGCCTTTGTTGCATAGCATCCCTTTGTCTGTTTACTGACCACATAATGTATATTAAAGCTGGACTTTTACGTTAACTAGAACAGAACAATCCAGTGAGCATTTAATAGAATGGTGCTAGCTGGTTTCTATATATCTGGCATTCCAGTACAGGTGCACCCACATACAGCTTGAAAAACGATGCATTTATAAACTCCAATGTAACAAAGCAAGGTGCACTCTATTGATAAATATATTCTGCCACATCCTGATGATGGCCAATCCACTGATAGGACACTCCCAAGCCTTGCACTGTTACTGATGAGCAGCATTGTTCTTTAAAGGGGAACTATTGTGAAAATGAAAATGTAATATAAGCTTCGGCATACTGTAATAAGAAACTTTGTAAATACAATCAATTAAACATTTTGCATTGTTTCTGAAATAATCGAGTTTATCTTCACTATTCCTCTCTCAACATCTGTTTCTCTTCATTCTCTCTTCATGCCGCAGTTGGGTGTCAGAAGAATGATCCAATATATCTTATAGGGGGGGGGGGGCTTCCTTTCCTAGCAGATGTATTAGAGTTCACTCAAATAACGAATTCCAGTACAAACAAAATAACTGCACAAATTCTGCATGTAGAGAGACAGGCTTTCTGGTGATTTTAATAGCGTGAGCTCTAATACATCTTCTAGGCAAACGGAGCCCCTCCTATAAGTTATATTGGATAGAACTGTCAATGAATATCTGACCCCCAACCCCTGCATGAAGAGAGAATGATGAGAAACAGATGCTGAGAGAGGGATAGTGAAGATAAACTTGATGATTTCAGAAACAGTAATTGGTTATATTTAGAAAGTTTATTATTGCAGTATGATGAAGCTTATATTAAATTTCCATTTTTAAGATAGTTCCCCTTTAATATGAGAGTAGGATGAATATTAGGAAGGGTTCACTAGCAAGAAGCAATGGGGGGTGAGGATGAGGATGGCATGTAAGTAGGGTATCATTTAGGGAATTATCAAAGCTGGAGGGCTGCAGATAACAAATCTCCTTAGAGGAATTGTTCCCAAACTGTGCCCCTCCCCCGTCTCAGGGAGGGCCATATCCAATAGCACTGGCAATCTGTGAGTTCTGGCTAATGCCAGAGAGACTGCTGTAAGATGCCATATAAAGTCACTATTAAGGAGGCAGTTAAGGCCTCTGTGTACGTGGAATGCCAGGGCCTATATTGAATCCCATTCCAGACCTGCCCCTATCAGTGTCTAGGGATGAGCATAGGGGGATCCAGGCAGACTTTTTAGACGTGAAGACGCGCCCTGCAGCAAATACATGTGGAGGCAACAGTGTGAAAGTAACAGGTGCTGCTGCTGTTATGCACTAAAACGTCTTTGCAATGTCATCTAAACGCTCCTGTCACGCTAGAGACCATGAGCAAATGCCCCATGTGACCTTTCCAAATCCCCGTGTATGAGCCGGGCCTGCCATGTGATACAGCACAGATGTACCATAGCCAAAGCATCACAGACCTGCCCGGCGGCTGCTCTCAACCTGCAACTACTGCTCCCGCCACTCACCGCGCTCTCCTCCGATCTCCGCATCCAGGAACACCTTTGGGTTGGAGGGGTTGGAAGGCTTGGCCATTGGGCTCGGGTTAGACATTTTCTCCACACACTACACGCACAGCTCACCGGCTTCTCTGCACCTCGCTACACTTCCGCTGCAGGGAGGGCGGGACTTCCGGCAGCATCTCTGCTCTCAGAAGTTTCCAGTAGCAACAAAACACTTCGCTGGGTTAACACAAACTATTTCTTGCAAACAAGTGAGCCAGTGCGCTTAAGGTGTTGCTTTTTTTCCCAGAGTAGTCGTTTTGCAATTTACATGGGAACTTTAATAAGCGGCCATTTTAACCAAGGGCAACCACGTGAGAAAATAGATAGTGAATAAAGTATCCTCTATTGTTAAATGTAAACATCACTGAGGTGTTCCATGACCCTCGGCCTTCTGCTTTTATACAGGTCATGGAGCTCTGAGGTTACTTCTAATTAGGGATGCACCAAATCCACTATTTTGGATTCAGCTGACCCAGAATCCTTTGTGAAAGATTCAGCCTAATACCAAACCGAATTCTAATTTGCATATGCAAATTAGAGGTGGAAAGGGGAAAACATTTTTACTTCCTTGTGTTGTGACAAAAAGTTATGTGATTTCCCTCCCACCCCTAATTTGCATATGCAAATTAGGATTTGGTTCAGCCTGGCAGAAGGATTCGGCCAAATCCGAATCCTGCTGAAAAAGGCTGAATCCTGGCCAAATACTGTACCGAATCCTGGATTCGGTGCATCCCTACTTCTAATATCCTCATATTTTCAAACATACACATGTTTTAGTAAATCGTGATAAAAATGACATCACTACTCACCGTTTATAACTGGTGACATCACTATTAGCCACTGTTTATATAGTGAATAAAGTACCTCCTCCTGTAAATTATAGGGATATAAGTTGCCAAGGAGTTTCATGACCATATAAAAACACGAGGCTGAAGTTATCGAGGAGTTTCATACAGAGGAGTTTCATGACCAAATAAAAACACACAAAGCCAAAGGCCGAGTGTTTTTATACAGGTCATGGAACTCCGAGGTAATTTCTAATATCCTCATATTTTGCAACTGTGGGTACTTTATTTCAGTGAGTCATGTGACAGAAATTATATCAGAACTCACCGTTTATAACTGATGACATCAGAACTCACCGTTTATAAGGATATAATTTACAAGATATACATAGCTTTTGTGTATTATAAGAATATAATTTAAAAGATATTCATGGCTTTTGTGTGTATATATATATGTAGTGTATGTGTATGCCAACTTGGAAACACAAAATTCGAGTGGAATAGAGATAACATAGGCCTCAAAATAAACTTGTTGTTGTAGCTAACTTATACCTCTCAACTGTATGTTTTGTGTGGGACGATTTTGACAGCTCAGCCCACAGTCACGGGTTTCCCACTGTAATGTCGTGAGTTTCTCTTTGATCCCCTTCACTGATGCCAGAAAAATATAAAACGTTTGTGATATTTAATAAAAATAAGAGGCTTTTTGGCAGAAAGCCCAGAACACTGAGCGCCTGTACTTTGATACATTTGTAACAATTTAAACTAAGCAAAGATACAATAGTAACAATTCAAGATAAGCAGGTCTCTTGGGGAAATTGAGACTCACAACTACAGGTGGCCAAACACGAGCCAATAAAAGCTGCCGACAGACCAAGTTGGCAGCTTATTGGCCTGCATATAGGACCCTCCGACTGGCTTCCCCAATCCATATCTGGCCAAAAATCGGCCAGATGACGATTCGGCAGGGCAAAAACCCAGTTGAATCGCTCACAGTCGATGCAGTCCCGCAATCCGACCACCCGTACTCCTGCATTATAATCAATCGTTGGGCCCTAGGGCCCACAATCTGATCAGTCCAATATCTCAAGGTGGGCATATCAGGGAGATCATTAGCAAAATTGTTAAAACACATAGAAAAGGTCCTAAAACTCCCAGAAATGTATTCAGTCTTTCATAACCTGCCAAATTTAGTACATAGTAATTAGGGTGTGGCCATAAAATGGGTGTGGTTAAAATATTTTCACTGATATTTTTGTCCCTCTTTACATTTTGCAAATGCTAGGAAGTATACTAGATGGAAACTGCAAAATACTTTTCTTCTAAGTGTCATTGCTAGATCCCTAATGCTCGCTGTGTATTAAGCAAACCTCGCCAAATAAGCGGCTCTCTCTCTCAGTGGGCAATATTGGGCCGATACAATCATGGGCCAAGAGCCAAACCACCAGATCTCAATGGCAGGAATACAGGAATCACCAAGCCCATGAGGTCCCCATCCAATAAGATTTTTAAACTTGTCTGATTGATATGTGGCAGGCCCGTTAGAGGGCTCTGTCAGCAGTTTTTATTGGCCCATGTAGTGTGGGCCACAGCAGGGGTTGTCTCCTGACCTGTAAAAAAAAGTGCCTTGATGGTAATGTTAATAATAGGGAAGAAAATTAAAAATATTAAAAAGCCAATATTTATTGTAGAAATATGGCAATGACCACACAGCACAGTAAAACATACAGCAGAGGCTTTCCAGCATCAGATAAAAGATACAAATAAATTAGGCATGCACCGAATCCAGGATTCGGTTCGGGATTCGGCCAGGATTCTGCCTTTTTCAGCAGGATTTGGATTTGTGCCTGGCCGAACCAAATCCTAATTTGCATATGTAAATTAGGGGCAGGTAGGGAAATCACGTAACTTTTCATCACAAAAGAAGAATTTTTCCATGTTTTCCTTTCCTGTCCTAATTTGCATTTGCAAATTAGGATTCCGATTTGATTCGTATTTGGCCAAATCTTTCACCAAGGATTCAAGGATTTGCCCGAATCCCAAATACTGGATTTGGTGCATCCCTAATAAAAATTGTATTAATGCGGCCCTGAACATCATTATCAAAACTAAAAATAGAAGAATGGGAAGAAAAGGCAGCAGATTTTAATCCTGTGCAAATTACTGAATGATAGAAACAAAAATATAGTGTTCTGGTATGTTGGTGCTCACTCCCTCTCTCCTCTTTCCTTTTTCTCTGTGCTTCAGTATGAATCTCTCCTCCATTTTGGATAGTTCACTTCTGCTTAATCTTTATGTTCTGGGCTAACATTGCTTGGTCTCCTGTTCTTTTCCCCAACTGGTTGCTCTCTTGTTCTTTACCAAACTGCACCCCATGTCCAGTGCACTTTTCTATGTGTGTAACAGGCTACAGTCAAACACAGATTGACCTATCTTATATGTGATGAATACTTTACTAATACTTATGCCAAACAACCCAGTCCAGCTCCGTATTGTAGAAAAGTAATTGGATAAGAGTGGTCATGGGCAGAGGGTGCCTTGTCTGCTTTTTGGTGACACTTCCTCTTTAAAATGTCAACTTTCACATAGAAACGATATCAAATTATATTAATGCTTCTCTGAAAGGTAATACCAGTAACTGGATACAATATCATCAGCAGCTTGTTATGTGCTCTGTTCCAGAAACCACTCTATGATCAAATTCTCACATCATCAGGTATCCTTAGGGCAGGTCAGAAACATGTGCTATCTACTTTATTATTTCCTGATGATGCCCAGTTGAGAAACACTAGGGGGCAAATTTACTAAAGGGTGAAGTGACTAACGCTGGCTAAATTCATCAGCGTGACGTCATTTCAGGACTTTGCCGATTTACTAACGGGCACTGTCGTAAATTCGCTAGCGAAGGAGATAGACTGTAGCGCTACTTCGCACTCTAACGCCAGACGAATTTTCGCTCTGGTGAATGGACGTAACTACGCAAATTCACTAATATGCGGATTTCAATGAACATCACCTCTTGTTAATTAGAGTTAATTAGTTAAATACAGAGTTAATTAACCCTCGATATTCGACCCTCAAAGTAAAATCTTTCGACTTCGAATATCGAAGTCAAAGGATTTATTGCAAATACTTCGATCTATGATCGAAGGAAAAATTGTTCGATCTACGATTAAATCCTTCAAAACAAACGATTCAAAGGATTTTAATCCATCGATCGAAGGATTTTCCTTTGATCAAAAAAAGCTTAGAAAGCTTATGGGGAAGGTCCCCATAGGCTAACATTGTAGCTCGGTAGGTTTAAAGTGCCGAAGTAGGTAGTCAAAGTTTTTTTTAAAGAGACAGTACTTCGACTATCAAATGGTCTAATAGTCGAACGATTTTTAGTTCGAATTGAAGTTGTAGTCGAAGGTCGAAGTAGCCTATTCAATGGTCGAAGTACCCAAAAAAACCTTTGAAATTCGAAGTTTTTTTTACTTCGAATCCTTCACTCGAGCTTAGTAAATGTGCCCCTGAATGTCTTTGCTGCAACATATACGTCCATTGAAATTTAACTTCCCGCCATATGCAAATTAGCCAACAGTAGCGCAACTTCGCTTTTCTTGCCGAATTAACGCTAGTGAAACTTCGCCATTGTTCGGCGCCATGGATGCTACTTCGTATTTTAGTGGCAACCATAGTGGCAAAAGCAGGAATCATGTAATTGTATCTAGTACCATGGACAGTGTTTTAGGGCTTAAAGAGCTACTGACACCAGAAATTAACTTTTTTTTTAATTTAAATCTATCATAACATTGCTTTACATGCTTTTTATAATCTTCCCATAAAGTATTTGCTCAATGCTTTTACATTACCTATATGATTCCCATGTTCCTCTATGAGAGGGCTGCAGTAGTCCGTTAGCTTTAGAAGCTATAATTGACAGGTTGAGAAGGGACAGTCAGGTTAGCAAAACAGTCAGGTCTAGAAATTTCAAATAACAATTACTTACAAAAGTAGAACTACCAGCCAAAACTATCAACACAACCTATAGGTAACTTTTAATGTACATTTATATTTTGAAGAATACTTTTTTAGTGTCGGAATCACTTTAACCACACAGGAGATTTTGATCAGACTTTGTTGGGACAGAATTTATCTGATCTTGCCATGCAACACAGCGCAACACCGGGCAACAGTACATATTTGAAGGATGCTACTAAATCTGATCCTACACAGCTGTAATGTAAAGTCAGTTGGAGTCTTTTGTTCATGTGTTTACTTCCGCCAATCAATGTATTTCAATAAGAATAAAAGCATATCCAACACTTCGTTTTTTATCTCGGATGAAGAAGCAGCATGCTGTGTTCCCATTTTATAGGCATTTCGGGGCATAGATTCGTAGGAGGAGGGGGTCATTCTTCCACTGTACAGAGCACTGGTAAAGCCCCATCTAGAAAATACCATCATACAGTTTTGGTCTCCAGCGCACAAACAGGACATTATTGAATTGAGAGGGTCCAGGGCAACTAAGCTGGTAAAATGTATGAAAAATCTCAGCTATGAGGAAAGACTGGCCAAGTTGGGGTTGTTCCCTCAGGAGAAGAGGCATTGAAAGGTGATATACACAGTTGTGTTCAGAATAATAGCAGTGTGTTTAAAAAAGTGAATCCTTATAATAACATCCATACACACAACTGCATTTGGAACACTGCACATTCTATTCCAAATCAAATCATGGAGAAAAATGTATTACATTTATATTATTCCTTTACAGAAAGTGAAAATATGGGAGTATTAGGCTGTTCCAAAAAATAGCAGCGTCTGCATTCTTCTTTACAAACTCAAACATCCACTGTATAAACTGAAAAATGTCTCAAGATTTTGCTTTCCTTTGAATCACTGAACTAATATGTAGTTGTATAATTTGAATAAGCAGTGTTTCTGAGAATTGCTGCACATCTGTGTTGCATGGAGTCCACCAACTTCTGGCACCTATTACATTCCACAATTCTTCTGCATTTCTAGGTTTTGCCTCAGAAACTGCATTTTTTATGTCACCCCAAAAGTTTTCTATTGGATTAAGGTCTGGGGATTGGGCTGGCCACTCCATGACATCAATCTCATTGATCTGGCGTTGCTGTTACTGGTGTGTTTGGGGTCGTTGTCTTGTTGAAACCTGTATTTCCTCTTCAGCATAAGGCAACATGACCTCTTCAAGTATTTTCATGTATTGAAACCGATCCATGATCCCTGGTATGTGATAAATAGGCCCAACACCATAGTATGAGAAACATCCCTGTATCGTGATGCTTGTGCCACCATGTTTCACTATCTTCACAGTGTACTCTGGCTTGAATTCTGTGTTTGGGGGGTCATCTGACAAACTGTCTGCGGCCCCTAGACCCAAAAAATAATCTTGCTTTCATCAGTCCACAAAATGTTGACCATGAGATCACTTTCCAGCAGTTAAATGCATATACATTACAACAAAACAATCTTGCTGCTTTGCAATAGTCCTTTGTTTCTCCCCTTAAAGGGATTCTGTCAAGATTTTATGATGTTGTTTTTATTTCTAAATTACAGTGTTTACACTGCAAATAATACACTCTACAATATAAAATGTCATTCCTGACCAGCAAATGTATTTTTTTAGTTGTAATATTCAGGTCATTTTGCCTGGTCATGTGTGTTCAGAAAGAGGATGGAACTGCTTTCTGGCAGGCTTTTGTTTCTCCTAACTGAATGTGTCACAGTGGGACCTGGATTTTTCTATTGAATGCTGTTCTAATATCTACCATACAGCTGTTATCTTGTGTCAGTAAGCTGTCTGGTTACCTTCCCATTGTTATGTTATTAGTTGCTGGAGGGTAAGAGGGAGGGGGTGATACCACTCCAACTTGCAGTACAGCAGTAAAGAGTGACTGAAGTTTATCAGAGCATAAGTCACATGACTGGGGACTGCTGGGAAACTGACAATATGTCTAGCCCCATGCCAGATTTCAAAATTAAATATAAAAAAAATCTGTTTGCTCTTGAGAAATGGATTTCAGTGCAGAATTCTACTGGAGCAGCACTATTAGCTGAGGCATTTTGAAAAAATGACAGTATCACTTTATTTAAAAAATGCTGAATCGTACTGAAACAATCTAGGCTGTACAGGTATTTGAGATTTTATCCAAAATGCTATGAACTGGGGTTTTCCGAATAAGGAATTTTTCTGTAGTTTGGATCTTCATACCTTATGCCTATTAAAAATAATCTAAACATTAACGGGTAAGTAAAGTCTAAAGTAGAATAAGGCTAGAAATACTGTATTTTGTATACTAAACATAAACATGTACTTACTGCACCACAAGCCTAATCAAACAAATGATTTATGCTTTCAAAGTTGGCTACAGGGGGTCACCATCTTGTAACTTTGTTAAACATCTTTGCAAGACCATGCACATGCTCAGTGTGGTCTGGGCTGCTAAGGGATCGTCATAAATGATCAAAAAAGCACAAAATAATATCTGCCAGAAGCCAATACAGCAAGACTGATTAATAATCCAAATATACAGACTGCACTGGGTCCTGTGTTGTCATGTAATCTAATGTGGATTTTATAGTTTTTGTATTGTTTAATACAAACTTTCTGCAGAAAGCTGCAGCAAAATAATCCTCCAAATAGAATCCCAGTTATCTGTTTAAATCTGGCTCCATGATCTTTGTCCCTGCAGATGGAGTTGGAAACAGTAAAGGGGATGTAAAGGCAAAAATAAAATACAATACAAATCTCTACACAGTAGCCGACTGCTCTACAGGGAAACAAACAAAGCTGCTTGAGTTCTGCATTGCTGGGGCTCCCCCTACTGTTCATAAGTATTATTGTTTCCCTGCAGAGCAGTTAGGGACCGTCTGACAATTCCTAGTCACAGCAGTAAATGAAGAGAGAATTTCACTGCATACAGTCAGGTTTCATATAAAAACGGTACACAAGGTTTCTTTATCATTAAAGAAAGTAATAATGGGATTTTATTTTGTTTGCCTTTACATGCCCTTTAATTAAACCCAATAGGATTGATCTCCTCCTAATAAGGATTAATTATATCTTAGTTAGGATCAAGTACAAGATAACGAGAAATCATCTGTTTACGGTAGATTGCCTTCCTTTAATTTGAAGGTTTCCAGATAATGGATCCTATACCTGTATAAATATCTTTTACATTGCCAAAAAGAAAAACAAGCCTGGTAAAGAAATGGTTGTTCTCTTACATAAGCTTAGGTGGCGCTGTAATCCTCCTAGTAAATAATTTGTACTTCTATTCATTTTGTCACATGGACAAATTGATATACTTATAGTGTAAACTATTAACTGGGCACATGTAAATAAATTCTGCTTTCAATAAGGAGTAGGTGTTTTATACAACAGATTTCTTCTGACAGATGATATTATGTGCTTATCACAGGTGAAAAAGGTACATGTCCTTTATTTATTATGTGGCAAAGTAGTAAAATGGTAATTAAATGTGCAGATTTAAACTCCCCATAGACGCGACGATTCTTCTTGCTGAACGACCGATTTTAGGGAAGTCCGACCAATCCATCGAAATTATCGTGCGGTTAGTGGGATTCGAACGATCGTACATCTTACGATTTTTCGGCCGACATCTGTCGGGAAATTGATCGGCCAGGTCAAAAAATCTTTGTCGGTCCCAGTCTATCTATGTTTGAAGGGCCAAGCAGGCAGCTCCCCTTTGTTTTCCTGGCAAATTGGTCTTTTTAGTTGATGGTAAATTCGTACGATCGTTCTGAGAAGATCGTGGTCTCATGATCAGGATCTGATCTTTTAAAAATCTCAACATCTATGGCCAGCTTTAAACATCTTGTCCAACTTCACCTGAAATTTTAATATAAATATTTAATTGAGATACAATTCCAACAGTTTTTTTCACTCTTCTCTCTATATAAAGAACCCCACTTTGACCACAGAATCAATAAAATTTGTTCTCCACCTTGGATCTGGCAGGGCTGAATTTATTTTCAGGGCACCCAGTAATGTACAACAATTTAGTAACTACTATAACAGTGTCTCTTACCTCTATAGCTATATGTATGGAGACAATATATAGAGACTAGTTATGTATAGAGATTTGTTTATGTATAGAGACAATATATATATATATATATAGAGAGAGAGAGAGACTAGTTTATGTATAGAGATTAGTTTATGTATAGAGACTATATATAGAGACTAGTTTATGTATAGAGACTATATAAAGAGAATAGTTTATGTATAGAGACTATATAAAGAGACTAGTTTATGTATAGAGATTAGTTTATGTATAGAGATTAGTTTATGTATAGAGACTATATATAGAGACTAGTTTATGTATAGAGACTATATAAAGAGAATAGTTTATGTATAGAGACTATATAAAGAGACTAGTTTATGTATAGAGATTAGTTTATGTATAGAGATTAGTTTATGTATAGAGACTATATCTAGAGACTAGTTTATGTATAGAGACTATATAAAGAGAATAGTTTATGTATAGAGACTATATAAAGAGACTAGTTTATGTATAGAGATTAGTTTATGTATAGAGATTAGTTTATGTATAGAGACTATATCTAGAGACTAGTTTATGTATAGAGCAACACCACAGAGTGCAACTCCTACAGTCCTGCCAATAACACTCCCCTGTGGCAAGAGCTGCCCATCAGCAGTGAGTAGTAGGTGCCAGCATGTGAGTGGCTGTGTAGCACAATGGGAACAAGACAGTCTGCTCTGACTTAACAGCTACAATTCTAGATGCCCCGCCTCCTGCTCCTGAAGAACCTTTTTAATTGTCTATTTGAGATAAGCCCGGAGCTCCCCAACCCCACCCGCACATCCCCCTCTCCCCCGCCTGCTCTGACAGCCCACGAGTAACATCTTGTGCCCGGCCCCGCCTCCTACTCCCTCCTTCCCTGGTCACGTGAGTGAGTTCTTGGTGTAGGAGATAAGGCGCTTCTTCCCTGATCCCAAGCATGGCGCGCTGCAGTTGTGCTATTGCTAATAAGCTTTCCTCGACTCTCCGCGCTGCGGGCTCACATGCGGCCGTGCTAGAGACCATCATGTCCCGCTAACATCATGGCACAGACGCTCCTGCACAAGCTCTTCTGCAAGAGGGGGAACCCGGCTTGTGCATCACCCAGAGGTGCCAAGGAAGGACCCGTGTTCAGGTGAGTAACAAACCCACATCCTGCCGCCGTGCTCTTCCCACACTCCACTGCCAGCATCCCCTGCTACCTATTGGCTGCTGCTGCTGCCCAGGGAGTCTTCTGGATTCTGCTGCGAGTTGTAGTTCAGTATAGCTGCAGACTTACTTGTCCCAAGATACTAGACACACTCTCGCCTTTAGCCCTAAGTCTGGTGCTGCAGCTTTACTGAATATGGCACATACAGACATGGGCACTGCTCTCTCTGCTCCTGAAGTTGCAACAAAATTAGCTTTTATTCCATTGTTTCTTCTTCTCCTTTCAACTCCTTGTTTTAGCCTTAGTCCCTCTGTGACTCCTTGTTTTAGCCTTAGCCCCTCTGTGACTGCAGCTCTCACTGTTATATGTAACCGATCATGGGCCGCCACTGAGTGTGTTTCATTATTACATGTAACCTTTTTCTCTGTGCTTCATTCAGACTTGTCTTGTAGTTCAGCTACTCTACATGCCCTGCGAAAGTCTTGCTGCAAAGCAGAACCACTACAAATGCTCCATTATTGCTACACATAATAACTCACCTCTATGTTCTCTTTGCTGTATGTATTTGGTCTGCGAGGGGGATTTCCGTACCTTTGTAGCTACAGTATGTGCCGTCCCTAGAACCCAGAGTGCTGCTTCCACATTGTCTGTTCCAGGACTGTCTCTAGTCATTAGTTGTACAAATTGTTCTTGGTTGCAGTAAGAAACCAGCACTGGGGAAATAGTCCTCTTTCTTAAAGGGCTCTTACTAATGAGCGATTGAAGCTGCGCTCCCCTGCGTTCTGTTTTTCTGCGTTCAGCCGCAGGGAAGCGCAGGAATAGATTTAGAATTTAGCTTTTTTCAATGGGGCTGTACTCACACAGGCGCGTGTAGGTGCCGAACACAGGAAAAATGCAGCATGTTGCGTCTCAACCTGCGTTCAGCGCCTACACGCGCCTGTGTGAGTACCGGTGCATCCCTAGTAATAGCCATGCTACTTCTGTTCACATGTAAGTTGTATGCTAGCTTGCAGTTGCAGTTAGAAGTGTGTATGCAGAAACAACTGTGTGTGTGTCATTTGAAGCCCAAGGTGGATATCTGCAGTAAAGTGCAGGAACAGTGCAGCTCCCAGCAGCAAAGGGCTCTTGATGGGGGTGTTCAACACCATAAAAAAAAAATTTTATGGTCAAATTCGACTAGGGAGTTATTTAAATTCGGTTCGAGTTTTTAAAAAAATAAATAAATAAATTGAATTTGATTTTCGATAGGGATGCACCGAATCCACTATTTTGGATTCGGCCAAAAAACCCCGAATCCTTTGCGAAGCAAATCCTAATTTGCATATGCAGGGACATAAAAATGCTATTAAAAGCATAAGGGTGGATTCTCTGCCTGTTTTTTATATATCCCCCATGTATGGCACTAGCCTGTGGTTGAAAAGGGATTTTAAGCCTGTTCTTGCACTTCACCTCTGTACAGACTCACATTAGGGTCAATTTGAGAAAAAAATGAACAGGCTATTATTAAGTATGGGATCTGTTCTACAGAAACCATTTTCCAGAAAGCTCCGAATTATGGAAAGGCCGACTCCCATAGACTGGTAGACTTAAGGTATGAAGATCCAAACTATGGAAAGATCTGTTATCCGGAAAACCCCAGGTCCCGAGCATTCTGGATAACAGGTCCCATACCTGTTCATAGAACTAGCTGCAAATTTGTGTGTTTATTAGAAAATATTTGAGGTTATGTATTAAAAGGCACTAAGTTTGCCCAGGAGCAGTAACCCATAGCAACCAATCAGCAGGTAGCATTTACTGGTAACCTGTATGAAAACAAACATCTTATTGGTTGCTACAGGTTACTACTCCCGGGCTTACTTAGTGCATTTTATTAAGGGACCAGTAACGTCAAATTTTTTTTTTCATTTGTATAGGAGAAGGAAAAAAACCCATCAAGACCTGTGTAATTTTAAAATGCAAAGTCTTTATTAAAAAATAACTTAACGAAACTCCGCTTGCACTTCAGAAAAGCCGACAGGGCGACGATCCATCGTGCGGCGCTCGATTTCTCCTCCCTGGCTATCTCCTATAAAAGGCAGCGAGGCGAAATCGATTGGATGGATTGTCGCCCAGTAGTCTTTTCTGAAGAGAAGTGCAAGCGGTGATTCGGTAAGTTATTTTTTAATAAAGTCTTTGTCTTGGAGGGTTTTTTTTTTCGTTCTATACAAACAATTTTTTTGATGTTACTGGTCCTTTAAATACAGGGAAAATCGTCTTGATAGCACAAGTGACAACAAAAGGCAAGTTAGTCTCGAAACTGGTTGCTATTAACAGTGACACTAGTTAGATGATGGGTATCAGTCACATGATGGGTTAGTCACTGGGCAAAGTTTCACAGGATAGTCCTGTGCAGAACAGGTGACTGCTGATTATTATTTGTAGGTTATATCTCGGCTGTGGTGTTCCCTACATCTGCAATAAAGATAAACTCATGCGCAGCTCGGACTAGAGAGGGTTAAGAGGAAATCCAGCCCTTCCTGAGAATGGGGAATCCTTTTGTTTTCATATTAACAGGACAATTAAACCCTACAGGGAATGATTTATTAATAAAGAAGCATTTAAAGAGGAGCTTCACCTTCAAGTTCTAGTGTATTCGAAAATGTCTACATCTAAACAACTTTTCAACTGCCCTTCTTTTTTTTTTTTTTTTTTTTAAATGTTTGAATCATTTGCTTCCTTCTTCTGACTCTCAGAAGAAGATCACTGGCCCCATCTAAAAACAAATGCTCTGTAAGGCTACACATTTACTGTTACTTTTTATTGCTTATCTTTCTATTCAAGTCTTTTATACATATTCCAGTTTCTCATATAAAGGGATGGGTAATTTGGACCTTAGCAACCAAATTTCTGAACTGGCTAAAAATGTTGATTGCCCAAATTAAAAATCCCATCGGATCAAGGACCGCATTGGTTCGTTGATATGGTACTCTATCACACTGCCTGTATTTTCAGTGTTGTGATCCGATCATTGGGCTCATGATTGGATCAGCCTAATATCTTCCACCTCAAGGTGGGCATATTGGGGAGTGATCTGCTCGTTTGGCGACTTCGCTAAAAAAGCGGATCTCTTGTGTGTATGGCCACCTTTAAAATAGATATAAATGCTCTGTGGTTGGGGCATGGCCAGTTTCTTTAACTTTAAGCATTCACATTCATCATCCTGTCCTCCTTGTTAAAGGGGAGCTATTGCGAAAATGAAAATGTAGTATTCGCTCCAGCATACTGAAATAAGAAACTTTCTAAATGAATAATCTACCCCATGGTTCAGGCACAATAAAAGTATGATTGTAGTTCTGTAATGTTGTGGGGCTCCTTTTTATTACAATGTGCAAATTGTGTATTTGGTTAAAGAATGGATGAGGCAAAATACAGCTGGAGAGTCGGCTAAAAAGAAACTAAAGCTTGGGGCGAAAATTATTGAGCAGGACATTAAGATTGTTTTTCCACCCAGTGGAAAAGAAGTTAAACATGAACTAACTTTTTTCATGTTGTTTCAATAGTCCATACCAGCAGTACAGAAATGAGCCGACGGATACCGTTTAAGTAGGAAATTAAATAAATCTACAGCACTGTGTATATTATTAATTTATATATAAATGGGGGTTATTCGTTTCGCCGAAAAAATGACGGCAATAGACTTGTATGGCGGCGTGCGTCAAAAAAAAAAAAAAGACGCACGTCAAAACAATTTAGACGCCCATAGATTTTAATGGGCGTCTGCGACATTTCGCCGGCAGCGAATTTTTGGCGAAGTGAAACAGCTCAAATTCGCCCATCCCTAACTATGACTGTGTTTTGAGTGGATTGCTCTACTTTTTGTAGTGTTTGTACCTTTACCAGCTGTCATTACAAGCATATATGTCATATATATGCTTGTAATGACAGCTGGTAAAGGTACAAACACTACAAAAAAAAAACGGAACGCAGGGGAGCGCAGCTACAACCGCTCGTCAGTATGAGCCCTAAAGATGGAAAGCAATTGAAAAAAGTCTTTGTTTATGTTGAACAATCTGATAATAACTGAAAAAAGTGTTTGGAAGGGGAACAACCCCTTTAAAATAATGAGAGAATTGGTTGTAATGTGTTACCTTGATGGTGACATAATTATTGTATTTTCTACAGCAATACTCTTAAAATGATAGGTTTGGACATGGGAATTTTGTCTGACCATAAGTATGAACCAGATTCAGTTTTACAAACTTAACCAAGTATTTCCTCCTTGTACTGAGGCATAAATGTTCTCTGTCTGCTGAATCACCCCAGCTATTCCCTGTCATCCTCTAGTCACAAGTGTCTGTGACACAGAACATTTGTTGCACACACATTGCATGGAGGCTGATTGTGCAGAACTATCACCTGCCGACTCGCTGGATTAGTGTGGCTGTGAGCTGAGCCGTGCAAGTGATCATTGCTTTGCACTATCACGTGAGCCCGGCTCACATGACGGCTATGAGGAAGCCTGGCCAATGTTAACCTTGCCTGTGAGGAGGGTGTGCCGAAGCTACTGTCCTGCCTGTATTGTTTTGGTCTTGTGACTGTTTAACCATTTCATGTCTAGTCTGCAGCTGGAAGGGTTTGGCAGCGTGATTTACCTGTTGTTTTGCTAGTCCTGCTTCACAGGCAGAGCATGAAAAGGACTAGCCCGTTCTCACCTGTATGTGCTGTTTTTTAAGAAGCTTGTACTTGCACAAGGTTTGTTTATTTGCTTAATCGTGACTTTAATGACCTGGAAGAAAAGCCGAGCGGCTCAATATATTTAATGGAATAAACACCAAAGCCCTTCTCTGTGACGGCAAAGGAATGTGCGGTGGGACACAAAGGAGTGGCAGCCGGGCTGCGTGCCCATCTGGCAAGCCGAGAAACTCATGGAGTGCTACTAGTTTGTTAGAGAGGAAATTCAGTGGCTGGGAGCGCAAGGCATGGAAAGAGAAGCGAGTAAGGAGAAGCAGTTCTGATACTGGAGCAGAATTCTATATAGCTCACAGGTAGGAAGCCTCTGTTGAGCATTCTCATAGCAGTGTGAGTTTGTGTAAAGGTGATATTACATTGTATTCACTATGCCAGTGTTTGTGTCTACCCCACCAATTTATTTTAAATTTAAAGTGTACACACAGTTCATGATCCATCCAGGAATTTGCAATGTTTTTAATAGAATTAAATTTTCCTTCCATTACACACACGTCTACTTTCCATCCACTGTGTCACACAACATTCATCGACTGTTTCACCCAGGAACCCTTTTGTCATGTCAGAAGTGCAAGGAATGGAAATAGTCAGTCGGCTGTACATATAGGTGTGCTGCTGGTCCCCTCCAACCTGTAACTGTCATTCTAATTAAACAAACTGCATTGTTAATTGCTTAATATAGTTAGCACACCTGCCCATTAGAAGGCTTTGCAAATAACTCCTGATTTTAATTTACAAAACAACCAAGTGGAAGTGTTCTCTATGAGTGTAAGATTGTGTAATGCTTTGATGGTTACTCCAACATGTACTGTAGATATTCTACAAATACCTTACACTATATTGTACAGTCATATGAAAAAGTTTGAAAGCTCAGCCAATGATAAACAAAACTCCAAAGAATTAAGAGGGGTTCCAAAAGTATTTCAGCAGTGACATAAAGTTTATTGGATTAACAGAAAATATGCAAAATGCATCATAACAAAATTAGACCGGTGCATATATTTGGGCACCCCAACAGAGATATTACATCAATACTTAGTTGAGCCTCCTTTTGCAAATGTAACAGCCTCTAGACACCTCCTATAGCCTTTGATGAGTGTTTGGATTCTGAATGGCAGTATTTTTGACCATTCGTCCATACAAAATCTCTCCAGTTCAGTTAAATCTGATGGCTGCCGAGCATGGACAAGCTGCTTCAAATCATCCCATAGATTTTAGATTTTCTTCAGAGGAGAGTGAAACAGACGCACAACTTGCAATTGGCCACCTTAAATACCTTTTCTCATAATTGGACACAGCTGCCTATGAAATTCAAGGCTTAACAAACTAATCCAACCAATTTGGTGTTGCCAGTAATCAGTATTGAGCAGTTACATGCATTCAAATTAGCAAAATTACAAGGGTACCCACATTTTTGCACAGCCAGTTTTTCACATTTTATTTAATTTCATAAAACTGAATACTGCTTCACTAAAAATCTTTGTTTAGAAAACACCCAAGTACTTGGCTGTTCCTGGGAAATGAAAGACATACCACTGTTATCTTTTTTTTTTGTTGTTGAAATTTGAGCCAATTATTATGCAGGCTGAAAGGGGTTCCCAAACTTTTTCATATGACTGTATATTCACTTATTATGTCTGGTAAATGGTCTGAGTTTACAGTGTAATGTGAAACTTTTATGTTTCGTTGAAAATTGTAATTTGTAACTGCGCGGGAGCTTGTATACTGTGTTACATAGACATTACCTAAAACTCGGAGTGTATTTTCAAACTAGATCAATCGCATTAAAAACTGAAAAGGAATTTAGGCCAACATATTGCCCATGTGTAAATGTTATTTTTCTTATAACAAATGGGCAAGGGTTTTAAAGATAATTTTGCATATAATAGGGCTTTTTATATTAATAAAATTGTATAGATTACATGTTGGCACCACAGCAAGGTGGTGTTTCTGACATTTTAGGGGAAAACAGCTGAATTCTTATCTGTGGGTGCTTTAGAGGCAGCTGTGAAGCTAGTGGTGTATAAGCCCTGCTGCTGCCTTCCAACTGAGAACGTCAGTGGTGAAAACTTGTCACCACTCTAAAGGTGTCCATAAACGGGCAGATTAAAGCTGCTGATATTGGTCCTTTAGGCCAATTCGGCATCTTATCTGCTTGTGTGGGCTTCCCTGATCGATATCTGGCCAAAAATCGGCCTGATCTCGATCGGACAGGTTTGATTTTTCTTGTGATCGAGGACCATATCAGACCCTTCAGCACCCATTTCCTTGGTATAATCCAATCGTTTGGCCCTAGGGACGAACGCATGGACTAACCCAATATTGTCCTGTTGTTGGGGGGCACATCTGAGAAAGATCTGCTCATTGGGCGACCTTGCCAAACAAGTGGATCTTGTGTATGGCCACCCTAAGGCTAATGCCACACGGGCTGAAAATCATCCCCAATGCTGACATTAGCTTTCTTCTTTGCCAGCACCCAGAATCAATTGCATTGTGCCTGGTACAGGCACACAACTTATTTCAAAATAATCTCTAGCGTTTCGACACCAAAATCCACCATGTGTGCCTGAACCTGGGCTGAAGCAATGGTTCTGGGTGCTGGCAAAGAAGAAAGCTAATGTCAGCATTGGGGATGATTGTCAGCCCCTGTGTGGCATTAGCCTTAAGGTGGCCATACAGAAGATCCACTTGTTTGGCAAGGTCGCCTCCATTTGGGCTGATTCCCTGCCTTCACTTTTTCATAAACCATAATGCTCCCGTCTTGATATGCACAGAGCAGTGACAGATGGGCCTAGGTCCCCAAGCACTTGGGCTTTAAGTGTCATCATTTCGGTACTTCGCGATTTACTAACGGTCGCTGGCGTAACTTCGCTAGCGAAGGAGATAGACTCTAGCGGTACTTCGCTCCCTAACGCCTGGCAAATCTGGCGAATGGACATAACTACGCAAATTCACTAAGATGCGGATTTTACTGAACGTTCCATGGCATCTTTTCCTTTTTTCAGGCTGATAGGCTGCAAAAGAGCATTAAACCTTTTTGGGGTAACCCGCTTCCCTTCTACATTTTCTACCATATGGCACATAAACTTTATACACTGGGCTCATGTGTAGGGCAATATAACAACTTTATTTTCTTTTATTAAGGTTCCCTGGGCTTGTGTAGTATAATGTATTTGCTGCAACATATACGTCCATTGAACTTTAACTTCCCGCCGTATGCAAATTAGGCAACGCTCGCGCAACTTCGCTTTGCTTGGCGCAGTAACGCTAGCGCAACTTCACCAGCGTTCAGTGCCCTGGACGCAACTTTGGATTTTAGTGAATTAGCGTTGTCCTGCCGAAGTGTTGAGTGTGAGCAAAGCCGTCGCTGGGGAATTTTCGGAGGTTAGTGGTTAGTAAATTTGCCCCAATGACTTTTGTTTAGCCAGCTGCAGAAATTTAACAACAAAAGCCAAAATTTGGTTTGATTGCCATGGTTTACTGCACTAGTGCAAATATAGTATAGTTATGGGACCAGTTATGCAGAATGCTTGGAATAAGGGATCTTTCCATAATTTGGATCTCCATACCTTAAGTCTACTAAAAAAATAATTTCAATATTTAATTAAACCCAACAGAATTTTTTACCTGCAATAAGGATTAATTATATCTTAGTCTGGATCATGTAAAGTAATGCTGGAAAGGAAATAATGTTTAAAAAATGTACATTTATGGAGTCTATGGAAGATGGCAGGCAACAAGTACAGGGCACCATCCCGACTTGTGCCACCACTCCCTAACTTGTACCTCCAACTGATGTATAAGTTAGGGCAGGGATCTCTAACCTGTTTTACTCATGAGCGACATTCAAATGTAAAAAGGGTTGGGCAGCAACACAAACCTGAAAAAAGTCCATGGAGTTGCCAAATAAGGGTTGTAATGTGCTGTTTGACAGCCCCTATTTGGACTGGCAGCCTACAGGAAGCTCTATTTGATAGTACACCTGGTTTTTATGCAATTAAACATGCCTCCAAGACAGGAATTCCAAAATATCACCTGGTTTACGAGCACAGAGCAATATCCAAGGGGTTAGTGAGCAATGTTGCTCACAAGCCACTGTTTGGGGATCACAAATTGTGGAGTTAGGGTAAAGGTAGGGGGAAGGATGCCTGCTTGACCATTGGCAGGCCTATGGCAATTTAGGTCAATTAGACAGATGCCACATGGGCTGAAACTTGGCAGGGTGCAATGTGCAGGCTGAGCATCAGAATACCAAATATATTTTTTAAAAGTTGTATTATTGGTGTGTAGGCAGCCATCCCAGGTACTGGCTGGTCATGTGCTTTCAGGAAGAGCCAGCGTTTCACAGTGAAATGGCTTTCTGACAGGCTTTTGTTTCTCCTACTAATTGTAACTAAAGTCACAACTTGGATTTTTCTATTGAGTGGTGTTCTCATATCTACCACTAGGCCTCTCCTATTTGAATTCCAGTCTCTTATTCAAATCAGTGCATGGTTGCTAGGATAGTTTGGACCCTAGCAACCAGAACTATGGAGCTGCTGAATAAAAAGCTGAATAACTCAACAATCACAAATTTAAAAAAAAGAAAATGAAAAGAAATTGCCAGTCACTCTCTACATCAGTGGTCCCCCAACGTTTTTACCAGTGAGCCACATTCAAATGTAAAAAGAGTTGGGGAGCAACACAAGCATTAAAAAGTCCCTTGGGTGCCAAATAAGGATTGTGATTGTGATTTGGTAGTTCCTATGTGGAATGGCAGCCTACATGAGGCTCTGTTTGGCACTATACTTAGTTTTTATGCAATAAAAGCTTGCTTCCAAGCCTGGTATTCAAAAATTAGCACCTGGTTTGAGGACACTTAGAGCAACATCCAAGGGGTTGTGAAGAACAACACGTTGCTACTGGTTGGGGTTGGGGATCACTGCTCTACATCATGCTAAAAGTTAATTTAAAGGTGAACAACCGCTTTAACTCCAGCACATTGTTCTAAGATAGAAACTGGGGGTAGTTATGGGTAAATAGTGGCACAATAATTGTTAATTCGGCAGACATAGGCTTGTCAGGTAGGGAGATCTCCTATGGTGAGTCACATAGGAATTGACTAGGTAGCCGTGACTTGGCATCAGGCTACCTCCCTACACCAGCCGCTGTGTATGCTGAAAAGAGGTGAATGTACTGAGCCTGACAGTGGTGGATTGAGAGACAAAGCATTGTAGCAGTGTAGCCGTCAGTCTGCTCAGCAGCTTTTTTGATACGGGTGGGGAGGTAGATCTAGTCATCTGATAGTCTTGTGCTTTGGAATAAACTTCCCATGCAATTGAGAACAGTTACTGCAGGGATAGTCTGATGCAGTCTGTGGGGCCATGTACAGAACTGGATGGAAATGATGCTTCATACTGAAAGGTAGTATTTATTTTATCGTTATTTCATCATTTATAGAGTACAGTAAAACATGCTACAGGGACATTGCTGAAACCTGCCAAATTTGCTTTCCTGCGTAATAAATGAAGAACTCGAACAAATACTTGTACACAGATAATGCCAGTAGCTTTGCCTACTGCCTGTACTTTATTTTCCGGCTGGTAAAAATGACAATTGATAACACTAGAGCTCTTGATCAAATAATGTTAAAGTTTGAGGCTCAGGAAGCTTCAGGTTTTGTGGGTATCTCATTCACACCTCCCTGATTTATTCACTTAATAACTGAGTATATGTAGTGATGCCATTATACAAAGTAGAGAGGAGATGGTACAGAGGACCGTCAAGAAGCTGAGTTTCTTTTCCATTTTTTTTTAGGTGGGGGTGGTCCTCTGCATTATCACAGTAGTAAAGATGTTTCTCTTCCATTATACAGTTGCCGTTTAGTCACAGCAGGCAGTTAGACGTTTTCAGGTGACGGCACCTGAAAGACTAGGGTGTACAGACTTCACACTTGGTTTAAATCATTGCTGATAATTAGCCACAGTATTGGGTTAGTAGGTGCATTAAGGTTAGCCATACATACTGGCACCCCTCCTCATGATTTATTTCTATGCTCCATTTGTAATAAGTTCACTTATTATATTTTCTAGTTATGTATAAAGAATTGACTGCTTGTTTGTTCTCATGTTTTTGCCATGATTTTGGATGAGTCTGTATCTTCTTGAAAAAGTGGAGTCTAAATTGTACAGCCCTGCATATACACTAGCACTATATAAATAAATGTACCGGTATGTATAATCCCTAATGAAATCTGTCCCTTCCCAGTGTGTTCAGGTAAAAATGAAATAAGCTTCCTCCCCATCCTTCTGAATACAATAAAGAGTTACAGCCGTGATATTTCACCAGCATTGGGGAATTCTCAGTCGTGTGGGAGTGTTTCCGTATCCACATTTATATAATAAAACTAAATAAAATATTTACTTATTCTTGTCCTGTTTTGGTATTGTGGCTAGGCAGTTGTTTAGAATTAAAGCTTTGTCAGAAAAACTTTATGGGTCATATGTAATAGGTTAGTGGTACTTGTGACTGTGAATCTTCTGTTAGAAATGGTCATGAGAGTCACAAAGCAGCTGTGCAGCAGCCACAGACTTAAACATGGACATATGCTCTTTCCATCACTCGGCAGTTTTATAGAATCTCAACCTTGGCACATATGTAAAAGACGCGCCTAACACATTGTGACTTTAGACTTATCTCTTTAAATATTCCTCTTGTCCACAGCTGGCCCTGTTCGGATCTTGACTTGAATTGCATCCGTCTGATTGTTTACCAAGACTGTGAGAGAAGAGGCAGGCAAGTCCTGTTTGATTCTAAAGCTGTGCGGGTAATCCGAAATGAATGCACGCAGGTGAGACATGTTGCACTAATGTTGAAGGAAAACTATACCCCCAAAATGAATACTTGCGCAACAGATCGTTTTTATCAAATTAAGTGGCATATAAAAGAATCTTGCCAAACTGGAATATATATTTAAGTAATTATTGCCCTTTTACATCTCTTGCCTTGAACCACCATTTTCTAAAGGTCTCTGTGCTGCCTCAGATCACCTGACCAGAAATATTAGAACTGTAACAGGAAGAAGTGTGGCAGCAAAAGACAGAACCCTGTCTGTTAATTGGCTCATGTGACCTAACAAGTATAGTTTGCTTGGTTTGTTTGTGTGCACCGTGAATCATACGATCCCATTGGACTACCCTTATTTTTTAAAATGGCAGTTTTCTATTTAGGATTATGCAATGGCACATACTACATTTCCTTATATTAAGCAATGTGCAGCAGAGCTAGAGATGTACGCGAGGTTTCATTTGCAGCCAGGTGCCTCCCATACATATAGTGGCTATCAAGAACACAAAGTGAGCCCTTAAACTGGTCAGACTCTGACGTTACCTCCCCTTTAAACAACACAGGAATTATTTGTCGATATATTTAAGATGGCCAACTACATCAGTCATACTTGGCCTGGCCAGTCCTGTACTCAATTTAAGAATTCTGCTGCTTCATTATAATATTTTAAGCAGGGACTAAGTTTTTCTCTCTCTCTCGCTCTCTCTGTATTTAATCCCAACTAAAATGAATTAATCCTTATTAGAGTTCCTATTGTGTTTGTCTACGTTAAATTAATTTAAATATTAAATAATGAATGGAAATCTAAATTACGGAAAGATGCTCTGGACTGGAAAATCCCAGGTCCAGAGCATTCTGGATCACACATCCCATACCTGTAATTTAGCTAGCTTCTTTTTTGTTTGTACCATTGCCTTGCTGCTGCTATGTTAGCAGTACTTGCAGATTTTTCATTATTTGTTGTAGTAATATAGATTTTTTTTTTTAAATGTATAATTTCCTGTACCTCCCGACAGATGTGTTACAATAACCCCCTGTTTGTGTTCTACATAGTTTGTTATATGAATATTCATATGATCTTATTCTTTATTTTATTTTTAGCCCATTTCTGCAACACGTGCATTATGAGGTTCTCAAGTGTGCTTTCTGTTTGAGCCCATGTGACGAGCCATGCGATTTATAAGTCATGCTTGTTCTTGCTATCAGTGACCTGTACAGTATAGTTGTTTCTATGATTCAGCTATTTTAGGGTTAACGTGATGTGCAATCACTACCTGGCTACTTGCTCTGGAGAGGGACATGTTTAATAGTTTTGTTTTTTCCCCTGTCCCTGTGTTGTGTCAAGCACGTGACTGCTGCATGCACAGTTTAACTGCCACATTGAAGATTAAATAAACCAGATAACCTGGCTGTTTGTGTGAAATGCAAGGTCCTGAGAAAACTGAAAATACTGAGCACCAGATTTTTTTATTTTTTTTGTAGTTCCAATGGGACATGTTCCTGAAGGTTCTAGCTGTAATATACTAAAATACGGAGTCACAAGCTAACAATACTATATGCTAGCAGTATCCAGCACACAAGTATAAAGGAACTATTGCAAAAATTGCCTTTTTTTTTTTTTTTTTTTTTTTTTTATAAATATAACCAAAAATTCTGTTCCATCGCACGGAAGTTATTCTCCAGTATTCACCTCTCTGCAATCTGTGTATTTTAATACAGAAGTAGGAATCCGTATTTGATATGTCAAAAATCTTTATACACTTCCTTTGCCGAGACAAAATGCCATTTTGAATAAACGACTCCTACACAAAGCTATATGATGTAAGACACATTGCTAAGTGTGGAATTTTGAATATCATAGCTCCCCTTTAAGATGATTCAGAGCCTAGCTCGTAACCAATCGCAATTCACTTTTACAGCTTGCAAACAACAAGTCATGCAACAGCAAGGGCAAGTCATTTGCTTCTTACCAGAGCCAGTAATAGTTAATATTGTTAAGCCAGAGGTCTAAATATGCCCATGTGACACTCACCTGTTGTAATACAGTGTTTATTCTGCAGTAAAATCAGGTCTTTGATCAAATAAGCACATTATATTGGTTAGGAACAAGGAGTGGCAGCACCCACATGCCAGTCTGCTCCAGCTCTAGTATAAAAGTATTCAATTCATTGTATGGATAAAAACTGCTTCATGGGAAGTACACCTGATACCATGACCATGCCATTAAAATGTGCAAGATTTAACTATATAGATTTGGCAGTTGTTATACAAAATGCTTGGGACCTGGGGTTTTCCGAATAAGGGGTCTTTCCATAATTTAGATCTCTAATGCTTCTGTACTCAACAATTAGGTCCAACCAATATCTATTGCCCCTGTGACCTGTTAAAATGTCCGATTTGAAAGGGTTCAGATTTGGCTCAGTATTTAGTCATCTCCATAATAGATAATGTTGATGCATGCCAGTCTGAGATGCCCAATATACACACAGTCAATTTGAATCAATTGTGTACACAAAGTCTAACCCAACTTCATCTAATTCTATGAGCACTTTTATCATAAATCTTACCCAGAGTTAATTTCTGCAGAGAGCAAGTGAGGATGCACCAGCAAAGATCAGCACAAAGTCTCGCCAGACAAGTAGCAGTGGGACCTGTACCATCTCCTCCCGCAGTGCCTCAAATGGTTCGACCCATTCAAATAAAAATTCTCTGCCAAGATACCAGGTAAAATGTATACATATTTCAATAAAGCTTGCCTTACCCAATAACTTTAGATGATGCTAAGAACTGTCAAGAATTTGCTGTGATATTTTTAAATGAATCTCTTAAATTATAAATCTGTTAAATGTAACAAGAGCATTTTCCTGATGTGGTTTTTTTTTTTTTTGCTTCTGATACATTTCAACCAGTAAGGTTTCAATACAATTGGGGATTGGCCATAAGTAGAGCATTTTTGGGGCTCACAATTGTCAGTCATTTTAACTGCCACTGTCATTTCCATGAAATGAGTGGATGGAACCATGGATAGTTTTGACATCTACAAGCAGGGCCGCCATCAGGGGGGGGACAAGTGTCCCAGGCATGAAGGGGGGCCTGGCAGTGTTGCCGTTTTGAAAGAGCTGTGCCCCCCTTGCGACCGCAGAAGCCGTGAGACCATTTTTGAAGTCCCGAACAGCCGAAATGCGGAAGTGCCGAACAGCCGAAGCTTCGCCGAAAAGACCCGAAGCTGAAAAACCGAAGCGGCAAAAAGACCCAAAGTCACTAAAACAGTCAAAATTGAAGTCCTGAAACAGCGAAAAGACAAGTTCAATTCTACTGGACACCAATTTGTGTTTTTTGGGGTTTTTTTTTAATCCCCTGGCCACCAATGTATTATTTTAATATTCTATAGGCCCCTGCCACTGTTTTTTTAAAAAATATTTTTTGGGGCCCCATTTTTTTTTTAACTTGTAAGGGGGGGCCCTGGCACTAATGGGTTTTTTTTTTAAATATTCTTTGGGGCCCCAATTTTTTTTTTAACTTGTAAGGGGGCCCTGACCATAAATAGCTTTTTATAACTTGTGTGTGTGGGGGGGGGTTACTTTTTTTAGCGCTGATGTCTGTGTGGTCTTTGGGCGGGATGGAGTGGGGCTTGGGTGGAGTGGGCGGGATCTGGGGTGGGTCTTGGGCGCCCCGAAAATTTTGTTGTACGGGGCCCCGTGATTTCAAATGGCGGCCCTGCCTACAAGGCTCCAAATGCTAAGTTAACTACAGGTGTTATCTTACATGCTTGGGGGGTTTTCTGAATAAGGGGTCTTATTGTAATGTGTGGCATAACTTTTTCCAGAAGCTACAACAAAACAGACCAGTGCTTTAACCATATTTTTGCACATTACATCTTCAGCTCCTTGTTATGTCTGGCACTCATAGGTGCAGTTCTTTGCATTTTCTTTAATTGATTAATTTAATTAAGTAAAAGGTTGCACAGTAAATGTATGCAATATTGACAGTGTGTAAGGGAGTCCTTTTTTGTGCAATTGTTTTGATGCACCTTAAAGGAGAAGGAAAGTCTTTGTGCACTTGGGAATGCCAAATGTTAGGCAGTTGCAATTCACTGCAGCCACCTTCCGGGTCTTCGTGTCTTCTTCCAGTGCTTCACCAATATCTATCTATTTTGGCGCATGCGCAGTTGTCCAAAACCAGCAAATTGCTCCAACTGCGCATGTCTCAGATTACCGAAGACCCGGAAGATGGCTGCCGTGAACTGGATCCCTGAATCTGCACCGAGGGGTAAGTAAAAAGTTAGGGGCATTTCCCCGTGGGGCAGCTAGGGGTTTTTTTTAGTTAAGGGTTGAATTCTCCTTTAAGGTCTGGAGCCCAAAATTACAGTGGCATGGAACACTGATTTTTACCCAACACACAAAAACTTCTTATTTCTGCCAGAATTTATACAATGTATGCATTTAATAATAACATGGGATTATAAACGTACAGGGTGCGCTATGGGTGTTTATTGTTTTTTCCACACCTGTATAAATCTTCCCCTTAGTGTCATCTGTGCAAGATACAAAATGTGTTCTTATTCCTCGTTCTTACGTCTTAAGCATCAGCCATTCTTGTGCTAAATCATTTTGTCACATTAAGACTTGTGTTTAACTTACAGTACACCAAACCTGCCTCTGATGTTAATATGTTGGGAGAGATGATGTTTGGCTCAGTGGCAATGAGTTACAAAGGGTCCACTTTGAAAATCCATTATATTCGGTGAGTCTGCAGCACCCAGTGTGCTCATCTAAATGTTCTTAAGCAGTCTTTTTTTTCAAGAATATGGAATTCATACATCACAAAGTGACAATGTATGCTGTATCCTAGAAATACACACACAGCTTTTCTGTATAATTCATTTGAGTAGACCCTTCTATTCATAGCCTTATAGCTGAAATTGTATCCCACCTCCTTCTCTTTATATCTTCCCATATGATAAACAGCATGTGATTTGCTATAGAGTTACCTACAGTAGCTGCTATTTCCATGACCAGTGCACACGGGTAGATTTAGTTTCTCTAACAGTAAAAAAAAAGTACTGCTGAATTGTTTGCTGCCACCTACTATGAAAGCATTTGGATTTATAGATGTGCTTTTTGCCTTGCCAGCTGCCCACCCCAACTTATGATCAGCAAGGTGTTTTCAGCCAAAGTGGGAAGCCTCAGCAGTAGTACCAATACGTAAGTCAACATTTATACCTCTCTTCATATGAAGGAAAATTATTGGAGATATTTAAAATTCATATATATCCTTTGACTATCCCTACTCAGCTTGCAGGACAGCTTGGAGAACATTAATCAAGATGGAGGTGGAGCAAAACTTGGTGCAAGTCAGAGTGGTCAGGGAACAGGTCAAAACCACTTAGGTATGTGTTTCTATGGGCTTTCATCTCTTCTTGGATTCTGGGTGGGTTTACCGGTTTCCTTCTATGCTAAACTTTTAATGGTAAACTTCAGGCAATTGAAATATATAAAACTGACCGTGTCTGTTTAAAAGATGTAGAATATATTATGTAGCAAATGTTTTTTCTAATGGGGAACACTTAATTTAACACCGTATCAACCCAAATAACCTGCAATTATTCTTTAGTCGGTGCTACGGTAGATTTATTTGGGTTTGGAAGTGGGAAAATATCTGAAATGATCTTTTAGCAAGTTATTAGGACATTTTGTTATATTTTTATTGTTGCTTCTCTTCATTTCCTTCCACTTCCCATTTTAGGTGTTTTACAGATGTGTGGCAGCAAACTGCTGCCTGCAATGTTTGAAGCTCGTCCCCTCCGGCTCATCCGGAGTGCCTCTTTCTTTGCAGGTTTGTGTGGAATGCAGAACAAAATAAAGACCACACAAGATAACCAATTATCATACTACATTTATAAAATCCTCTTCTTTTCAGAATTACCATGGGTCTCATTATTATTATCTAGATCATCCATATTCAGCCACTCCAGAGCCTATATGCCCTCTTCCTTCCTGATTACTGGGATCCCTGGGCCATGTATGATGGCTAGCTTCTAAAGTTGTGGTTGTAGGGCAGAAATTGTGTTAATCTGCAATGCCAAACCCTTGATCCTCCAGCTGTTAAACTCCACGCCATAACCAATGGCTGTATTGTAGTACATATGTAGTGTGATGACAGGTGGGAGTGTCCCCGGTTGGTCATCCCTGATGTACTGAAAGCTTCAGCTCTAGTACAGTGTATCCATTGTGAGTGACACGAAGGGGGTCCAGGGCTCTCTGCTCTACCCTAAGGGCAATGACGCATGAGTCTTTTGTCCACAAGTCTTTGCCATTACACCTGCTGTGGAGCTTGTAGGACTGATGGCATCCCCACATCTTTACTTTAATTTTTACACTTTACAATTTTTTTTAATTTAATTTACTTTCAAGATAGTAATGACCTGGTATTTCTGAAAAGTGTTACAGTCCATGATTGACAAATGACTTCTTCCCATTTGAACAGTGAATACATGTAATCCTAGCTGGTGAAATAATGATATCCTCTGTAAACCTGGGCATATACTAATCTATTTACACAACGTGCTTGTACCTTGGAACTTTCATGGACTGCTCCTACCATTTTAGTTTTATGCTAAAACCTCATGGCCAAAAGTACAGTGCTTGTGCTTCATTGGCTTGTGTCTATCCAGCCAGATTTTTTTTATCCTAATGATATAATTGTGAATAACTTGGGCCAGTAATATTGCCCCAGGTTTATGATCTTCCATATGGTAACGTCTGGGGTAGTGATCCAGTTTGGCCTTGAACTAGGTATTGCCAGGGCTGGTTTAATCCATCATGAGAGTGATGTCCAGCTTACAGCTGTTGTTGAAAACTACTGCCAGCAACATTCCATATTCCTGGATACGTTTAAAATGGAGAACACACAAGGAAATATCATCTTGAATCCAAATAGCAGTATGACATATTGCTTTGGAACAAGCCATTACAGCAAGGAAAGGAAACGTAGAACCGGTAGGGAAATAAATCCAGCTAATTGGAAAGTTCCCAGGTAGTAGCATACATTACATAACTGATTGGGGCACTTGGTATTTCACTACTTTATTGGTGTGTAGCAATCTGTCACTGATTAATTGCATTACAAAGTCTAGTCTCTTACTCCTATATTATAAGTTATAGGTTCCAATTATTTATGTAAATGTAAAATCTTTAGTGACACTGAATTTATTAATCTGTGGGCCTCCCAATATCCATTCAGATCAGATCTCTGGTGCTTCACTCTTTCCTGTGACTTTTATAAGCATCAGAAGGGAAAAGTATTGCTTCTAACAAGAAAAACCTTTTAAGTGAAATGTACTGAAATATATAGAAGTGCAAAAAATGACATAACCTCTCAAGTAAAAAATGTTTTTCAAGCTACTATTTGTTTACTACAGTTATGGTATTTTTCACAAGTCACTAACCCTGACCTGGTCCCCAAACAATTGCAATGAGAATCGCTGGTGATAACATCCATGTGTCGCTTCAGTCTCCGGAAAATTGCTTGAAGTTTCCTCTTGAGGCAACTTGAAGCGATTTGGGAGACTGAAGCGACACATGGGTTTTACCACCAGCGATTCACATTAATGCCGGTGGGACCGCTTTTACGGAAGATAAGTCGCCTCAGAAGCAGAGATTTATCGATGTCTCTTAATCTCCTGGTGTGCCATTGCCCTTATGTAAACAATAGTTAAATGTAAGGACTGCATTATTGTTTATGCTGTTCCTTAATCAGGCATTTTAGGCTGTTGGTAATTTGATATAGTTAATTCTGAAATTTGATGTGAGGCTAGACATGTTCTTAGGTTTCCCAGATGCCCTCAGACATGTGAATTGTGCTCTGATAATGTTCAGTCACTCTTTACTGCTGCACCATAAGTTGGAGTGAGATCACACCCCTTTTTTTCCTTCCCAGCAGCCTATCAACACAACAATGGGAAGGTAAACAGATAACCGCTCCCTGACACATAACTGCTCCCTGTCCTCTGCATTGCTAGGGCCACATGGGGGCTGAAATCTGCCTCCTGAAATATACTGATTTCAGCCCCTATGCAGGCAATAGCCTCCTCTTCTTTTCTCATCTGGAACTGTTGTGTTGACTCTGGTGACTCTGTTGACAAACTCTGCTGATTTTGGAGCAAAATTGATACTTCTCCAGTTTCTTTGCCAAAATCAACTGAGTGGGCTCTGGAGCCAACGCAATGGTTCCAGATGCGAAAAGAATAGGAAGCTACTGTTCACGTAGAGGCTGAAATCAGCCTGCATATGTATTCGTAATAGTTTCAAAGTATTAGCTCATTTATTAGTTTAAGAATAAACTGTTCACAGTGTAATTTAGAAAGAAAAATGACACCATAATAATCATGACAGAATCCTTTTAACAAGTGCATGCTCAAAGCTTGGTGGTTTCTTGTAATGAAAGTAGTCCTAATGCTGACAATGGGATTAGTTGCTGAAACAAAAGTCGTAACTAGTTTTTTATTCTATGATAGAATAATAGTAATACTAAAACAATATGGAATGGGAAGAATATTTACTAGCCAATGGTTTGATGTGCCTCTTGCCTCTGCAGCCCACAGCACACCTGTAGATATGCCCAGCCGGGGACACAGTGAAGACAAAGACAGCGGTATCGCTCGATCAGGTAACGCCATTGTGTTGAGATTCTGCATTCTTATTCATGACACCTGTCTTGTTTCTATTGTTTCTATTGGTTAATGTAACTGAAAACTGAAAAGTTTCACTTTTCCAATTCACCAAGAAAGGATTTCAACTTAAAATCTTTCTTGTTGTTCACTGTTTGCTTTTGGAAATTCCTATTCATTTCCTCAAGCAATCTGATACTGATTCAAGGTTCCTTGATTATCATTGTCGGAGAGATTTGGTCTGCCTTCATATGTATTATTACTGTGTGTATAGCGATGCTGATGAGGTCTATTATTATTGAGGCACATTTGCTACATCTATCTTGGATCATTATGTCAGCATTATTTCAGTGAATGTTCCATATGCAAGGTATTGTTTTGAGGTCAATATATTTCTTATTCTTTTGCAGCTTCCCTGAGCAGTCTCTTAATAACGCCTCTCCCATCTCCGGGCTCTTCATACTCCAGTAATTATGCCAGCAGCTACCAGCGGCGCTGGTTACGGAGTCAGACAACAAGTCTTGAGAATGGAGTCCTCCCTCGATGGCAAGTATTGCCTGAATTCTTTTATTTATATATTCGTTTTGTAGAGTATGGCCTAGGTTGCTTTGCCAGAATTGGGCCAGTTCCAACTTTTCTAACATAGTGGACACATTTTACGACGTGTCACATTTCAAGATCTGAATTACATTAAAGGGATACTGTCATGGGAAAAAAAATTTTTTTCAAAATGAATCAGTTAATAGTGCTGCTCCACCAGAATTCTGCACTGAAATCCATTTCTCAAAAGAGCAAACAGATTTTTTTATATTCAATTTTGAAATCTGACATGGGGCTAGACATTTTGTCAATTTCCCAGCTGCCCCAAGTCATGTGACTTGTGCTCTGATAAACTTCAATCACTCTTTACTGCTGTACTGCAAGTTGGAGTGATATCACCCCCCTCCCTTTTCCTCCCCAGCAGCCAAACAAAAGAACAATGGGAAGGTAACCAGATAACAGCTCCCTAACACAAGATAACAGCTGCCTGGTAGATCTAAGAACAGCACTCAATAGTAAAATCCCATGTCCCACTGAGACACATTCAGTTACATTGAGAAGGAACAACAGCAGCCTGCCAGAAAGCATTTCTCTCCTAAAGTGCAGGCACAAGTCACATGACCAGGGGCAGCTGGGAAATTGACAAAATGTCTAGCCCCATATCAGATTTCAAAATTGAATATAAAAAAATCTGTTTGCTCTTTTGAGAAATGGATTTCAGTGCAGAATTCTGCTGGAGCAGCACTATTAACTGATTCATTTTGGAAAAAATGTTTTTTTCCCATGACAGTATCCCTTTAAGTACATTGTTGTCTGGGCCAATCTGGAAGTCATTAGAACCCTAAAGCCTTTTCAGTTGCACAATTCAACCATAGAATTTCAGCTATATTCTTTTCTTGTCTAAAGTCAGTTAGCAAAGATGTGGTAACTGCTTTACAGCTGTGTCTGCCATTGGATGCTTGCAAGTAGGGATAGTGCGCTACTGAAGAAAGTTTAAATCCCATTTCTTATTACATTGGCCTCTGGTATTTTTTTTTCTTAACCAAAAATGGAAGATTTCCACCAGTTCTTGTATATGTTGCTGCAATACATTGATATTTCAATAGATGTTGCTGGTATCTGCCAGAGTTATCAGTGTCTCTCTTATTCATATTTGAATATGACTCTGAGCAGGCCCTTTTATAACCAGTATTTCCCATCAGCCTTAGGAATGCCAAGTTTTTTATGCTGAGGTGTAAACCACACTGATCATCTCGGATGTTCTCCTTTATTGTTTTGCAGGTCAGCAGATGAATCATTCAGCATGTCTGATGAAACAGATACCTCCAACCCTGCTACGGTTGGCAGAAAGAAAATTGCAGTCAGCATCATCTTCTCCTTACCAGAACAGGAGGATTCCCATAGCAGTTTCCAAGATTTTTTCTTCTCTCACTTCCCTCTGTTTGAATCGCATATGAACAAACTGAAGTCGGCAATAGAAAAGGTATCTGACTAAAGCGTGCTTTTATATTATGGCAGCATCCAGCCTTGTGGTACTATTATTTATTAGGATGATTGTGTGCAAGGCAGAGGGCTTTTCCCAGGTACTAAAGTGAATACAGTAGAACCCCAATTTTATTTCTACAGATTTTAAATTTTCCAATAATCTACGCTGTTTGATGCCATTTCTTGGGAGATGTTATATTAGGGTTCTTCTATAATTTAATGCTGCCCATCCATTGTAAGATCCACTTGTTTGGCCAGATGACCATAAAGCAAATGTGTGGCTGATTTGGCCACCCAAGTGGTGGTCCATATTTGGTTCACCTGAATCTTCAGCCTTTGTGAAACAAATAGTTGTCATGCAGGGCTGCAGAGTGTATGAAGAGCCTAATGTGTTTCTCAGCCAACTGTTTATTTGTTTTGTTTTCATTGTACCCAGCTAAAATCTGAATGAGCCTGAGTAACTTGGGGAGGAGCTGCTTTTTGGCCCTTACAGGAGCCAGCAGCCATGGTGACTCTGTTTGGCATGTACCTTATGGCCCAGTCCCTCAAATGCAACAGTTATGTACCTTTGAAATAGTTGTTTGCGTATCATAGACTAGCATTTTTAGATTATTTTTACTAGATTAAATTTATACTTTTTTACATTCTTTTTAGGCTATGATTTCTTGCAGAAAAATCACTGAATCAAGTCAGCGGGTTCAGTTCTACCTTAGTCGAGTTATGGAAGCCCTTGGACACTTTAGGTATGATCTACTGAGAATATTCTATATAACAAAATGTCTGCTTGGTTACAATGCACGGACTCGCAGTACGTTGCCCTCTGTAATGAATTAAGTCTGTATTCACAAGATACAATGGAGTTCTGTGACCATACCCAGGAGTGGAGGGGCTAAAGCTAATAACCAAACTGAGGCCTCCTCATGCGCACATACAGGAAGCATTATAATTAGGCACTTAAAGGAACAGTAACACCAAAAAATTTAAATGTTTTAAAGTAATGAAAATATCATGTAGTGTTGCCCTGCACTGGTAAAACTGATCTGTTTGCTTCAGAAACACTACTATAGTTCATATAAACAAGCTGCTGTGTAGCAATGGCGGAAAATGAAAAACGGCTATATGGCACAGGTTAACGAATGGATAACAGATAACACCATTAGACAGACAGAGCTTATCTGCTATCTGCTGTGTAACTTGAGCTTTTTCTCCTTTGAATGGCTGCCCCCATTGCTACACAGCAGCTTATTTATATAAACAATAGTAGTGTTTCTGAAGCAAACACACCAGTTTTACCAGTGCAGGGCAACACTGCATTATATTTTCATTACTTTAAAACACTTTTATTTTTTGACGTTACTGTTCCTTTAAACCATTGGATTTTAGGATAATTGAAAAATTGCACTTGTGTTTGCATATCAGACTATTAAAAATTACACCAAGATTATTCATTCACAGCTAAGGGATTCTTGGTGCTAACTTGGAAAACTACTTTGTCTACCTTTTAGTATTTTTGTGTCTATTTTCACTTTTGAAGCCTACGCTCACCTTTTCAAGCCTTATAAATTGCACATTTCCAGGTGCATTTTGAATATTTCCAACATGTTCTAAAACTCCTGTACTATAATAAAAATGTAACCTACATATAGGCAGGGATGGACATGTGATCTACGTATAGGCAGGGATGGACATGTGATCTTAGATGTGAGAAATCTGAAATCCTTGAAACTGTGTGTGGGGGAGGGGTTGAGGCGTACTGATAGTTTTAGAAAGTTTGGACTCTAATACTTTGATATGCAAACAGCAGCTTCTTATTTGGTAATAGTTATATAGTACCTAGTTTACTTATACAGTATATCCACTACAATGAATCCTATCAGCAGTCTGCTGTAATTAATCTTTTTAGTCAGAAGTGACGTCTAGTTGCTTATATTGGGTTGTCTGGTTATCCAACAAAAATTCACTGGCAGTGTGAAAAAGTTAAATATACTGTATGATTTACATAGAACTCAACTTTTACTTCTTTCTTGTGAACCAGGGAAACGATTTGGAATTTGTACTCTGTACCCCGTGTTGCAGAACCGGTGTGGCTCACCATGGTGTCCAGTAGTTCTGAGAAAAGTCACCTCTGCCAGCAGTTTCTGAAAGAGTTTGTTTACCTTTCTGAGCAGCTAAATAAGAATCAGTAAGTTCCAATGTATGCACACACATACAGTATAAGGGGATTGTTTCACCACTTAATGTGGCTTGAGGGATTTTGGAGAACAAGCAGAGGTTTCTTCGACACTTATGGGAATTGAATTGAAGTGTTAGTGTAATACTAAATGTAAATGTGAAGAGGGGACTGGGCCCCTCTGGTCGGTGCTGTCAGTGGGTGGGAGTAGGAAATGTGCTTACATCTCCATTTAATATGAGGAATAGGTGGGTGAGTTGCAATGTACAGAAGTGTAGAACGGGAATCCTCGGGTTGCCATGGAAATGAATCATAAAATCCAACATTCTTTTGTCTTTGTGTTGGCAATTATAACCATTATAACTAAGCTAGCAATTCACATCCTGCCTGGATTTGTAATTGAATTAATAGATATCAAAAAACACGCCTCTCTTACTATTGCCTTCCTCCATTACTTTTAGCAAATTACCAATTACAAAGAAAAGTCGTTTGTACCAGACAATTTCATGTGTTCATTTGCACGTTTCAGGTTTTTTGCAGCTTTGCTAACGGCTGTGTTAACCTACCACTTAGCCTGGGTTCCAACTGTCATGCCAAATGGCCATCCTCCTATCAAATCCTTCTCAGAAAAACATACTTCTCAATCCGTCAATTTGCTGGCAAAGTCACACCCTTACAACCCCCTCTGGGCCCAACTTGGTAAGTTACATGCCAGTTTAAAAAAATATATACATTGTTTCATTTATCTGACAAACCTTTGTTAATTTATATAGTTAAACTTGGGCCTAAAACATGTTTGGCACAAAAAAAGGTATGTGGTAATAAAGAAAACCTATGCCTTCAGTGTGAATACTTAACTACTTCTGTCAGTATGAATTCTTAACCAAGGGGCATAACTACATTAAAAGCAGACCCTGCAGCCTAGATGGTATAGGGGGGGCCCACAAGGCCCTCATTAATGAGCTTGGTCTCATTTTCCACTTCCTTGTCCACAGGAGACCTCTATGGGGCCATTGGATCTCCAGTCAGGATGACTCGAACCGTAGTGGTCGGCAAACGAAAAGATTTAGTTCATCGCATTCTTTACGTTTTAACGTATTTCATTCGCTGCTCAGAGCTTCAAGAGAACCATCTTGTGCACAGCCGGCTCCTGAGGGATGGAGAGCAAATTATAAATGGCAGTCAAATGACCACATCTCTGGAGAAGGGCGAGGTGGAAGATTCTGAATATGTCATTGTAACTGTTAATAATGAACCGGCTCTGGTACCTCCATCTTTGCCCAGCAACACAGGTGCAACTTCACTGAAACCAGAGGACACTTCTTTAAGGAAATCTGATGTGTGCTTCTCACAGCAAGAGGAAAGTAGTCATACATTTTTGGGTGCAAATGAATACCAATCTACACATGGCAGTTATGGCTCCTGCAAAGAATACCCAATTTCTGTTAAAGATCCCAAGCTGGAGACAGTCATCCCTGTCACAAGAACGGCAGCATGTAGTGTTGAAAGCCTCATAAAACCTGAATACATTTCATCTCCTGTAACAACATCAAAGTGGTCAAAGACCGGCAACTATACAAACATGAATAAGGAGTCTTCAGTTGAGAAAGTAACTTTTGTTGTGGGTTGTTCTCCATCACCGGAAGGTTGTAGGAAGGGACTGACAGAAGTAGTAAACCAAAATCATGGGTCGTCTTGTGACAACTCCAAAGAAAAAGGTGATACAGTTGATAGTCCAGTTACTACACCAAAAAAGACTATTTATGCACGGATTCCATCCTGTGATGGTTGTTCCAGTATATTTGATGAGTACTTTACAGAAGGGAATAGTATTGAAACCAATACAGTAGATGTTCTACCCTCTCATGAGTTTTTATCCAAAAAATTCTTGCCCTCTGTTCCTGTTACGGAAGAAAAACTAATCAACCGTATTGACACACGGACAAATCCCCCCAAACACTCTGCTAATATGAGACCTAACGTGTGTTCCTTCCCACTACCTTCTCAAAATCTCCCCTGTGAGACCCAATGGGAAAGCAGTGAGGTCAGAGTAGAAGGAGACATTCCAAGAAATGAAAGCTGTGACAGCGCCCTTGGAAACAGCGATGATGAGTTTGGTACATGCCATACACCTTCAGATTATCACAGTCACCCAGAAGTGGAACTTCCACTGCCCAGGTAACCTACATGGAAATGGTTCATCCGGTTTTAAAGACACAATAAAAACACAACTTCTGTTCTTTATATTCGCTCAGAGGAAAACATTTTGCTACATAAGGCCTTGGTATTTATGATTGAGCTTAGTCTGAACATAAGCGAAAGCTTGAAGCACTGTTTGGGAAAGTTTTTGCACTTATTTTTAATCTAATTTTCACATGAAATGGGCAACAAATAAGGTATGAAAATCAGTTTTTCAGCATCTTCTATCTGCAGTAGCTCTAGGGCCAAGTATATCCTTCATTGAGGTATTATAACCAATGCATTTATGGTTGATCAGCTTTGGCTATGTCTTCAAGGCTCCTGAGCTGACCTCTTTCAATACAACCTTTTCCTTAGAATATTTTTTTTTTTTTTTTTACATTTTTTTTGTTATTTTTCAAAATCTTTAAATGTCTAGTAAATTAGCACTTTACAATACACTTTCTTATCTGGTAATAACCTTATTTTTGCCATTTTAGGTCTGACCTCATTAGCAGCCCAAATCTGAAAAACTTTAGCCGATCTCTGTTTGCGGGCTATTGCCCCACGTACATGCCTGATATGGTGCTACATGGTATAAGCAGTGATGAGAAACTAAAGCAGTGTTTACCATCTGGTCTGGCCCATGCAATGCACGTAAGCGCAATTAATTTAGTGTTATTAATTCTGTATGGGGGGTTAAAGAGAAGACATTGATAAAGCGGTTTATTGATTTTAGGTATATGTGAAGCCTAGTGTTGTGGTGCCGTAATTGATACCATTATATGACATTTTGGTTCTGGAAAAGCAGAATATGCGTATTTATGAGTACTGTGACATGGTTCTTGTATGATTTCTGGGATGTTGTCAAATAATATACAGGCAAAGCTTTGAAAATGTACCACTTTTTAACTTGCTTTATTTAAAGGTGCCATGATATTCTTTTCTTGTTAATATGCGTGTTGTTAGAAATCTCCTCCTAGGGTCACTTTATAAAGACTTCAGTGGATCAGGGTAAGTAGCCCTAACCCACGTTTTTTGATTAGGGCTAGGCACAGACAAAATTAGACAAGTTAATAGAATGTGCCCCATCTGATACACACAGAGAGGTACCAGTTGGACCTTGGTGCCTAAATATTGAGTTGCATCAAATAACATACTTTGCTCTGCCTGTTTTGTGTTAGTGACTGAGAGAGTGACCTACAAATAGTACTAAGACTGAAGTTTGGTCTTGCCCTGGTATTGTTCATTACTGAGTTGTTGGGAACCACTAACCGTTTGTGTAAAGTTGCTCCTGCAAATAAATGGAATTTCCCCCACTTACATCCGCAAACGGATAAGAAGGGGCTAGTGGTAAATAAACCACATCACCAAGAAACACACAGATGAGGTGGATTTTTATTACTTCCCAGCACTGAATATAGGACACTCAGTCATGTTGTTTTGGTTTCTAAGAAGTTCTAAAGCAGTGTATTGAAAGGCTTCCTTTCCAGCTAACGTGTGTGTTGTATTCCACTGATCATATGATGCGAGAATGATGACGGGAAGATACATTGCGTGCTATTCCATATGAGGTGTTTACGTTTTAACAGTGTAACAAAGTATGCTTCTGCTTTCTATGGACTGACCGTCGTTTTTCGTTTTACCCCCCTAGCACCCTGTGTTGGATGAGCCAATAGCAGAAGCTATTTGTATTATAGCCGACACAGATAAATGGTCTGTGCAGGTGGCCAGCAGCCAGAAGAAGCCTTTGGACAGTATTAAGCTTGGAACTGATGTCTTGGTATCCAGTCAAGTGTCCAGTTTGGTGCAGTCTATCTTACAGCTTTACAAGCTCAAAACTACATCTGTTTTTGTAAGTTTTGTTCAAGTTTTGAATAAAATGTTCAAACAAGAAGACGGGTTATTAAAATGTCCCATGTGGCTTCTAATTTTTATTTGGAATAATCTACACAGGATTATATACAAGGCTACTGAATTAACTCTTTGTTATATCAATTGGCTCCTTCTATGTTTGTTAAAGGAGAAGGGAAGGCTTTATCATTGGAGCATGCAAGGTTAATTACAATTCCTAATATAAGACCCCTAGCTTAAAGCTACTCTCATTACCACCCTTTACTAATTAAGCTTTTCCTTGGCCTTTAAAGGTATTGTGGAGTAAAATTGCTTTTCTAAGCACTGCTGTAATTTACATTAATTTATTTTTTTATTTTCATGATATCAGCAGTAGTACAGTGCTCGTGTCATGAATGTAACAAGTGCTCCCAGTGTCCTGCCATGGGATAGACTGAAAGGCAAAAGCTTCAGTTACTATTAAGGTGTATCAAAGATGAGAGGAGTGCTCTTCTAAACACTTTTGAAATGTAATGATTAGCAGTTATTGCCTTATTAACTTTCAGGTTCATTTATTGGCAGTTTTATACTGTTTAAAGGAACGGTAACCCCAAAAAAGCAAGTGTTTTAAATGAATGATATAGTATAGTGTTGCTCTGCACTGATAAAACTGGTGTGTTTAATTCAGAAACACAACTATATAAACAAGCTGCTGTGTAGCCATGGGGGGCAAAGAGAAGAAATTACCAAACACACAAGGGCAAGTGTAGCGAGGGGGGACCCGTGTGTTTAATTCACGTCAGTGATGTAACATTTCAGGGGCAGGCCCCTTCGTCGTTGCATCACTGTCGTGAATTAAACACACGGGTCCCCCCTCGCTACACTTGCCCTCGTGTGTTTGGTAATTTCTTCTCTTTGAGTACATTGGAGAGGTGCCGACCTCTTTTCCAAACACCGGGCAAACATCCTGCAGAGGCCGGGGAATATAGGCATCATGGTTGCAGAATTTAGCCATGGGGCAGCCTTTCAAGCACAGGAGGCACAGTAGATAATGGATAAGTTCTAAAGAATCCCATTGTATACTACAGAGCTTATCTGTTATCTGCTGTGTAACCTGTGCCTTTTCTGCTTTTTCTATCTTAAATGGATGCCCCCATGGCTACACAGCAGCTTCTTTATATAAACTATAGTAGATTTTCTGAAGCAAACACACAAGGTTTACCAGTGCAGCACAACAGGACATTATATTTTTGTTTGTTTAAAACACTTAATTTGTTTTGGTGTTACTATTCTTTTAATAAGGCTTTCAAATAAGCAGTTCTCTCTCGGAGCTACTATCAGTGGCCAAGGATTCATCTAGTATCCAAACAGCATTTCCAGTAAGACACCATTCTGCAATATTCTCCCTCCATCCCTGGGAATATTCTAGCTGTAATGACCGCCTTAGGGAAAAATATTGCACTTTAATACAGCATAGCTTATTGAGGCCCCAACTGAAATATCTCAATGACTTCTTACACCAAAAACAGTGGGTGACTGAGGGCCTAGAAAGCTGTACTTGGCTGAATGGAGCAGCTTTTTCCCCTCTGGCTGCCTGAATGTTCCATTGGACAGAGAAAACAAAATGCAAAGCAATGTTTCAATGGATAAACAGCCTGTTCACTTAACCTTTGGGCCCATCTTTTACAATCTTATACATAGTGCTCAGAGATAACTGGGAAGACATCCATTATTGGAGGCAAAACAATCCTACTGGGTTTATTTAATGTTTACCTGATTTTGTAGTAGACTTACTGTACTACTACAGATCCCTTATGTGGAAAACCACAGGTCCCAAGCATTCTGAATGACAGGTCCCCTACCTATATAATAATATTTAATAGTATACAATTTAATAGTTAACAGATGTATTATTTAGTTTACAATCACAACCCGTAAGGTCTGAATGTAACTTTTCTGTTTTAAAAGTGTGTGATGCATCTTGAGGACAAGCTGCAAGAGATGTACTTGAAAAGTAAAATGCTGTCGGAATATTTGAGAGGACACACAAGAGTCCACGTGAAGGAACTTGGGGTTGTTCTTGGGTAAGCATGTGCTGATCTGTGTGTGTGTGTTTAATGCTGTGCCCATACAGCTAGCGCTCTCCCTCTCCCTCTCCCCTCATGAACAAGTAGGTGATGTATCATTGCAGAACATTTCGGATGGGGACGGTCTGAAAGAAACTATAAAACAAGCACTTTTGTTTCTTCTTTCAATAAAAAAGAAGTAAAAATCGAATTTTTAATAATATCCATTATAAAGTCACTATTCATTATGCAAATGTCACTCACTGGTATAATTACTAGCCTGCAAATCTTCCCTACAACGCAAGCTATTTATGTAATGAAATATTGGGCTGGCATTGAATGCACTTGAATGAGCTATGACACAGGTGATGCCATGTTGTTTTTTAATAGCATCAGACCCAGCTGAGATCCTTTGAACAGAGCCGGGCCAACCCAGCCAGGCGCCCTAGTCAACCTGGCCGGCCACGGCACTGGCTGAGTGCGCGCTCGATTGCTCATGCACGAAACTGCGCTCAATCTCGCAGTGCAGAATCGCATTTACACACAGAATACAAGCGCCAGTCGGGGAGAGACAGGACCAGACATGGGGTAGGCGACAGAGCAGGTAAGTGCCTACTCTGCCTACCCCTAGTTCCGGCCCTGCCTTTGAATGAATTAAAGCAGAACAAAACCTTAAATACCCTGGACCAGTGCACCTCTTCTATAAAAAAGAAAAAGCAGCTGTGGTGCCAAAGTCTTTCTTGACTGTCCAGTAGTAATCTTATGGCCTACTGGCGACCTTTTCTGTTCCAGGAAAATGCTTTGAATATTCTTTGCAAAAGTCAATTACCAAATATTTTTGTTTCCTTTGTTCTTCAGGATTGATTCAAGTGATCTTCCTTTGTTGGCTGCCGTGGCAAGCACACATTCTCCTCATGTGGCTCAAATCCTTTTATAAGCTGGACTTTACTACAGTCATTCCATAGGCTGAAAGGGGGAATTTACCTTTAAAGAAGAGCGCAAATGCACTCTGGAGAAAAGAGCGAGAAGAGCACAGACTTGTTTCTTCCACGAAAACCACGAACTCTACTTTCTCATCCAGGAACCGGTTGAAGTTTACATGACATACAAGGCATTATGATATTCCCTGTGGCCTTAGTTTTGCTTACTGGGAAGGATGTACATTACGTTGTACACAAAGACAGTCTTGGATTTGTATTCTAGTTTGGTTGGCGATAAACACGCGAATATAGCCAGGCATTCCTACTGCAGTGAACTTATGGTGGGAGAGCTCCTTCCATGTAGCATGATTCTTCTGTGTCGTACCATTTGTTGTTTTCATGTTTTTTGTTGTTACGTTTGTTTTAATTTTCTTCTACGGTTCTTTGTTTACTTTTGTTCCCCCGTATAATTAATTGGCATTGTGTCATTTCGGTACATTTAAAACAGGCACGCTTTAAAGAAAGCTGCTTCCAGATGGAGCCCGTGGTTGTCTCTCTCTTTATTAGGAATGGCACAATCTGTCTTTGGTTGCAAGAGAATTCTCAATGTAACCGACCTCCTGTTAGAAGCTAAAATTGTCCATTTGCATGGAGAACCACAAAAATGATGTGCCATTCTTCTAAGGAAAAAGACAACATTTGGGAGATCAGCAGGAAGGCTGTGATACTTTATTTATAGAAATGATTTACAGTACATCAAAGATGTGTAATTTTAGGCCTCTGAGAACTTGTTGACCTACAACTTCTAGCACCGGGCCCACCCAAGAGCCTTTGGATTAAGAGAGTTGTAACTGAACAACATCTGGAGGGCTTCCAGTTGCCCATGCCTGGTTTACATACTTTAGTTGAATGTAGGTGGTTGACATTGCTGTAATTCATTAGCCTACATTCCTGCAGTTTGCACACGGGGACAGTCTTACTGTTCCAATTAAGGTTCACAGTTTGCTTTATTTCTCTGTTTATCATTTGATGCTGGTTCATTAAAGATTTACCCAAGTGACAGATTAATCAGATACTAATGTGACCTTCAAATAAACTGCCCAGAACAGTTACCATCTCTCTCTTCCCTTTCCAAGGCACTAAGGCCTAGTTATCATTTGTTATTTTAACATAAATACGAAAACTGACAATCATGAATTATTATTTTTTTTTAGTTACAAAATTCTTCTATTTGTTGGATTCACTTTTGGATCTAATCTCATTGAGCTGCAGAATTATTTCAGGCAATTAGAGGAAATGGTTATGTAATGTAGTCTATTCACCAACGCCATTGAGAAAGATATGGGCCTGCTGATAACTGGTGGGAACATCTGGTTTTAGGACACTTGTAAAAGAGAGAAAGCAGTCAAAAATTCACAAGGTCATCAGCTTTTTTAGAGAGTTATTTCTAGAATTGTCTCATTGTCCCAAATAGGAAATCCTATATAAATGAATAGATGATATCTATATCCCAAGTATGTAGATATAAATGTGTAGAAATCCATTTTACACTTGTTTTTCATCACTTATGAACTCTATTTTCTGGATGGATCATCTATGGCTGTGCCAAAATACATACGGCATATGTTCTGACCCTCGAGGAGAACCATTGTGATGGACTTTCATTTCGTACAATAATCCCAACATTCCATGGTTTCAGGTGTCAAATCCAAAAAAGTCTGTGGTTTCAGGAGTCAAATCAGAAAAAGTTGCAGTTTTCTGCAAAAAATCTGAAAAATTCATACGATTCAGATTTTTTCACAACTTTATCAAATTTGTTACCGCACAAGAACTTTTCGAAAAACGTATTGATAAATAAGGGGGGGGGAGAGTCTGTGCGGATTTGATCGGAGTAGTTCTCAGAAAATAGAACTTTTCGGATTTTGATAAATAATCCCCCTATAAATCAGTCTTTCCAATTGTGATCTTCTTAATTTAAGTGTCAAGGCACTTGGCAAAGTGTAATGATTGGTAAACTGGGGATTGTGTTATTGTGTTGCTTTTTTTTTTTTTAGGACCTATTGTTTTTTCCTTTTAAATACTTGAGACTTGGAACCATTACACTTTAGGGAAAATAAACCATGTCATTGTCTGGGGTAAGAAAGTACTGCTGTTACTGGACTGTTTTTAGATATGCACATTTTTTTTGGTGTTTTTGCAAAATATACTAGGTGTAACAAGAAGTCATATGACCCACAATAGGGAAGGATTTACAAAAGTGGAGTTTCATATAGCTAGCCATTATCGTGCTGTGCCAGATCAGGCTGCTCCAATTCTTTGGCCAATGATTGGACCCATCAGTTGAAGGCTACATCGATGCTGATTCAACCTTCAGGATTTTTAAAACTGCCACACACTGGTTGGGAGGCCTGATGGTTTGACCCATACATGTCCAATAAGCTACAGATGCTGTTTGAAAGAGTGATGATTGATCTGCATATGGTCAGCTATATATTCTAGCTAGCCAGCTAGTTGAGGCTCATCATAAGGAATCTACAAATAGTTCTAATAGCTCCGCACAAGGAAAGCAAATGAAAATCAGATGGTTATAGGTTGCCATAATATATAATATCTACACCAGTTCTGGAAATTCCACTGTAGGGAGATCTTAAATGGTATTTGTTTGGTTCTTGTGCTCCACTAAACAATGGATGGATCAAGAACAGATGTTGCCAAAACACTCCAAATGTTTCTGTGTAGTTGACTGATTTAGCAAAGTAATTTATGCTCATACATAGGATAGTATTTCAGTTCTGTCATTGGAGCCTTTAGACAGGCAGGAGAACTAAAACAACCCTTGGGCCTCCAGTTGGACAGCTTTGTGTGCTCTTCTTCTCAGCTCTCCTGTCCAGTGATTATTTTAGGTGCATTTGACCTTATTGTACTAGTTCTTTTGCTGTTGGAGTCGAAGCATTAGTAATTGTAAAACTATCAGAGCCAAATGCAAGAGATGCTCATACAATACATATGCACGTGTCCATGAAACAATGTTCATTCCTATGAATGCAAAGAACTGTGGCCCAGGCTGAAGCCCTTATTCCAGATACAGGACATACAGAAAAAGACTGAACCTAAACAGACCTTAATCACTGTCTTTTTGGGACTTCTACCTCACAGATTACGGCTTTGTATGTCTTGTTAAGTCTTAATTATTTTTTTATGAAATGATTGTAAGATAATGATATTATGACCTGGAAGCACAGAATGTATCTTTGTGTCCTGCAATGGAATTGCTTTGCTTATCTTGCTGTATTTATAAATTGCAACGCTACTTCACAAGTGAAAGTGATTGGAACATGTCGCGTGAATGTTTGGCTGTGCTTGTGGTCATTGGATTAGATGTAAGTTTCATTTCTAGCAGTATTAGAGCAGGTTTCATTCTAGGCAAATATGTCACAATGCCTTAGGACTGTGATTATTTTTTTTAAAAAAAATAAACACTATTGATTTGCAGAATTTTTAATTCTGAAAAAAAAAAATCCAGTAATAATCCAGTAAGAATATATCATTCATTTGGCCTGAGGTAAAATTTACCCTTAAAGAGAAAGTACTTACATACAGCTCAGAAGAAATTCCTTTATTTTACAAGCATGAAGCATATTTGTCCCCGTGTTTTGGATTTCTTTGTTTTATTTTCCCCTTTTCGGGTTTAAAATTAAAATCTATAATTAAGAAAAAAAGAAGGATCACTTTTGTAGCTGTGAGTGATATCCAAACAGATTTACACCATTAAATCGGAATCAGGTATCCCATAAGATTATTCATGTTTTGAATCTGTGCCTGCCTCTATTTTCCCCAATTTGGGGATTTTTTTAGCTGTTGTAGTCTGTATACTTTTTGTGGAAATTGGTGCAATAAAGCTTTTTGAGTACAAAAGCATTCTGTTTGTTTTCTGGTTTCCTTCTAAGGGGCAAATTCACTAACCTGCGCAGTTGCGCTAGCGCAGGCTTCGCCGCACTTCGCCAGGCGAAGTTTCGCCAGGGCGCTGCTAATTCACTAAAAAAATTTTTAGCAGTAAAGATCTGTGTCTCCAAAGATGCATTCACTGCACTGCACACCCACTCACAATATATAGTACACATAGAATAGAAATAATAGTAATTTATACAGATAATTACTATTGAGAAGCTGAAAATGTAGGCTGGTGCAATAAGTTCAGTATATAAAATGGCATTTTAGCTTTATAGTAATTACAAATGAGGAAATCCATCCTCATACTACACTGTATTTAAAGGAGCAAACATTCGCTGGAAGTGGTGTGTACTTTTCTCATCATTCCTCAAGGTGGCCCTCTTGTGCTGATGGTCAACAAAAATGTCCTCTCTGGCCTACTGTAGAACCAAGCCTGCACACAAACATGTAGCAAACATGCTTATTATCACTAAAAAGTATATCATTTCATTATGTTCCACCTTTGCCCCTTAAGGGTAGGACTACATGGACGTTTTCGTCGCAATCCGACGCGCTGCAACAAAACGGCGTCAAATTGCATGCGACAGAAATAAGGTAATTGCATTGTTGGATGTGTTGATATGACATCCCATAAAGCTTAATGACTGCTCAAAGCAAACTGACAGATGTACCTGCATTGATAAACGTGCCAATTTGCAATTTGTTATCACTTTCCCGACTGACGGTTTTAAATGTGCTAAACATTTTTAGCATTCTCCAGTCCGTTTAATATTCTATAAATAATTCCTGTGTATATCCAAGTTTTTCTCCAAATTTTTGAATCTGCCTCTATCTATTTTTAAACACTGATCCCGCACTAAAGAGATGTGCCATTTCTAAACACGGGGTTATTTATTAGGTCGGAATGCTAAAAACTCAAAAAGAGGTTTTTTTTCCTTTTTTTTTTTTTTTTTTTTACTTTAAAATCCGAATTTTTATTTTATAGCTCGAGGATGAAAAAAGTGTGAATCATAGGGACAAATTCACTAAGCGCTGAAAATGCGCTAGCAAAGCCTTCACCGCACTTTGCCAGGGCGGCGCTAATTCACTGAAATCCGAAGTTGCACTCAGGGATGCGAAAGGTAGCGAAGTTGCGCTAGCGTTAATTCGTCAAGCAAAGCGAAGTTACGCTAGCAATGCCTAATTTGCATATGGCGTCAAGTTAAAGTACACTGGATGTATATGTAGCAGCAAATACATTACACTACACAAGCCTGGGAAAGCTTCATAAAATAAAATAGAGGTGTTATATTGCCCTATACATGTGCCCACTGTATAGTTTAGGTGCCATATGTTAGGAAATGTAGGGGGGAAGGGGGTAGCCCCAAAAAAATGTACAATCTTTTTCAGCCTATCACCCTTAAAAAAGGAAAAGACGCCAGCGTTTTGTGGGACTTAGAAAAAATGTCAACTTTTTTTGAAGCAATCCCTATCTACTGGGCTGAGGTGGCAAAGGCAAGTCTGGCGCAAGAGGTAACGTTACGTTCAGTAAAAATGCAAGTTAGTGAATTAGCGTAGTACGCCCCTTCGCCATAGCGCAACTTCGTCTGGCGTAAGGGTGCGAAGTAGCGCTAGAGTAGGTGAACTTTGCTAGGGAATTTACGCCAGCACCCATTGGTAAATCGGCGAAGTAACGAAATGACGTCACGCTGTCGAATTTTCATACAAGGCTAATCCAATCACACTGTGAGAATGACAATACCATTTAAAATCTCTACTGTATATACATGTGAAAGATGTCCAAGTTGTTCGTGCAAAGACACGCTACCAAAATAATTTTATATAATACAGTATATTACAAAAATAATAAGGAAAAAGGAAAGAAAAAAAATGAAAAAAATATTAATATTAATAGAAAAAATTAAAACAAAAATGTAAATATCCGATTTGAAGTGTTTTTTTCTTTTCCATTTCTTTTCTTTGTTTATATATAAGGAGGAACTTCAATGCAATTTTTAGCTCACAAATATTAGATGATATGTAACTATAAGAATCCTTAAGGATCATATTGTGATAAAACGTATATTGCTCAACCAAGAATGGATTTTTTTGTAGCTCATGCATAATGCCCACATACCTAGCATCAAGATTATTATTACGACCAAGTCTTTTAAAAAAAAAAAACATGCGACATCAAAGTCACTGTTGAGACCAAGGGGTTTTCTAGTTTGTAAATAGAAAATCGACTTGGTCTCTGAACGAAGCAGTTTTGGAATAATATCTCCACTGCGTCTATCACTTGTTATCCTATCTATATCCTATCTATACCTATAGCTACCAATTAGGTGGCATTCCCACCATTGCATTCCTTGAAATGTTTTACTATATTAGAGTCCAAATTTAATTTTTTAAGTATCTAGAACATGTTCTCTCACCCGATTTTTAAAAGGTCGGGAGGTTTGACCAACATACTGAATGTGACGTATTGTCCACCAGTATAACCAGAGAAGCAAGTGGCTAATTCATATATTGTGCCAATTTGATCTTAAAAATGGGCGATGTGCACATTAAGTTAAACCATTAGCGTGTAAGATGGGTAAAGATGTTGTAATGTGTAAAAGTGCAGTGAATGAGAATGTAAATGTGAAATGCCTGTTCTGTGTGCATAGGGGGGTTTTGTATGTTGAAAATTGTAATGTTTGGAAAATTGTACTTTACAGGTTTGGCCACAAGAGGGCAGTAGGGTCCTGTTAATTGTATAGTAATGTAATTTTTACCAGGGCCACTAGAGGGGGAAAAGTAATAAGTGGTAGGTTCAGCCAGAGTCAGGAGAGTAATGTAATAGTGTGCACTAAGGTGTACAAACTAGCCATAGCAATAATATTTGGGCACATTAGTGAAGTGTACTGCTTTTTCCTCGCCTCTGAGCACTGATCCAGATAGAGGAGGCGTTCTAATATCAAAGTAGGCTTTTATTCAAGCACATATATTAATATTACAGCAGTGGGGCTCTCGCATAATTCTTACGTTTACTGTACTGGCACGTCTATTGCACTTTCAGCCCTAAAGAAGTATGTGAGAGCGTCAATGCGTGCCAGTACGTGTCTATTACTAACACACCTACAGCACACAGGCAGCAGTATAGACCAAGTGGCAGATCATTTCACTAATCATGTGCCCAAATATTATTGCTACAGCTAAGTGATTCCAGATCGCACTGTGCTTGATGGCTGCATTATTATTAATTTCATGACGGAGGCTGAAATTTGAAAATGGGCCGCAATTGCCCCTCAGGCCTGACTTTGGACATACTGGAGTATAGTTATTGGTAATCATGTTTCATACTGTATTTATTCTCATCATCTAAATTCTTTTTCAGTACAATTCCATGGAACATAGTTTATAGGGTTATTTACCAACAAAAACATAAAAAAAATCTGAATCTTATGAATTTTTGTCGCCAAGAACTGCAACTTTTTCAGATTTGTCGCCGAAACCTGCAAGTTTTTTAGATTTCGTTGCAGTCAAGGGCACCAATATGTGTCCATTTAAATGCAATTAACAAAATAATAATTACAAAGCCCTAGTTATTCCTGCACATGGCCTACTATAGCTGTTTTTTTAGATTCTCTTAGAAACATTTAGATAACAGAATATCCTGTAGAAGTTATAAAGCATCCATATTACACTCAGCACAGCATTTGGAAGGAGTGCTGGGTGATTTCATAAAAGATAATCAAGATACATTCAAACCCATTGAATAAAGGAATGTTTCCATTTAGCATTAATATTCTAAGCTGCTATGAAATCTACACTGTGTGTTATGCAAGACTGATGCCTTATGCTCTACAGGTCAGAGATTGCTCCATAGTGGGCGAAATGGAAGTTTTCAGTCTTTAAGAGTCAAGAGATTGATCCCCTTATGTCTTTAATGATATCTCTCTGATCGACTGTGTTTCATTAGGTTCTACTCTTCCTGCTGTCTAAGTCTTTGGCAGGTCACTGACCCATTTGGGACAGGATAACTTGTATCCCTGGAGGTGCAATTTTGTGCATGAAAAATTCATTATTGCGGTGTGTTCAGTGAAGGCAGTTATACGAGTCAGCCTTCCAGGAGACATCAGTGTGGTGCTCATACCTACAGCTGCAGAACATTCACTTTCCATCTCATTAGGAATTTTCTTGCTGTTCATTGCCCCTCTTCATTTCCCATTAATCAGCACTATTAATGCCTTGATAACATTTACAGTCATTAACCCCTCTAGGGCACAGTATGTCTCTCCTTTTTAGTGGAGCATTATAGCAAGTTGTTATCGCTCATCTTAAATTAGGTTTTGGGAACTTTCAGTAATCACATTTTAGACAATTATTTTATGTACTAATTAGCAGTAAAGTTCTTCTCATGTTGTCCTAAACAAGTATAAAAAAAAGTGCAGTTTCTTTCTTTTTCACATCTATCCTGGTTATGTTCCCTTTAAGCTTAGACACACATATTGTGATTTTGACACTAGTCAACACAACAACTTGGGAAGCTTACTTGGAAAATAATTGGTATTGCCATATGATGTTAAAGTCAGTACAATAAGGGTTTTGTAACAAGCGTTATACAACATAGTACTTGTCTGGACACATCAACTATACTTCACAAGCTACACAAAAGAAAAATGTGTGCAAAACCAACCAATCACCCAACACAACTTGCTCGGGAGATAATGAATTGAGGATATTACGGACTGACAAAATGAAGGAAAATTAAGTAATACAGGTATGGGAGCCATTATTGGGAACCCATTATCCAGAAGACTTCAAATTACGGAAATGCCATCTTCCATAGGCTCAGTTTTAATCAAATATTATTTTTTTTTTTACAAATCATGTCTTTTTCTTTGTAGCTTGAGTTTGATTCCAGTTAAGATCTCAGGGAGGCAGGAAGTTACTCAGCAGCCTGGGAATGGCAGGCAGGAAGAGGAAGCAGCAGAGCCTGGCAGAGAGAGCCATTTGGTAGTAAGACATCAGCAGGCTACCGGTGGCCCCAGAAAGCTGGAAGGCCCCACCAAAAGCTGTCATTTTGATCAGGCTGGCACAGAGAAGGCAGATACTGTTCCTGGAAAAAGATTGTGAGAGGTGTTCAGATTGGAGGAACCAGCACTTGCAGGGGATTCCAATCTGAGTATCCGAAGGGGCATGAGTCACATTGCATGTCCATAAGTCAGGGGTGCCCAAAAGGTAGATGGGGATCTACCAGTAGACCTTTATCTGGGGATCAGTAGATCTCAAGACACTGTCAATAAACAGCTTCACTAAATCACCCTCCTGTTTCATGTTAAATATAGCAAAATCCATTTTCCCATAAATCAGTATTTACTCGAGTATAAGCCGAGATTTTCAGCATCCAAAATGTGCTGAAAAAGTCTACCTCGGGTAAACGGGCAGTAGCTGATATTGCAGTCACTTTTAATCATTCCTATATCAACAGTTAGCTTGGGGAGAGACTGCAGTATCACACAGCGCCCTCTGTTGGTTATATGAAAGAATAACAGTGCGCCCTCTGTTGGTTATATGAAAGAATAACAGTGACTGCAATATCACACAGCGCCATCTGTTGGTTGTATGAAAGAATAACAGTGACTGCAATATCACACAGCACCCTCTGTTGGTTATATGAAAGAATACCAGTGCGCCCTCTGTTGGTTATATGAAAGAATAACAGTGACTGCAATATCACACAGCGCCCTCTGTTGGTTATATGAAAGAATAACAGTGCGCCCTCTGTTGGTTATATGAAAGAATAACAGTGACTGCAATATCACACAGCACCCTCTGTTGGTTATATGAAAGAATAACAGTGCGCCCTCTGTTGGTTATATGAAAGAATAACAGTGACTGCAATATCACACAGCACCCTCTGTTGGTTATATGAAAGAATAACAGTGCGCCCTCTGTTGGTTATATGAAAGAATAACAGTGACTGCAAAATCACACAGCGCCATCTGTTGGTTATATGAAAGAATAACAGTGCGCCCTCTGTTGGTTATATGAAAGATTAACAGTGATGGCAATATCACACAGCGCCCTCTGCTGGTTATATGAAAGAATAACAGTGACTGCAATATCACACAGCGCCCTCTGTTGGTTATATGAAAGAATAACCGTGCACCCTCTGTTGGTTATATGAAAGATTAACAGTGATGGCAATATCACACAGCGCCCTCTGCTGGTTATATGAAAGAATAACAGTGCACCCTCTGTTGGTTATATGAAAGATTAACAGTAACTGCAATATCACACAGCGCCCTCTGTTGGTTATATGAAAGAATAACAGTGACTGCAATATCACACAGCGCCGTCTGTTGGTTATATGAAGGATTAACAGTGATGGCAATATCAAACAGCACCCTCTGTTGGTTATACGAAAGATTAACAGTGATGGCAATATCACACAGCACCCTCTGCACATGGTAGTGGGACAATGCACACAGTAATCCTTTTGGCAATTCTCTGTCACCATCAACTTTGCAAAGAAGTCCGGTTGATCGCTGGGGGGGTCGCTTTGGCGGAATGTGCGCTGCTGGGAGACAGGGCTGTAGTTGTGTCTAGGCTTATACTAGAGTCAATAAGTTTTCCTAGTTTTCATAGGTAAAATTAGGTACCTCGGCTTATACTCGGGTCGGCTTATACTAGAGTATATACGGTAAGTAATATTTTTCATGGAACAGAATGCTAACAATGCTTTTATGGATGTAGATCATAATTGGATTTTTATTCAATGTGTAAAGACTTAGAAAAATGTTGTAGAAGGTCCCCATAGGCCCCCATAGGCTAACATAGCACTTCGGCAGGTTTAATTTGCCGAAGTATTGAAGTCGAAGTTTTTTTAAAGAGACAGTACTTCGATTATTGAATGGTCGAATATTCAAATGATTTTTACTTTGAATCAAAGTCGATGTAAATTTGAAGTCGTAGTATCCTATTCGATGGTTGAAGTATCCAAAAAATTACTTCGAATTTCGAATTTTTTTACTTCGAAAATTCCCTCTAATTCACTTCAACCCTTAGTAAATCTGCCCCATAGAATATAAATGTCACAATATAAGACTGATTAGTTATTAATACAGATAATTACTATATGGCAGCACAGAAACCATTGCAACTAGTATCAGACTTTAATAATAAGCCCTGTAGCATCAGCTTATATTACAGGCCAACCTAACTTTCTGCTGGATAATTAGTGATGACCCCTAAGCTTAACTTCTCAATAGCTGCTTAGAGCCCACTGAGCATGTGAGTGTCACAGACACATTCCAAGATGGTGACCCCCTGTGACAAGTTTGAAGTCCTGGATCATTGCTGCTATTGAGAAGCTGAAACTTTAGGCTGGTGCAATAAGTTCAGTATTCACATTCACTTTTGGGGTTTAGTTCTCCTTTAATGGATTGGGATTTAAAACATGTTCAGTAATGTATAATGTACATTCATGCAAATAATATTTCATCAACTCTCCTGTCTAGCAGCTGGTAAATGTATTAATGCTTATGCTTTCTGCTCTGCTCAGTCTGCACTGGACGTAAAGTTGAATATACACTGGTCAGTAGTACTTGTCAGCTTGAAATGTCCTAACCAAGTTGGCAGCTTGTACAACAAAAAAACTATTATCAGATCAGGAATGTGTCAAATAATTTTGTTGGATTTGTTAGATGTAGATGTGGTCCTCACCTGATGGGTTTGCTTAGATCCCTAATTTTAACCAATCCCTTGCCCCATCTGTCAGATGACTCAGATCTGATCAGCACAATTTGGACCACCACTTGCAAGGTCAGTGTGTATATGGCCCGCAGAAAGAAAAAAATTGATAAAAGCACAAAGGGCACTAGGGCAGGAAAAGTTACATATACACACTCTATAAATTAGGGGTAATTTATACACGCAATATGCATGCATCATTAAAATTATCATCTCTATAAAAATCATTTTGTCTCCTTTAGAGGTAGAGAGAGAACTACAGTGAGACACCCAGGCTGCCTGAAGTTCTGATTCTTTCTGCACTGCTAGTGAATGAATGCATGTTATTTACCACATGTCAATCACTGGTCCTTAAAGGAACAGTAACAGACATTGGGGCAGCCGTTAAAGGGATACTGTCATGGGAAAAAAAAAAATCCAAAATGAATCAGTTAATAGTGCTACTCCAGCAGAATTCTGAAATCCATTTCTCAAAAGAGCAAACAGATTTTTTTATATTCAATTTTAAAATCTGACATGGGGCTAGACATTTTGTCAATTTCCCAGCTGCCCCCAGTCATGTGACTTGTGCCTGCACTTTAGGAGAGAAATGCTTTCTGGAAGGCTGCTGTTTTTCCTTCTCAATGTAACTGAATGTGTCTCAGTGGGACATGGGTTTTTACTATTGAGTGTTGTTCTTAGATCTACCACGCAGCTGTTATCTTGTGTTAGTTAGCTGCTATCTGGTTACCTTCCCATTGTTCTTTTGTTTGGCTGCTGGGAGGGGAAAGGGAGGGGGTGATATCACTCTAACTCAGGGGTCCCCAACCTTTTTCACCCGTGAGCAACATTCAGATGTAAAAAGTGTTGGGGAGCAACACAAGCATGAAAAATGTTCCTGGGTGCTGCCAAATAAGGGCTGTGATTGGCTATTGGTAGACACTATGTGGACTGGCAGCCTACATGAGGTTCTGGTTGGCAGTACATCTGATTTTCATGCAACCAAAACTTGCTTACAAGCCAGGAATTAAAAAATAAGCACCTGCTTTGAGGCCACTGAGAGCAACATCCAAGGGGTTGGGGAGCAACATGTTGCTCGCGAGCTACTGGTTGGGGATCACTGCTCTAACTTGCTGTACAGCAGTAAAGAGTGATTGAAGTTTATCAGAGCACAAGTCACATGACTTGGGGCAGCTGGGAAATTGACAAAATGTCTAGCCCCATGTCAGATTTCAAAATTGAATATAAAAAAATCTGTTTGCTCTTTTGAGAAATGGATTTCAGTGCAAAATTCTGCTGGAGCAGCACTATTAACTGATACGTTTTGGAAAGAAAAATTTTCCCATGACAATATCCCTTTAAGGTTGAAAAAAGGAGAAAAAACACAGGTTACATAACAGATACTCCAATGGTGTTTTTTTAGTCTGCTATGTAACTGGAACCTTTTCTCCTTTTTCCAGCTTGAATGGCTTCCCCCGTGGCTGTACAGCAGCTTGTTTACAGTATATAAACTATAGCAGTCTTTCTAAAGCAAGCACACCAGTTTACCAGTACAGAGCAATAGTACATTATATTTTAATAACTTTGATTAACTTTCAGTTTGATATTACTGTTCCTTTAAGTTATAAAAAAATAATTTGTACAATATGCCTTACATGGTAAAAGCACTGGTAATTACCTTGATGTGATAGTTATTGAGAAGTTCCCTTCTAATGAGGTAGCTGAAGTCAGACACTCCTCAGCCTATGCCTCCAACGTATGACCCCTTGGGTAGAAGTGGAGGGGTAACTGGTAACTCAAATCACCAGCGCTCTCTCTATAAGTGCCATCACTTCTCCGATGTAACTGGTAAAGTATGGCAGTTTTGTTCTAAAATCTCGTATGTAGTCTGGACCTTTAAAAAAGCAAATTGCCAATGAATATCATTACATTTTACTGCATAGAAAATATACTTATACTGTATATCCCATCAATCATCAGTATAGCAGGACATGAATGGGAGCTGCAGTTCTTACCTCCTCATCTAGAGATGTACAGTGTACAGACTGACATTTGGAATAGGCACTTGCAATTTTCAAATATGTTGAACCAACAATATCGATAATACAAAGATATCGCTGAGAAATGTCTGCCCAACATACACTTACCTAACGGTATAAATTGAATATATCTGTAGGTTCTGTGGCTTAAAGGGAAACTATACCTCCCAAACAATGTAGGTCTCTATAAAAAGATATTGCATAAAACAGCTCATATGTAAAATCCTGCTTCATGTAAATAAACCATTTTCATAATAATATACTTTTCTAGTAGTATGTGCCATTGGGTAATCTTAAATAGAAAATTTCCATTTTAAAAAATAAGGGCCGCCCCCTGGGATCGTAGGATTCACTGTACTTACAAACATACCAACAAACCATACATGTTAGGTCACATGAGCCAATTAACAGACAGAGTTGTGTCTTTTGCTTCCACACTTCTTCCTGTTACAGTTAGAGTTGAAGTATTTCTGGTCAGGTGATCTCTGAGGCAGCACAGAGACCATCACGAAATGGTGGCTCAAGGCAAGAGATGTAAAAGGGCAATATTTACTTAAAGGAAAACTATACCCCCAAAATGAATACTTAAGCAACAGATAGTTTATATCAAATTGAATGACATATAAAAGAATCTTACCAAACTGGAATATATATTTACATAAATATTGCCCCTTTACATCTCTTGCCTTGAACCACCATTTTGTGACTCTATCTGTGCTGCCTCAGAGATCACCTGACCAGAAATACTACAACACAAACTGTAACAGGAAGAAGTGAGGAAGCAAAAGGCAGAACTCTGTCTTTTAATTGGCTCATGTGACCTTACATGTGGTTTGTATGTGTGCACAGTGAATCTTACGATCTCAGGGGGCGGCCCTTATTTTATAAAATGGCAATTTTCTATTTATGATTACCCAATGGCACATACTACTAAAAAAGTATATTATTATGATAATGGTTCATTTACATGAAGCAGGGTTTTACACATGAGCTGTTTTACTCAGTATCTTTTAATAGAGACCTACATTGTTTGGGGGGTATAGTTTTCCTTTAAATATATATTCCAGTTTGGTAAGATTCTTTAATATGCCACTTAATATGATATGAACTATCTGTTGCTTAAGTGTTCATTTTGGGGCTATAGTTTTCCTTTAACTGTCTGTGATTGACATGCTAGCTGCACACCCTGCACAATAACTGATACATTTACTTTGAGTGCAAATGACTTATGGGTTAAGTGCATCAACAAAGATATCACTTTGTCATTACCTGTTGTTGAAATAAATAATGGTGTGACTCTTTATTGTTCCATTTGCAAAGACTTACAATAAATAATAACAGCAAACACTTTATTCCTAAGCAACTAGTCGTTACTTGTTACTAATCTTCGTTCCCTTTATTTACATTATTTGCTGTATAAAACTCTTTTCAGTACCTTACTTTGACTACATTTATTCTTATTATGCATACTGCATCAGTTGTGACTGTTGAGCACCCTATCTACAAAAATGGCATTGATAACATAAGGTAATCACTCCCTATGACTTTTCTTGGAGAAATCCATGCAAGATATGCTGAATGTTCTGCAGTCACATATTAGGTTAAAGAAAATGTAAACCCTCAAAGCAAATCAATGTAAAAAGCCCAGCGTTCACTTAATTATTATTATTATTATTATTATTATTAACATGTATTTTTAGAGCACCAACATATTGCGCAGTGCTGTACTTCTGAGCACTTTTACATTTTTTTATTTCTAGTTTTCAAGATATTAGCAGTTTTTACACTGCTAATATAATGAATGTAAAACAGCAGTATCGCCTGCTGTAAGTGCAGGAAAGTCTAGTGATATTGCTCTGCTCAGAGAATTAAGTTAGTGAGAAAAGAAAGGTATTTTGATGCTTCTCTGGTCAGTTCTAAGAACAAGTCTGTCCTCACTAACTTCATTCATTCAGCAGGTGTTACTTCAAATGAGTCGTGCTAATATGGCAATATTGAATTGCTCTGGAGAACAATTTTGGACCTGGAAGTGTCCCCCCCCATCAGTTGGTATATGTGCATTAGAGTTTTCTCACTGTGCATGCGCTGACTACTTTCCCTCAACAGCTAAAGAGTGCTGATTCAGTTAGTGTATGATAGATGTTATGCTGGTATAAAAAAAAGTAAGTTATAAGGGGGGGTTTGGGCTTTGCTGGGTCTAAATCAGTGGGGCTGCCCCTCTGGGGTGCTTGGAGCAATTGCAGAGGGACTCAGCCTGAAGGCCAGTTTAGGTAAGAAGTGGAGAGAATGGTCATTTGCTCTCCTAGTTACACCTACAGGGTATACAGGTATGATATCTCTTTTCTGAAAAACCCATTATCCAGAAAGCTCCCAATTATGGGAAGGCCCTCTCCCATAGATTCCATTTTATCTAAATAGTCAACATTTCTGTAATAATAAAATAGTACGTTATACTTGATCCAAAACAAGCCTACCGGGTTAATTTAATATTTTAATCATTTTCTAGTAGATTTAAGGTATGAAGTTCCAAACTACAGAAATACTCTTATCTGGTAAACCCCAGATCCCAAGCATTCTGGATAACAGGTCCTATACCAGCACGCAGCGTCTGCATCCGACAGTCGGATCGTGTCGGATCAACGCTGCGACACCATGCGACAATTCTATCTCTTGCCTTATTTTTGTCGCATGCGGATCGTGACAAAATCGCTCGTGGAGTCCTACCCTAAATCAGTTTGCTCTAATGCCCTGTCCCCACCCATTATCTGTGTATAGCATCCTGTGGCCTGAACCATCTTGCTGGCTGGAGGGGGAAGAGGCATACAGACTCCTGCACTGAATTCGAGCCATGCTGTGGCACAGGACAACCAGATGCTATGGAAGCTGAGCAGCAGATGAGCCCAGTGCTCTGTAACATGAACCTTCCCTCCCTGTAACCTGAGCAAACAATGTTTCCTTAGCAACAGGATCACCCTAGCAACAAGATGGCTCCCTTTCTGTAGGTAGATATTGTAACTTTGAAATAAAAACTAGCAATGTGGAAGGTTAAATGAGGCAAAATACAAATATTTCTGCAGTGTTCAGCATAGAATTATGAAAAGGGTAGTTATTCATAAGTAGCTACAAACCTATTTCATAATCTGATGAATTTTAATCCATCGATCAAACGATTTTCCTTTGATCAGAAATTGGCTAGAAAGCCTATGGGGACCTTCCCCATAGGCTAACATTGAGGTTCGGTAGGTTTTAGGTGGCGAAGTAGGTGGTCAAAGTTTTTTTTAAAGAGACAGTACTTCGACTATTGAATGGTCGAATAGTCGAACGATTTTTAGTTCGATTCGAAGTCAAAGTCGTAGTCGAAGGTCAAGTAGCCAATTCGATGGTCGAAGTAGCCAAAAAAATACTTAGAAATTCAAAGTATTTTTTATTCTATTCTTTCACTCGAGCTAAGTAAATGTGCCCCTTAATGTTAAAATTTAGAAGGATTAATGGAGATATTCCTAAATTTCTGGACAATGCATGTTTCCAAATGAATAGTAGTTCATTTCTAGTTAATGTAAGGCCCATTTATGACTGCAAGTTCGGTGTGCAAACTGCAATTTCAAGAGCAAGATGCCATGTTTTTTTACCCACAAGGCACACTGTGTGTGATTCATCCAAACAGACTGTCAGGGAACATTGCCGCTTTATGCTTAGTAGCGCAAGTGCGAGGAGCAGCTTAAAGCTGGCCATAGACGCAAAGATCTCATCTTCGTACGATTTTCGGAACGCGTGGAGAGTCCCGACATTTTTCGTCCGATGGAGATCGGTCGTTTGGTCGATCGGACAGGTTAGAAAATTTCTGTCGGCTGCCGATAATATCTCTGCATGTATTGCCGATCGTACGATTTTCAGTGGGAGACTGTCACTAACTTTCGTACTATTGCTGTCAGGGGCAGAACATCGACTGATCTGTTCTTTAACTACTTTATTTGATCTGAATGGTAAGACTTTGATCTTAATGGTTAGTGGCAGGTCGGGAGATTCGATCTTTGCGTCTGTGGCCAGCTTTAGACGCAAAGTGATGGCACCAACACGTCTTTGTGTTACCACAACAGTGTTTGCTTTTGTAACTGAGCCCTTATGCGCCATGAGCTTCAGCGCATTTTGTGGCCCCCACTACTGAATGTAGGACCAAAAGTTCCTGCTTCTGAAAAACGCACTGATAAAATTTCAGGCATTTTCTCTGATAACATTTTACGATTAATCGGAATCTGTAAGTTTCTAGCTCTTTTGCTCTGCTTGGACTTATTTTCTATTTTCATTGCAACAAAGACTGATCATGTCATACAAACAGCAATGAAATTCCCTTGCATACCGCCATCCATCCACATGCATCCAGCTGGAGGGCCCCACTTTAGTGTAACAGTACATTGGGGGTTTTGATAACCACACTAGTCTAGGGAGTAATCACTGATTTTAGGGGTAAGAACTGACCTTATGCCAGTGTTATCTCTGTGGTGTTTATACAAATGGCCTGTGTGTGTTAATGTGCACAGGACTTGTACTGTGCATACACAGAACTTTCTGTAGAGCTTGAGAGTTTTAGAGTTTAAGCTTACTGTTGTGTAATGCCTGCATGAGAGCCTGCTAATAAAGCACTGTTATACTCTACTCATCCTCTGCTTCCCAAAACATAACAATCTCCAAAAAGCCTGTGACCTTTGTCACATAGGAGGGGTTATTGGCTGAAACTCTAAATATCTATGCTATCAAAAGATAATTGCATTAATGTGTAATTAACCATCTGCTTTTCTTTTGTCGAGAGTGGGAATAAATAGCCACGCATCTGGGTTCTTTCATCCATTTGTATTTCCATACAGAAAATTGCCATTTTCATCATAATCTTTAACTCTGTTACAAATATAGGATCTATTATCCTGAATGCTTAGGACCTGGGGTTATTCAGAGAAGGCTTTTTCTATTATTTGATTCACCATATCTTCATTCTGTTAAAATAATTTAAAAACATTAATAAAATGTATGAGTTTTTTTCATAAGATTACAATTAATCAATCAATCACATGGGAGTCAAAATGTACAGAATGTCTTATTATCAGAAAACTTGACAAATGAGAGACCAACATGTAAATATCAATTGTCCAAATAAAATACAATTGTTTTCTATTTGGCATTCATTTATGCCTGGTCAAGAAACATCAATTACAGGACATTAGGGTTCATTTACAAGCACAGCTGCAGTTGCGCAAAGTTTGCTGCATGAAAAATGACATTCATTAAAAGCACCTGATTCCCTTGCATAATTGCGCTTGGCACCACTGGATCATCTCGCAAATTTCTCACAATGTGCCTGTTGTTGCAGAGGAACTCTAGTTGGGTTGTAAAGCACTCATGCCTTCACTTTTGCATGTCACACACTGACGGCAACAAAGTCAGCCAAGTCAAAGGACCTGTAAAAGAAAAAGATGCATTTCAGATAATCCTGCCCGTGACATTAGCCTAAAATAAGGCTATGGGCACACAAGCTCTTGCTGCTATCAGCCTATCTATTTTTGCAGGCTTAGAGAAGCAGATCTGCTCAGTGCCCCTGCTCCATTGATTTGAATCTGATCAGCCTGTGTTATGTCACACAAAGTGTCTGAACCGGATCCTAATTTGCATATGCATTGTGAGACTTTTTGTCACAAAACAATGAAGTAAAAAATGTTTTCCCCTTCCCACCCCTAATTTGCATATACAAATTAGGATTTGGTTCGGTATTCGGTCTAATCTTTCGCGAGGATTTCGAGGGTTCTGCCAATTCCAAAATGGTGGATTCGGTGCATCCCTAAAAAATACGCAGGCCAATAGCAGCCAGCGCATTCAGCTTGTATGAGCATAGCCTAAGAATAAAATCCTGAATACATTATGCAAAGTTATTTGTTTTTTTGGTTATAGGTTAATGTTTATTTTAGTATCTAAAAAAAGTTTGGGCAGACTAAAGGTGGCCTTAGACTCACCAATATTATTTTCCAAATGATAATCGGTGCATGTGTGGTGGGAGACAAGGCAACCGCTATCCGTAAAAAGCCTTGATTAGTAGTATTGTTGACTTCCACTTCCATGCAGGCACAAGCAGTAGGGCAGAGCAGAGGTCAGCCCAAAAATGGGAAAGCAGACACATTTGGGTCTTTTCCGTTCGGCTGCACATAAGCAGAAGCTGTACTTTTCCGTGCAGGTCAAAAACAGAGCAGATCCGCTTCTCTCAATCTGCAAAAAAAGGCACAGGCTGAGAGTAGTGGAGCCGATGCTCTATGTGCCCTCAGCCTAAGAATGCAAGATATACATAGCTTGGTTGCCAGTTCAGTGTTCCATAGATAAAACAATATGGATTATAAAACTAAACAGATATATATTTTAATAACATTTTACTTTAGTCACCATTGTAATAGGTTTAATTATATGTAGTATTTAAATTTCACCTCAAGCAGGATTTCCTCAAAATACTGGATTAAACTTGGAGTTACATGGAACAGAAGACATACTGGAGGAATAATCAGTGGGAGACTGCTTAGCTGAAGCTATTGATCTAAACTGTGAATGTAATCTTGCAAACCTTATTGAAGATTTGGATAAAAGCCATATGGATAAAAGGCCAGCATTCCCTGTGGTGATGGAGTTGTAGGTCAACACTTTTTTATCCATATGTGTATCTATAGGTCATATGGGTTTATACTGGCAAAAGGTCCAGCAACAACAAATAAAAAGCAGATCAATAATGTTTAGTGTTTATTGCATTCGTTCTTTCAGAATCTCTGATTCTTGCACAATCCAGGGAATGAAGCTTTACAACATAGTCCCTTAAATTCATTCCCTTCAACAGCAGACACACTTTTCCACAAGGGTTGCAACCTAGAAATTATAACAACAAGATTTTAGAGTTTGCATCAGTATTACAGAAATAATACAATAATGGTGATGACAGTGCAAACGGTACTAATTAGCAGAACGATTTCAAGTCATACTTTCTACTTAAGCCTTTTGGATGTAACTGTTTTTTGCTGTAACAATACTTTTTTAGGCTTTAATCATAGGGGCAAAAGATTCTTGATACCAGAAATTTAAAAATTAAGACTGCAGTCATCAAAATTTCAGGGACAGGCAGATTTAATCCTTTTTTTATGGTAGATTTGTATTCTTAAAAGGCTAGTTCACTTAAAATATAACTTTTCATGTGGTCATAATTTTTAATTTAATGAAATGATTGTTTTTTGTTTTTTATAGCCTGCCTGTGATGGAAGGAGGGAACTTGCTGAAAAACAACATGGCGGTTTGCAGCTTCCTTTGCTGAAGGGCTGTCTTGACAAAACAACATTTGGCTGCCCTTTTTCTTACAGGGGTTGCCTGTAAGAACTCCCCCCGGGAGTGGGGCTGGGCTGGCGTGGGCCCACCGGGTTTTTTCCCGGTGTCCTGCTGGCCCAGTCAGACGCTGCACCTGGTATTTGAACTCAGAACCTACCCGGCAGACATCAGCCACTTTAGCTGCTGCGGCACACAGCCAAATCCTGCCGGGAGCAGTTCCGGATGACCATAACAACATCTATAGGGTCTGGCCAACAATCAGTGTCTGACTGGCCCACCCTAAAACTAGCAAAACTCAGTGGCATAACTACTCACCGGTGGGCCCTGGTACAGCATGTGCACCTGGGCCCCCTTGTTGGGCTCTCCCCCCCATGGGTGTCCGCAGAAAATTTTCCAGGGTGGGGCAAGGAGGCATCTGTGGGCGGGCCTGTGAGATAGGTGGGTGTGTCACTGCCATCAAGGGGTGGAGCTATGCCACGGCGATCAGCCGATCGCCGGGTCAATCAAGGGAATCCTGCACAGTTTCCCTAATTTGACCCGGGCAACCCTTCAAAATACCGGTTGTCTGACAAGTGGCAACCCTAGTTCACACAAAGATGGCAAAGTGGCAAGTACATGTATAAATACCCCCAGAACTCACAAACAGATGGCACAGGGGCACGTACATGTATAAATACCCCCAGAACTCACAAACAGATGGCACAGGGGCAAGTTCATGTATAAATACCCCCAGAACTCACAAACAGATGGCACAGGGGCAAGTACATGCATAAATACCCCCAGAACTCACAAACAGATGGCACAGGGGCAAGTACATGTATAAATACCCCCAGAACTCACAAACAGATAGCACAGGGGCAAGTACATGTATAAATACCCCCAGAACTCACAAACAGATAGCACAGGGGCAAGTACATGCATAAATACCCCATGTAGCCACATGTTCTTTTTTTACAATTCATTCTGCTGGGTACCTACATAATCTAGATGACAGTCCCAGACCCAACACCACAGTAATAAAAGCCACACAAACATGGGAGATAAAACAAACACTAAAAACCCACTGGTTACCAGGGACCCCCATACAAGTTAAAAAAAAACAATTGGTGGTTAGGATAGGGGCCCCCCATAAAAGTTAAAAAAAAAACTTCATTGGTGGACAGATAGAGACTGTAGAAAGAGAGGGACTCACAGAGAGAGTCAGAGTGCAGAGAGAAGCAGAGTGCAGTGAGACAGAGTGCAGAGAACAACAGAGTGCAGAGAGAGAAAAAGACAGAGTAGAGAGAGAGAGAGAGACAGTGCAGAGAGAGACAGAGTGCAGTGAAAGAGAGAGTGTAGTGAGAGAGGCAGAGTGCAGAGAGAGACAGAGACTCACAGAGAGAGACAGAGTGCAGTGAGAGAAAGAAAGAGTGCAGCGAGAGAGAGACAGAGGGACAGAGAGAGAGAGGCAGAGAGAGAAACAAAGACTCAGAGAGAGAGAGGGGTAGAAAGAGACAGAGTGCAGGCTAAAGAGATTCCTGAGAAGCACAGTGACTGCTGGCTTCCCCTTCTTACCACATCAGTTCCTGTACTTCCGTCTTCGGCATCAGTGATGTCCACGCTCGTAAGGGGGGCTGGCTAATCCCCCTTTGAGCCTAAATCCTGCCTGGCCCAAAACTTTCTTCCTTGTTCCCCCCTGATGGCAGGCAGGCAGGCCTGCACACAGCACAGCATGAGAACGGAGACGAGTGGAAGGGGCGGAGCCACAGTGGGAGCTGGGACGGAGGAGCGGTCCTAGAGCCCACAGTTTGAAATGAACATTATAGATCAGGAGCGGCCCACATTACAAAAATACAGAGCGGCCCCTAGGGCAAATGCCCGAATAAACAGATGGTCAGTCTGCTGGTCCCAGGGGGGGGCACTGACCCCTCTTGCCCCCCTCTGTGGACGCCCATGCTCCCCCCTATGAATCGTGCAAGCTGTAATATCTCCCCCTGCCCAGCCTCTTGCGATAACCATTATTGCGGCTCCGGTGGGCCCCAAGGGGGTGCGGAGCCCGGTGCGATCGCACCCCCTGCACCCCTGGTAGTTACGCCACTGGCAAAACTCCCTGTAGGACCAGGTGTCAGTGGCCCCTCATGCTGCTAAACATTTAGCCTAATTCATGGCCATTCCCTATTTCTATGAGAACAGAGATGCTAAATAGATGGAATAATAGATTATAGTATGCAAAGAAAAGAGACTAGGAGAATAGAGGTTGAGCGAGGAGAGGAAGAATAATAGTAGTGGGCCCTTGGTCTAAGGTTTTTGGGTGTGCCCCTGGTGTCCCAGTCCAACACTGTCAACAATTGCCTGTTATAGATCTAGTGGGAGAGAAAGGGGCAATTGGGGACTGGTTGAACCTTCTGAGTTCCTGCATGGAGCAACTAAGAGGGTTATTTATTAAGTCTGATTTTTTTGTGGTTGGACTTTTAAAGGGGAAAACACGATTTTTAGGTAGAAAAAAAACTTGAATTGTTTGTGATTTATTAAACCCCAAAGGTGTTAAATGTCCAAATAAAAAAAAAGTACTCCAAGGACCTGCTGAGTTCATGAAGAAGTCAGGTTTTCATGACAAATCCAAAAAAATGAGTACCAATTGGATTTTTTCACTATTTTGTCAAGTTTTTTCCAGCACAAGAAATTTTCTGAAAAAATTATTGATGAATAGGGGGGGGGGGAGTTCATGCAGATTTTGATAAATAATCCCCTTAATGTAAAGTTAATATTAGTAGTCAGTTGTCTACTGCCTTCCGACATTTGCTTTAGTGCCTTTCATTTATGCAGTGCTTACCTGGTTTGCAGTAGAGTCTGTAAGAATACTGTATATGTCATATACTGTTTGGCATTTATTTGGACATGTAGTTTTTAAGCTCCATTTTATGTTATTATATATTTTATTATTGACTGCAAATATAGCTGGCAGATATATGCTAATATACGGCTAATGCCATGAGTGCTTTCACTGGACTGATATATATATATAAAATCCAAAAAGGTAAGGTGCACACTGGGATCCTTTGTAGCTTTTTTAAAAAACATAAATTTTATTCAATACATGTTAAAAGGAGGTCAACGTTTCGGTCTGTTCCTAAGACCTTTATCAAGACCAATAACACACTTAAAACCATTGTATCCATAAATAAGTAAAACCAATTAACACTCACCCAATCCCGTGCAACCCCATGGGACATGTGATGCAGGCTCCACCCCAGCCGGGGGTTAAACCAAACACCACCTGAACCGTATAGAAAGGAAGAGAGCATGAGGAGACACTTTCATTAGTATTTACATAGTTGCAACAAATGTAACAAATATTGTGCAAACAGTAATGTTGCAAAATAAACACAGTTACCTTATCAAATATTAATGTACATCTTATTTTGTGTTATCTTTGTTTCAGAAAGCACAAGAAGGAGCAGTGCTCATTTAACCCTGTCGGTACCATAGTATTAAGCTTTTTAATCCAAAACACTTCTCTCTGGAGAAGCATTTTGGATCTATCTCCCCCTCTTCTAGGGGGAGGAACATGGTCAATGGCAATATAGCGTAAAGTAGGTAACCTGTGCCCAACTTGAAGAAAATGATTTGCCACAGGTTTATTCGTACTACCATCACGAAACGCTGTACTAATTGCGGATCGATGTCCATCCATCCTTAACCGCAATGTTTGGTCAGTTTTACCTATATATGACAGCCCACACGGGCAAGTAATCATATAGATTACATGGGTTGTAGTACAGGTGATATGGTGTTTTATCAGAAACCGCTTACCGGTATGGGGATGTAAAAAGCTATTCCCTGGTGTCATAAACCTGCACTAAGTACAGCTTGGGCATTTAAAACATCCAGGTAAATCACTTCGAAGCCAGGTCTCCTGTCTAGTTTGATAGCACCTCACTGGATCACTTTTAACCAAAAGATCCCTTAGATTAGTGCCCCTCTGGTAAAAATTTATTTAGTTTATCTGGGACCACCTTATTCAGAACCCCATCTGCCTGAATAATACTCCAATTTTTCTTGATGGTAGTATTTATCACATTAGAGCCTGTAGAAAATTTTGTACTGTAAATAAAAGACGGTTTTTTAGCCTCAGCTACTGAGGTTGTCACCCTATGTCTAGCCGACTCTAATGCCCGTTTAAGCACATGTTCAGGGTAGCCCCTTTCTCTAAACCTGTCCCACATCTCACATACATATAGACAAATACAAGAGTATTCTTCACTCAACCCATTATCAATATATTTAAGACAGACATTTTGTGCATACTTCTACTGAAAAATGCCTTACCCTATAAACAAAACAGGGATTGTTTGTCCATATATTGCAATATATTTAGGGCTCTTACACATGAGCGTTTTTACTGCGCTCCCCTGCGTTCCGTTTTTCGGCGTTCAGCCGCAGGGGAGCGCAGGAATAGATGCATTTAATTATTTCAAATGGGGCTGTACTCACACAGGCGCATGTAGGCGCCGAACGCAGGTTGAGACGCAACATGCTGCATTTTTCCTGCGTTCGGCGCCTACATGCGCCTGTTTAAAGGGGCTGTTGATCTTTAATTGAGCTTTTTAGTATGATGTAGAGAGTGATATTTTGAGACTATTTGCAATTGTTTTACATTCTTTATTATTTGTGGGTCTTGCGTTATTTAGATTTTTATTCAGCAGCTTTACAGACTGCAGTTCCAGCAATCTGGTTGCTAGGGTCCAAATGACCCTAGCAACTATGCAGTTATTTAAATAAGAGACTGGATCTTATATCTGGCTATAAATGCATGATTGGCCTTACTTGACAAAGAAAAGTTTCATATCCACATAATGCCAATCAAAGGCTTAAAAAGGGTACTGTAATTTGAAGTCCATGCATGCAAAATGACAAAGATTCCATGCCAACACCATAAAATGGATTAAAACAGTTGCAGCTGTTTTGCAGAAATGTCTTTCGCTGTAGAAGAATTAAATACAGTACAACTATACATTGTCTAACAAACTGAAACAGTGTAATATATCTATAACATTTTTATAATTGCAACATAAATATCTGTGGATGCATCACACGGCTTATACTTTAACACTGGTTTTGTGCAATATTTTGATTATGAAGCATTTAATTTAGTGTTGCCACTAGGTGTAGCTCCATACGCATAGGAAATATTCTTCAAGGCAAATGTTTAACTCATGTTTAAAATGCATGCTTGGTTGGTTAATGGTTATAAACTCATTTATTATTGGCATATATTGCTTATAAAAACAGTTTACTATATACACAAGCGTAAGGGCTATGAAATGACTGTGAGGTTGCAAAAACCTAAGCAGAGATCTATCCAAATGCAATTATATTTGTAGAGCAATACTGCCACCTGAGATTTCCTCAGAAAGTTATTTATGTATATTTTCTATATGATATTACTACCGTGCCCTCTAATGCAACTTTTGGCCCTCATGTTGGGAGCTGTTGGTTGCCATATGTAGTTCTAAATGATGCCATTCCTTGCAGACCAGTAATGCTCTGCTATATTTCTTTCTGATGCAGATCCAGGGATAAGCAAGGTGCTGAATATGCAGCTTCCTTGCTGAAATAGGAATCTGAATATGTCTTTTGCATCCTCCCGAACAGTTCAGTTTGTCTAAGGCCTGTTCGTGTATAAAACTTCTGTTTGGTTTTCAACCTTGTGAAGCCCAAACAATAATCTGGGCAATGAATAAAAACATTTAAATACTAACCTGAACATGGCTTAGGTATTATCAAGTGCAATTAATTTCTTATTATTACAGAAACAAAAAAAAGCAAACAAATGAAAAATAAGAAATTGTTTTTCTAAATGAACATTGTTTCAGAGCTTTATGGATAACTGATTTCTGTATAATAGATCCCATACCTGTAATTGAAGGATTGGACCCGTGTTCTGTCCACTTTAAAACATTGAAAAAACTGGACACAAATCCAGCCCATTGCGTATAGGTGATGCAATAACCCTGCCTTGGCATCATAACTCGGCAACATTATTGTGTAAATATGGTGTAAACTGCAAAAAAAAGACTTAAAATTTGGGAAAAGGGACATTCTTGGGGGATAAAATATGTAAAATCAGCGTTTTCCTGTAAAAATGATGCAGAAAAGCTAAAAATTATGGAAATGTAACATTCATGGGGATAGACAGGGGTTTGTATGTAAAATGGCCAAAATCTATGATGTAAAACTTTTGGTATGATGTAGAAGTGATATTCTGAGACAATTTGCTTTTGGGTTTTTATTTTTTATAATTTGTGGTTTTTAAATTATTTAGCTTTTTATTCAGCAGCTCTCTATCCGGAAACCCATTATCCAGAAATCTCCGAATTATGGAAAAGGCTGTCTCCCATAGACTCCATTATAGTAAAATAATCCAAGTTTTTTAAAATTATTTCCTTTTTCTCTGTAATAATAAAAAAAAAAAAAAATAAACCTTGTACTTGATTCCTTCAAACCAATACTTCTTAGAAGCAATACCAGCTTATTGGGTTTATTTAATGTTGATGATTTTCTAGTAAATTTAAGGTATGAAGATCCAAATTACGGAAAGATCCCAGGTCCTGAGCATTCTGGACAACAGGTACATTTCTGGATGCCAGTACATTTGTAGCCTTACAGAGCCTTTATTTTTAGATGGGGTCAGTGACCCCCATTTGAATGATGGTAAGCATCAGAAGAAGAAGGCAAATATCCACAAACTATTAAAAGTAATTTATGAAGACCAACTGAAAAGTTGCTTAGAATTGGGCATTCTATAAGATACTAAAAGTTAAATTAAAGATGAACTGCCCCATAAAACTGGGAAGTGCTCCCATTGAAATGTATTTAGAACATGAAGGGACTGTAAAAAAAAACTCTTTAAAATAAGGAAATGGTAAAACAGGGTTTTACTGTATATCTTAAAGTCCAAGGAAAATCATTTTGTTACAAATACTGGTGATGAGTCTGTGATTAAGTGCCCCTGTTTGGTAAAAAATGCGTAAGGTCATTCTTTTACATGGAATATATATTTAAGTAAATATTACCCTTTTACATCTCTTGCCTTGAGGCACCATTTCGTGATGGTCTCTGTGCTGCCTCAGAGATCACCTGACCAGAAATACTTCAACTTTAACTGTAACAGGAAGAAGTGTGGAAGCAAAAGACACAACTCTGTCTGTTAATTGGCTCATGTGACCTAACATACAGTACAGTGAATTCTACGATCCCAGGGGGCGGCCCTTATTTTTTAAAATGGCAATTTTCTATTTATGATTACCCAATGGCACATACTACTAGAAAAGTATATTATTATGAAAATGGTTTATTTACATGAAGCAGGATTTTACATATGAGCTGTTTTATGCAATATCTTTTTATAGAGACCTACATTGTTTGGGGGGTATAGTTTTCCTTTAAGGCACAGGGCTTGTAATCATATCTGTAAGCCCTTTGGGCTGTATTACATATATAGAAACTATAAGCTTTTTCATTCCCGGGCAGCATAGGAAAGGAACTGCAGGTTGGCTTTAAAGATTTTATTATGGTAGTCACATGCAAGTGAGTGTGCCCAAGTGCAATTTTTAAAGCCACAAAGGCAGTAGTAGAAATGTTATGAATGTGTGCGGCATTGTTAATGGTAACTAGCTGCATTTGTGCCATTTAAACAACTATAAAGCCTGAATAAACATTTTCTGGCATTGCATTTGCAGTTCCCTCTTTTTCACAAAATTCATTACAAACATTACTTGTTTTACTTCTCCTCATCAACCTGTATATCACAAATTTGGAGGCTGAGCGTATCCATGGCTAAAACAGGGTCTGGAGGCTTAGCATTTCCAATTAGCTTTTATTTTATTATTATTGTTATCAAGTATTTTTAGAGCACCAACATATTGCACAGAACTGTAAAATGAATGTGCTTATACAAAGAAATCACATGAATTACATACATATAACATACAGAGTTACATACATAACAACCAGTACTGGTACAAAAGGTGAGGAAGACCCTGTGCAAAAGAACTTACAATCTAAAGGGTAAGGGAATGAGATACAAGGGGTGGGAGTAGGCAAAATCAAAAATAAGCAGATGAGAGATGTAGCCAATTAATAGAGAGTTGCAGCAGTAGTAGATAAATGTAGTAGTAGTAGATAAATGATCGTATTTTGGATATTGATTAGATGAATGAGTATTCCTACATATTTTAAATTGCTGTAAAGCATGGGGGAACCATCGTTTATTTCTAATGAAATGCTTCATACCGTATTGCTTCTCTGGTCAGAGAGCCTGCCCCCCTTCTCAAATGTCACTGTTTGGTGTAGAGCCTAACACTTCAATTAACTGATGCCATTGGTGAAATGGGAATATAACAATTAAGCACTTTTAACTATCCGACTATTTCTCCCCTACAGTGGCAGCAGAATGACTGTAGGTATTTTATGAGATACAGTATATTTACTTTATTTCAATTCTCAGAGAGGCATATGCTTGTGTGAAAACTGAGAGTCAGTGGTATAATAATTCTTTGCTGTGACATTCTGTTTAGTCTTCCTTAACAATCAAATCACTTCTTCTCATCTGGGAGCAATAAATTCATTCCAATACAAATAAAATTAGAGTGAAAGAACTGCAGAGGTGAAAAGGCGGTATTAGTTGTAGAAGCTTCTGAAAACACTCATACTATATCCCACAGGAAATGGAAATGAATTTACTCTCGATTATATATTGTGTATATATATATGTATATATATATATATATACACTGTAAATGTGTGTGTATATTCATGGGGCCCATTATCAAAGATCGAATTTTGAATTCATTTGTGTTTTTTAACTCTAATAAATTCTAATATACTTGAAATTCGAATTCGATTTATTGCGTCCTCCGCCTTATGCGCTTCGTGTCATAAACACTTAGGGGCCGATTCACTAAGGGTCGAATTTCGAAGTTAAAAATACTTCGAAATTCGACCCTCGAATTGAAATCCTTCGACTTCGAATATCGAAGTCGAAGGATTTAGCGCTAATCCTGCGATCGATCGATCGAAGGATTTTTCGTTCGATCGAACGATTAAATCCTTCGAATCGAACGATTCGAAGGATTTTAATCCAACGATCGAAGGAAAATCCTTCGATCAAAAAATCACAGGCAAGCCTATGGGGACCTTCCCCATAGGCTAACATTGACTTCGGTAGCTTTTAGCTGCCGAAGTAGGGGGTCGAAGTTTTTTTTAAAGGGGAAGTACTTCGACTATCGAATGGTCGAATAGTCGAACGATTTTTCGTTCGATTCGTTCGATTTCGTTCGAATTCGAACGAATTTAACCAATTCGATGGTCGAAGTACCCAAAAAATACTTCGAAATTCGAAGTTTTTTCATTCGAATCCTTCACTCGAGCTTAGTGAATCGGCCCCTAAGTTATAGTCATACTTCAAATTAGATTGGGAGGTAATTTAAGAAAAAAAATCAAATATCTAAAACTCGAACTAATTTTACCGACTCGAAAACTTGAATCAAATTCGAATCAAATTAGACTAAACTCAAATTGAGTTTTTTCCAAATAAGACTTAAATTCTAATTACTCCCTAGGTATAGGTATGATAAATCTCGAAATTAAAATTAAAATTAAAATCGAGTTTGGATAATTCATAATTCGAATTTGAGAGTTTTGACGAAAGAAAAAAAAAATGAAAAATTCGAAATCGAATTTCCTATTCGACCCTTAATAAATCTGCCCCATGAAGTTTGCTGGCCCTCATGTTTCATGTAGGTTTACTTTTCATGATATGAAGATCTGCAATCAACAAACAAGTATAAAAGTAATATATTTACAATAACTGTGGCCCTTTCAAGATGGCACATGCATTCAACTGCCACGCTTTTGTTTTGAAATGATCAAAAATAGAATTCTTTGGGGTCACTCTCACTTCTTGCTACACATTTCGCTAGTATAGTTTCATCAAACGATTTACCATCAGCCTCAGCTCTTGTCCTTATAAATCCCATTCCACCATTTTATTGGCAAAAAACTCAAGCAAGAGAAACTTCTTAAAGAGACACTGAAAAACTACAAAGGCCATTTTTTTGATCATTTAAAAACCAAGGAGTGGCAGTGGAGCACAGGTGGAAGTGTGTGGAATACAGCTCCATCTTGGAAGAGTCACAGTTACTGTGTCTCTGTGATAAAGCCAAAGAGAGGGAGAGTATAAGAAAGCTGGCAAGCGCTAGAGAAGTGGAGCAGCATCTATGTCTTGGGTGAGACCATTCTCAAGAATCTTTAGTGGTTTCTGTTTTACGGCTAAGGGGCACCCTAATAGTCGGTGAAAAAGACTGTATTTCGTAAATATACTGTTTATCAGAACTGTATTGGAGAGGCGCCGATTAGTGATTTAGCTGAACGAGTCTCTTATGTCCTAGCTGCATCCTTCCTATTAATAAGTCTGCTTATACTTTAAGTCAACTTTTGAATGCTTTACCTGCACCTTTAAATGGGAATCAATTTTGATTAAACTATAATTCAAAAAATATAGGGGATAATTACTAAAATCTGTATTTTTCTCATTATTTTATTAAAACAACTTCGACCAAACTCCCTTCCACAATATTACCTTACTAGAAATTAAGCCCGTTAAATTAACGGCGCTAGAACATATGTAGTCAAACATTTATAAAAACAGAATTGTTCTAGGTCGGCGAACGGTAACGTATTTACGTTTTTCAGACTATCACCCACAATGGTAAAACACACCACAGCGTAAGGGTGCGAAGTTGCGCGTCTATCTACGTCGCTAGCGTAAATGCGCCAGAGACGGTCCGCGGGACACATGCGCAGTAGCGCAATCCCACGGACACAGGGACTGGACGCAGAGACACTTCAACTTTATTATATAAGGATATCCTATAAAATAAAGTTAAAGTGTCTCTGCGTCCAGTCCCTGTGTCCGTGGGATTGCGCTACTGCGCATGTGCCCCACAGGACGCAGAGACACTTCAACTTATAACGTCACAATCAGCCATTAGCTCCTCAGCTTCACGCCTCCCCTTCCATTTCCTGGTCATGTGGCTGTGCCGTCCAACGTACGGCACGTCCAATCAGGCTGACGATATCACATGGTGCCGCCCCCCTGTCTCCCTCCCTTGCCCAACTGGCTGCTATATCCCGGCATCCCTTGCGCCCGCCTCTTTCTCTTTCCGGTAACCAAGATGTCTAAGAGAGGTGAGGGCTGAGTGCTTGTGACTTAAATCCGTCGTCATCTGCCGCTTTGTTCGCGTTGCTGATGGCTGAAATGATGTGAGGCCTCTTTCTGTTCCCCACTCTCTCCCCTCGTGACCATGTCCATATGAGAGATAGTGGGAAGTATATATTTGTTATTGTGTGTAATGTGTGTGTGTGTGTATAATTATGTTTGTGTGTATACACACACACAAACATAATTATACACACACACACACATTACACACAATAACAATATATATAACTACACCCAGTCAATATAAAGTCACTGTAGCCCAGTCACACAGTCTGACATTAGTGAGAGATCAGAATTAGCAGAGAATTAGCAGAGACAATGAATGTAAGAGAAATGTGACGGTAGATAAAACATGGCTTCCCGTCAGAACATCAGCAAGAGATTCCCGGGACATTTAAGGTTTCCCCGCAACTCCCAGACTTCCCACTATCTCTCATATGGACATGGTCACGAGGGGAGAGAGTGGGGAACAGAAAGAGGCCTCACATCATTTCAGCCATCAGCAACGCGAACAAAGCGGCAGATGACGACGGATTTAAGTCACAAGCGCTCAGCCCTCACCTCTCTTAGACATCTTGGTTACCGGAAAGAGAAAGAGGAGGGCGCAAGGGATGCCGGGATATAGCAGCCAGTTGGGCAAGGGAAGGAGACAGGGGGGCGGCACCACGTGATATCGTCAGCCTGATTGGACGTGCCGTACGTTGGACGGCGCAGCCAATGGAAGGGGAGGCGTGAAGCTGAGGAGCTAATGGCTGATTGTGACGTTATAAGTTGAAGTGTCTCTGCGTCCCGTGAGGCACATGCGCAGTTGCGCAATCCCACGGACACAGGGACTGGACGCAGAGACACTTCAACTTTATTATATAGGATTTAGCAATTAAATAACTTGAAAAATTCAGTACAGGAAAAATTCTATAAACTCTCGATAAAATCATGAAAAAATTTGAAATGTATGATTTATTATGTTTTGATGCTCATACATCACACATTATACGGATTATCATACGAAACCCAGTGAAGATCATATCTTCCAGTTGTAAAAGGGATATCTGCCATTGATTTCTACATGACCTTGGTAGGTTTGAGATGGAGTATTTTCTCAAACCTACCATATAATAAATCTAGAAAAATGTAAAAAAAAAAATTTCTCTCCGGGTGGGAGAGATTTGATATGCGGAATACACTCTATATGTGTTTGAGTATGATAGACTACTGCAACTAGAGCTGTTTGAAGTGTGGGTACCTGTCAGGACCGCTCGGCGCGGTGTCTTCTGATCCAGCGACGCATCCAAGAAGGCCACACCCATGGCCGCCACGTGGGTTTCAGCGTCGGAGTTTCGTGGCAGGCGCAATGACGTCACAAATCGGCGCCAGCGAGATGACGTCACAAACCGGTGCCAAATTCAAATAAAAGGATGCCCAGGATGCCGGTTCAATGCCCAAGTATAGGTACTGTTTTCTAATGTTCCTGGGTGCTGATTTACAGTTTCCTGGATTTTGACCCTGCTTGAACTGTGACATTGATACCTTCTGCCTGCCTTTCTGGCTTCTGCCTGGATTTTGACTTTGCTTCATTCTTGAACCCTTGCCTATACTTTAACTTGAACTTTGACCTTGAGGCTTCCTCCTTGGTCCTGACACCTCTCGCTGGGTGCCTATAGGCCCCTGACAGTACCGACCATATTCTAATTTTCCTCATTCTTGTAACAATTATTCACTATATATTAGGGGGCAGATTCACTAACTTCGAGTGAAGGATTCGAATGAAAAAAATTCGAATTTCGAAGTATTTTTTGGGTACTTCGACCATCGAATTGGTTAAATTTGTTCGAATTCGAACGAAATCGAACGTTTCGAACGAAAAATCGAAATGGGGCTGTACTCACTCAGGCGCGTGTAGGTGCCTAACGCAGGTTCAGACGCAACATGCTGCATTTTTCCTGCGTTCGGCGCCTACACGCGCCTGAGTGAGTACAGCCCCATTTCAAATAATGACTTGCGTCTATTCCTGCGCTCCCCTGCGGCTGAACGCCAAAAAACGGAACGCAGGGGAGCGCAGGTCAGAACGCTCATGTGTAAGAGCCCTAAAGCACCAAATGTCGTGTTAAGCCACAGATGGTTTGCTTGGGTAAGCAGGCAGTTGTGTGTCAGGTTACCTTTGACTAGACTACTCAGCAGATACACATAAATTATATTACTACAGGCAAGAACATACTATTTACCACTGATACCAACACTATCAATTAAAAATGCAGATTATTGTTATTACAGGTATGGGACCTGTTATTCAGAATGCTCAGGACCTGGGTTTTTCCGGGTCATTCCATAATTTGGATCTCCATACCTAAATTTAAATATTAATTAAACCCGGTCAAGTTTTTATAGAGCTAAAGAAAATATATATTTTTTTTAAAATGTGAATGATTTGATTAAAATCGGGTCTATGGGAGATGGCCATCCGGTAATTCTGAACTTCTGGATAACAAAACACATACCTCTATTATTAGTAGCAATAGTATTATATTACTGTGATCATTCTGAAATTGTGATTGCTTATCTTTAAAGACAAAGTATTGCGTGCTAACGTCTAGTTTTCTAAATTAGCAGTATCTGTGTCCTTTAATGCCCTGTTTCTTTGTCAGAAAAAATATACTATGTTGGCAACTTTAGAAATAGCCCCATAAGCACTGCATAGCATGGTGTCTATGTTTTATTATATTCATTCTATAGTACCGTAACAGACAAATTGCATACAGTCATATTTTCATATGTGTGTGAATTGTTTGCCTTTAATATATCATGCAAATATATGTATTCAGGCCACATCATTTACATTGTCATGATTTTCTTTTATTCCCTGACATTCGCTCAGTCCCCAGCAGAGATCTGATTAGCTATCAAGATGCAGAAGAACAAGTCCAACTAGTTGAGATAATCTCTAGCCCTCAGACACCAAACAAATCTAATTCCTGTGCTCCAGAGGGACAGCCGAACAGTCTGCTCTCATCCACTTCATGTTCACAGCAGGATTTGGTCTGTTGCAAGGCTTCTGCCACTTTAATCACTTAATAATATGGTGTGTTCGATTTAACCCATTGTCTAGCTGTGGGGAGCTTTTCAGGGAATATACTTGTCCTGTTTGTGTTGCATTTGAACCATTACCTCTCCCAGGGGCGTAACTATAGAGGAAGCAGACCCTGCGGTTGCAGGGGGGCCCAGGAGTGTAGGGGGCCCAGTGAGACCCTAATTAATTAGCAATTTTAATATATCTTGGTAAAATAGGCCAACTTATAAATATTTTGGGGCCCTAAATTGAATTTGCTATGGGGCCCAGTAACAGCTAGTTACGCCACTGACCTCTCCAGTATTTATATATTTTCCTTCTTTAGCATTGTTGCTGTTTTTTATGCACACTTTTTGTTAGATGTATTTCACCTCACAGACAGGATATCATTGGTTATTTTCAGACCAACTGACCCATGGGCCAAAGAGTCACTTATGAACCTCATTTAACAAATCGGCAAGAGTTAAACGCAGAAGAGGTACAACACGAAGGGGGTTATTTACTAAAGACCGGTCTGGGTTTTGTCTTTTAAACTCTAATTTTTCAAGATGTACTATACCCCCGAGGCTGCAAAAAGTCTGAAAAGTCTGAGGTTGTATATAAGTCAGTGGGAGAGGCCCCTATCCTATTTGGAAGTTTCTGTGGTCTGCACTGGAATTAGCCTTAAAATCTGACTATTTCTGGCTTTTCGGTCAAAAATTCCAAAAATTCTTGCTTTTCAGGAAAAAGCCAGAAAAAAATCAACCGATTCTGGAAAAACCTCCGAAAAAATAGTATGATTTGTGTTTTCGCTTGATTTTATCAAGTTTTCCCCCATCTTATTAAATCGTGTTTTTTTTAATAATAAATAAGGTCCAATCGTGGATTCTAGTTTGGTCTGACTTTTTTTATTTAAAAATCAGAAAAATTCAGATTTTAGAAAATAACCCTCAAAGTTTTCTGAAAAATGCTATGAATTCCTTTTTTTCTGTTATATCACAATCCTGTGGCCTGATTTCTTGACACAGGAAAAGCGGAGAAGAAAACAAACAAAAGTATATGATTATATTGTGTGTTTATCTCTTCTGACCTTATATCATGTACTTATAATTTAGATAAGGGCTGTACTGATAGCTAGCTTCCTTTGACTGGAATGCGGTGTACTTTTTTTTAATTTTAACTAAACATTTGACATAGATATTAGAGCTGTTATTTAGACCTTTCATTCTACCAAATTCTATGGAAGGATCACACTCCCGCATACATACTTATCATATCAAACTTTGATATTGGTGGGAGAGACTGGGAAATCTGCCACTTAAAGGAACAGTAACACCAAAAATTCAAGTGTTTTAAATGTATGACAATATAATGTAATGTACACAGTTTTTGCACTGGTAAAACTGGCATGTTTGCTTTAGGAGCATAAATATAGTTTATATAATCAAGCCGTTGTCTAGTCACAGGGGCAGCCATTCAAGCATACAGTAGATACACAGTAGATAGCAGATAAGTTCTACAGAATCCCATTGTATACTACAGACCTTATCTGGTATCTGCTGTGAATCCTGTGCCTTTTCTCCTCTTTCCAGCTTTGAATGGCTGCCCCCAGGGGCGATCCTCGCCCCTCCGTCGCTCAAGGCAACCGCAGTTGCTGCCGCCCCACTCTCCCCCTTGCGCATACCTTTTTGCGCCTGAGGGGTCCGGGGGTTGTCTACCAGGGCAGCAGAGAGGGCCAGTGCACTAGCGCAGAGAGCCTAACTGCGCTCTCTGCGCTAGAAGAGCTGAAAACCGGAAATTCGGCTCTTAAAGTACCAGGATCTGCATTTTTGCCGCCCTTGGTACCTAATGGGGCGCTGCCGTCTGAGGCGACAGTCTCAAGTCGCCTCATTGGCGAAGAGCCCCTGGCTGCCCCCATTGTTACACAGCAGCTTGTTTATATAAACCATAGTAGTATTTCTCAAGCAAACACACCAGTTTTACCAGTGTAGCATAACACTACATTATATTTCTATTACTTTAAATCATTTCCATTTTTTTGTGTTACTGTTCCTTTCATTTTGCCCTGGCCAAATGGGTTCCAGTTAGACAGCTGGAGGGCTGCCCAGAACAGGATTAAGTACCTTCTGACCCATTACATTTATCTTTTTTTTTTTGTAATGTTTTTTATGTGTTAGCATTTCATAAAAAGTCTTCAGCAATACTTCAAAAGAGCTACAGTTTCTGTGGGACAGACTTGCAAACTGCACCCAGTCTGTAATGGTTTAAAGTAGTGTTCTTATTCTATGGACCAAGATCCATAAATTGTGTTTCTGTGCTGTATTATATAAAACTAAATATAGTGAAGTATTTTCTTCAACAGTACTTTACTTTCTAAGAACCACTGATTAAAAAGTGATAAGACAGAATTCTAGCCTAGAGGTGCCATACTTAAATAGAAAATATCCCCCACTGATCACAGTTTTATGCAACCCCTTTCTCATTGTGAAGTCATGGATTCTGGAATCCATTACTTAGCAGTACCCATTATCACTGCTGTTTTCTTCTTCTTGCTGCTCCTTACATTTGGATTGCCATCTCTAAATTCCTCCAGAGAGAATCTTCCCTCATTCTCTTCAGAAATAAACTCAAAGACTGTCTCTTGGTGCACTGGCCAAGCATCTGACTCTGTTCTGGCACATTTCTTGCAGTGTCAACCACTGTAGTTTGCAGCATTTACTATCCTCCTATATGTGTCTGTAAATTTTCCAAGCACTTAGATTGTAAGCTCTAAGAGGCAAGGACCTCTATCCGCTTGTCTCTTTAAAACTGTAGCACTTAACCTTTAAATGAATTGTTCAGTATAAAAATTAAAACTAGGTAAACAGATAGGCTGTACAAAATAAAAAAAAAATAAAAAAGTTTCTGATATAGTAAGTTAGGCAAACATGTAATGTATAAATGCTGGAGTGACTGGATGTGTAACATAATAGCCAGAACACTACTTCCTGCTTTGCATCTCTCTTGGTTTCCACTGATTGGTTACCAGGCAGTAACCAATCAGTGACTTGAGGGGAGTCCGCATGGGTCATAACTGTTTGCTTTTGAATCTGAGCTGAATGCTAAGGATCAACTGCAAACTCACTGAACAGTTATGTCCCATGTGGCCCCCCTTAAAGTGGCTGACTGAATCAAAGTTACAGAGCTGAAAAGCAGGAAGTAGTGTTCTGGCTATTATGTTAGACAACCAGTCACTCCAGCTTTTATATTACATTTTTATCTAACTAACTATATTAGAAACGTTTTTTATTTTGCACAGACCATCTATTTATCCCGATTTTATTTTTACACTGCACTGTTCCTTTAAGTGCTGGTTAAAAAAAGCATTGTTTGGCATGTGTTACTGACAGATTCCATTCAGTCACCAGCACCTCCAACATAAAGGCACTTATTTAATTTTATGTTATGTAATTTTCCTGATGCAGTTTATTAACACCTGGTTATGTTCTGAAATAATTCACCAAAATAATACTGTGACTTTATTGTGACAGTTTAAGCTTCATGTGTATCTCTCTCTCTCTCTATTTTATATATATAATTGTAATGATTATACATCATGTCAGTGCCAATTAGAAAGATAATTCGTGAGCTCAGGTATTTCCTAGGCTCAGGACACTGTGTACTAGACATAGCCTGTTTATTTCAGTATATACAAGAGACACACACAGGTAACCCCAGGAGGCTGAGCTTTGTACAACTGTACAAACCAAAATTCCTCCTAAGACTGATTAAATCAACTCTAGCTAAGTCACCTAGTCACAGGACAGCTCTCTAAACCCCTATGTGCTGACAGATTAATAAACATGGAAAGAATCTATATATATATATATCTCTTTTAAATACGCTGTACCATAGTAACTTAACAAATTTTAATAGCAAACAATACATTGTATGTGTATTTTATAGGGATATTTCACTTCACTAAAATGTACATGCACTATACTAGAGAGTGATGTGCCATTTGAGTTCAGGCAGGACAAATGTCCAGGGCACCACTGAGTAACAGTTGTAGGAAGACGGGAAATATGAACAGGCTAAGCTCTTTCTGGAGCACAAGGACTTGTGTCTGTGTCATGGCAGGCTGCAAAATGCAAAAAATATTGGGCCTTGTTTATGTATAGACTTGATGTAAATACTTGGTGCTCATTCAGTAAGCATTTACTGAAACCTTTCAGCATCCATAGTGAAAGTGGTATTACTGCAAAAAGCTCTGGCAATAATATTATCTTTTATATAGCACCAACATATTCCTCAGGGCTTTACAGAAATTACCAGTGGCGGAACTACTGGGGGAGCAGGGCCCACACCCCCTCAGGGCCCCCCCGGCAGCCCACGCGCCACTGAAATGCGGGCTGTACGGAGGGGGTGGGGGCCCGGCTGCACGTCACGCACCAGGACCCGCCCCCTCTAGTTACGGTACTGGAAATTACATATAATTTCCTGATCCATTGGAGCTTACAATCTATCCTTTGAATGAGCCAATATTCACTTAAGCTAATAAACTTACAGTGTACAGCAATTGTGTCTTTGCATATAGGTTGTATGATGTACAGTATATTTATATGCAAGAAGAACTGCACCCAGGATTATTTAACTGCTGAAGAAATACTTTTAACATTTTGCTGCTTAGTAAATAGGCAAAATGTTTCTGCTAGCTAATATTGTGGCATAACTACAATACACATGCCCCCCCCACCAAAAAAAACTTCAGATAGACCCGGGATGCACAATTGTATTTATGTTAAAGGTGTTTGCAATTAGACAGAGGTGCAATTTCGTCATTAATATTCTTGTACACAGGTGTTTGCAGTGTGTTCCCCCCGTGCTCAATCTTTCATACGTTCCACCACAGGGGAATGCAGGAGTTAATGCAGCCCTGTATTTCCTATTTCAGGTATGGAACCTGTTATCCAGAATGCTCGGGAAAAAGATAATGGATCTTTCCGTAATTTGGAGCTTCATCCCTTGCATTTACTAGAAAATCATGTAAACATTAAATAAACCCAAATAGGCTGGTTTTACTTCCACCAAAGATTTATTATATCTCAGTTTGGATCAAGTACAAGCTACTGTTTTACAATAACAGAGAAAAAGGAAATCATTTTTAAAAATCTGGATTATTTGGATAAAATGGAGTCTATGGGAGATGGCCTTTCAGTAATGTGGAGCTTTCTGGATAATAGGTTTCCAGATAACTGATCCCATACCAGTAGTTTGTACTCACTGTGGCACAGGAAAGCACCAAATGTTTCAAGTTGTGTTCCACCTGCATTTATCTATTGCCTTCATCACAGTGAGTACAAACTATGAGGAAACACAGGTCTAAGTTAAATCCTGCATCCTCATGCCGTGGAATGCATTTAACCTTCATTGTTCTGGAATCATTATTTGTAAAGTGTTGACATGGCAGCAATTTAGGCGGTGTTTATACTGAGCAGTACCTGTGTATAAACCTTGTTAGATATTTTCTATATAAAATATAGGCGTCCTTTCACTTATATATAGGCTGTAGTCAGAATTCAGCATTCTAGCTTTGGCTCTAGTTTCCTCCGCCAACCACAGAGTTTTTTGCCTTGATACAAATCTATGTAAAGGACAGCTGAGATAATCCAGTTATAATACAGTATATAAGCATTCTATGTCTTGCAGAGAGGCAAGTGTTTTAAATTCAGTGTTTGGTTTTCCCACAAATTTTTGCTGCTGGCCTGATGTTATTTCCGATTTATAAATTCATGCTAATTTAAAAGACATTTTTGGAAATGTTCTTATTTGGATAGAAGTTAAAGAGGAAATATCGCGAAAATTAAAATTTAATACAAGATTCATCATACTGAAATAAGAAACTTTGTAAATACAATCAATTAAAACTTCTGCATTGTTTCTGAAATAATGAAGTCTATGTTTACTATCCCTCTCTTAGCATCTGTTTCTCTTTATTCTGTCTTCATGCAGCAGTTGGGTATTCATTGAGAGTTAGATCCAATATATCTTATAGGGGGGCTTCTGAAACAGATGCTGAGAGAGGGATAGTGAAGATAAACTTGATTATTTCAGAAACAGTACATCATTTTTAATTGAATGTATTTAGGAAGAATCTTATTTCAGTATTATGAAGCTTATATTTTAGCGATAGTTCCCCTTTAAGTTTCAAATTTGCCTTTTCTTTCACCCTGACATTTGGAGGGTAGCGCATCAATATAAGAGGTTGTAGAATGAGCACCTTTTTGATGTGTCAAAAAAAAAGTTATGCTTAACCCTGTTACACATCAGCCTGAACTTTATCCTCTAGAAACATTATGGGAGTGGGGTGCAATCAATTAAAATATATTTAGGCGCTATATAATTTGATATGCCTGCATTGTTGGACCTCATTGATTTTATTTGAATAGAAATGCCGAAACTTTCCAGTTGTATTTTGTACCACCATCCAATTTATAAGAATTTACAGTATATATTAGCCCTTTACAGCACAGGTTAACCTTTCTGCTTTGCTGGATATCTCCCCTTCAATGCTGACTCAGATTCGTATTTCTTGAGCTACTAGTTACTGTATATGACTTATCTTCCTGTTCTTGTCCTCACCTACTCAGATCTCAGTTAACCACATCCTTGTTGCTAAGGTTGGTGACTCTAGCAGCCATATACTCTACTAGTTTAAAATCCAAACTGTTGGGGTGTAGAAGATATATAGAACATTTGCTAGATATTTCTCCATCCTTTTCTGTTCTTTGGTTCATATTTAATGTTTTTGATATCCAATAACTTTAAAACTTTTGAAAATTACTAATGAATGCATATGGAAAGGTACTTAAAAATATATGTTTCTCATTAGGCAAATAACTGTTTTCATTATGCAAAACTTCTCCATGACTGTCCACTGTCCATACAATTAACAATTTATTTGAGAAACGAACAACTAGCAGTTTATTTAAAAGAGTTACGGTAAAAATATTTACATTATATTTGTTGCATAAACATCAGTCAGCACCAGTTGTATTGCATTGAATATACTGTGTTGATGTGGGTCAATGATCTGATCTAAGTGCGGTTCATTCAAAGTGGCTGATCAAAATTTAATATGCAGTTTGACATTCAGTCACATAAACCAGTTTTCCTAGGGCCCTGGCAGGGAATATTATACCCAAAGCAGCAGATCAGAGGGCTCCTTTACAAACGTAGGTGCTAAATTGCACCACAATAACACACAGCAACTGATCAGATTGCTCCTTTCATTAGCTTTTAGCAATAATTATTGTTGTACCTTTAAAAGTATGTAAAATATGAGCAATGTTTGCATTTTTATACAATGCATGTGTCTGGCATCCATTTTTTGTCTATGATTGTCACAATCATGTTTTAAGATCTCTTTTGATTGTTATGGCTTATGCACACCCTAGGATATTAGGTAGTAATGCAAACAATCTTACATCAGCAAAGTGATATACCACTGTATATTCTAGATTTGTAATCTTATTTTTGTCCTGGTAATCCCTCCCTTCCCCCTACAAGTTTTGTATGTGAAAACTGAGCAGGGCCATTTATTGTCTCACTTAATGCACTGCCTTGTCCGTTCTAAATCCTCTAACAAGCTGTTTAACCCATTTTATGGCAGTAAGATGTCATTTGTTCAAATGTCGCTCACTGTGGGTACTAAAATAGCCTAACCTAATTCCATCATTAGTTGTACTGTCACAGTTTTAAAGCAATTATTACTGCTCTCATATTTTCTTCCAAGTCAGAATTATTTGTCATGGGTAGAAGGTAGCAAAATGTATCACCTGAGATATTGGACATCCATGGTAAAATGATTGGAAGATAAATTCTTCAGAATTTGAGTCAGTTCTAAGAAAAAAACAAGAGTTAATTCACCTGTGCCCCAAATCTCAAGCAGAGACCCAATGCAAAAAAATTACCTTAATAACAGTTATACTTCCCAGCTGTTTTGAGTCATGCACATGAAAGAGGTAGGGCTTACTGGTATGTGGGTGGAGTCTGAGGTGGATCAGGGGTGTGCCCAGACTTAAATGGTTGCTGCCTGGACATGACCTAAAATAAACGAATTGTTTTTATTTAAATTTAAATATATAAGAAATAATATCATTACAGGTCTTCTTTGACTTTCAGCTTTCCCAGTTTGGCATGCTTCCTGAGTAGATCATCTCCAGTGCCAAAATGTGTATTTACTGTGGTTTCCTATGAAAAGTGGAGGCCTAGAAAAGCAATTAACACTCCAAGTGAATCCCCCTCTCAACAGCTTGTGCAGAAATCACAGAATCCATGATATCCATCCTACGGAATATTACTGTTAGGCTTGAGCTATAATATATATCTATTGCCTTAATCAAAGGATTACCTCTGTCAGATATTTGCTATGCATAGAGTGAATAAATTCAGCAATGAGATACAGCCAACACTATATTTATTTGCATGAATTAGCTATGCAATATTCTTTCATGTGTTGAAGAGCCAGTGTCCCTTCTAAAGAGCATTAAATGCAAAGCTGTGTGGTGCTGGGATAATAACCCTATTAATAGAATTAATTCGGTTACAGACTCCCAGGATTGCTACAACTAATATTACTTTCTTTATCTTGCATGTTTTCTAATTACAGCCATTTAGATTGCATCATGCAATTTGCATGAAGCTTCACAAACATACTATGCCAAAGATTGAAGAGTCTACAGACGTAATCAAAGTCATATACAGAAGAAAAAAAAGAACAAATATTCCTATTTCTCAATGTAGTATTCTTTGTTAGACAATTATTACAATAGCATTTATACATGCATTTTAAAGACTTACTTAAAGGGGCTGCTCACCTTTGAATTCACTTTTTAGTATGATGCAGAGAGTAATATTCTGAGACAATTTGTAATTGCTTTTAATGATTTATTATTTGTGGATTTTGAGTTATTTAGCTTTTTATCCAGCAGCTCTCCGGTTTGCAATTTTAGCCATCCCGTTGCTAGGGTCTTAATTACCCTGGCAACCATGCATTGCTTTGAATAAGAGACTGGAATATGAATAGGAGAGGACCTGAATAGAAAGATGAGTAATAAAAAGTATTAATAACTATAAATTGATAGCCATAAGAAGCATCTGTTTTTAGATCGGGTCAGTGACCCATATTTGAAAACTGGAAAGAGTCAGGCAAATAATTCAAAAACTATAAAAAAAAAAAATGAAGGCCAATCGAAAATTTGCTTAGAACTAGTTACTAAAATGTAACTCAAAGGTGAACCCCCCCTTTAAAGGTGGTGTTTTTTTTTGCTGAAAACAACTTTCTCAGTAATAAGTTTACTACATAACCAGTGCGATGGAGAGACCTGTGATTTTGGGATAAAAAGGTTGATGGAAGTTCAGCACATCTGAAAATCCCTATGTTTTGTTGCATTCATATTCTTATGGAATGTCTATTGAGTAGGCCACTGTAGGAGATAGACTGATGTTTAGTGAACAACATATAGTCATTGACCCCCTCCTGAATGAGGGCACCTTTCCTAAAAAGTTTTGCATGCCATGTCCAAATGAATGATATGGAGTATGTTGAAATAACACTGCAGGTTGGGCCTGAGATGAAAGGCCATTACATGTTTTTGAACACCAAAAATATTTGTTGTCTTCTTTCCCAATGAGAATGTTTGTTGCATTCAGTTAATTCATATTCAAATGCATAAAGAGTAACAAATAAACAAACTTTAATTTCTATACAGAATATATTTTCTGATGTCAACACACCCCCTATTAATGGAAATGCTAAAGGGTATAATCTATATTGCATATCTGACATGTAAATGCTATATCACACAGAGAGAACCTAATTAGATGAGAAATGTAAAGCCCTCCAGCTTTTATGAACTACAATTCAGACATCAAACTTTATTTATTAATGCCTAATAATGGCTTAATTAAGACAGACAGTAACACATACAACTGAAATATATGTTGTCCTCACAATAAAATCATTGGCTAAAAGATATGTGAACAGAGATGCATATACATATATCCTGATATATATACAATATATAAATGACAACACTACTACCAGTGCTTATAAAGCGAGTAATGATTAAAATTCAGGAAATAAATGTATTTATCACTAGCTACCTGAACTGTTCTGGCAGGGATTTTGTTATCAAAAAATAGAATTTTTCTCTGAAGAAATGGATTAAAGTAAAGGCACCCTTACATAGGCAAAGCAACTCTCATACACGTAATAGGAATTATGTTGAAGGTGATAAGGATGTCATAACCAACCATCCCAAACAAAGAAAGCTTAACTGAGAATTGAAGTGCTATCTGTGGTATGGCAGGCATACACAGCTTTCATCTTTGTCCCTTTTTTGGATCTTTGTCTGTTCTGGACAACTACAGTATGTACCAGAAAGGACCAACAACTGGATCATAATGCAAATCAGCAAAGCACAGCGTCATATGTTGATTCAGTCCTCATCTAAAGGCATTTTCTGCCCTGTCTAAAAAGATATCTTAAAGAAGAAGAAGGAAAGCTACAGAGACAGTTTATTGCTAACAGATTAGTCACAATAGTGCCAGCTATAACACTGTATTTGTTCTGCAGAATACTTTACCATACAAGAATAAACAGCTCTAGAAACTCTCTCTGTTTGTTTAGGATAGCAGCTGCCATAATAGCTTGGTGTGACATCACTTCCTGCCTGAGTCTCTCCCTGCTCACTCATAGCTCTGGGCTCAGATTACAGCAGGGAGAGGAGGAGGGATGGGGAGCAAACTGAGCATGCTCAAGCCCTGCTCAGGAATCGGTTTATCTAGAATCCCATATTCAAGGATGACAGAGCATAAACTACAGACGAATTAAATTCAACATAAGAAAATCCTGTAAAATGTTCATTAGGAGATGTGTAACAGATGAATGCAATAAACATCAGTGAGTTGTACACTGGTCAAGGCTGGAAATTTTGATTTCAGTATCTGTTGTTGATTAAATATATTTTCTTTACTAATAAACAGCTAAGATTTTCTTTGGTGTTTAATCTCGGATGGTATGGTTCTTGCCATTTTATGAGTACTAATTAAAAAATAAGTTTTCTCAAGTTAGTATGTCAGATGTTATATATAGATTATATTCCCTCGCAGTTTTGCAAAGGGGTAATGCAGTATTCATTGTCAGGTATTCTGAGCTATGGGGTAAGCCTCATGAAACTAGATTACTACCTGGGCAGAGGATAGGGAGATACTACCTGATAAGCCCCAGTACAGTAATCAGAAAAAAGAAAGTTCAATACAGCTGGAATGGGACCTGTTATCCAGAACTCTTGGGACCTGGGGTTTTCCGGATAATGGATTTTTCTGTAATTTGGATCTTCATACCTTAAGTCTACTAGAAAATCATGTACACATTAAATATACCCAATAAACTGGTTTTACGTCCCATAAGGATTAATTATTTCTTAGTTTGGATCAAGAACAATTTACTGTTTTATTATTGCAGAGAAAAAGGAAATCTATGGGAGACTGCCGTTCTGTAATTTATAGCTTTCTGGATAATGGGTTTCTGGATAACGCATATCATACCTGTACAATTATTCCCATATCTTTGGGAAGATTCCCATATCTTCCCAACGATATGGGAATAAAAGTTAGTCGCTTGCGTAGATCTATAAAGGTTTTCACGGCAGAAAAGAACGAAGAAGACCGATCTGGAGAAGAAAGAAGCCGCAATAGAAAAGAATTAAGAAGCTGCGGCGGAAAAGAACAAATAAGCTGAGGCGGAAAAGAATGAAGATAACCGCTCACCATGAATGATGAAAGAAACCTGCCAAAATGAAAAGGTAAGTTTGAACTGAACACTAATGTTTTTTTTTATTTTAACCCCTGGCCATCAACTTTTTTTTAACTTGTGTGTTTGTTTGTAGGGGGCCCTGGCTACCAATGATTTTTAGCTTGCAGGGGGGGCTGGCCACAACTTGTACATGGGGGGGGAGCTGGCCACTAATGTTTTTGAATGTGTAGGGGGCCCTGGCACTAACCTTGTCCACCAATGTTTTTTAACCTGGGGGGGGGCTGGCCACCAATTTTGTTTTAAAACTAGTACGGGGGACTCCTAGCCACCAATGTTTTTTCACTTTGGAGGGGGTGCCCTGGCCACCAATGTTTTTTTTTAACTTGTAGGTGGGGCCCTGGCCATCAGTGGGGTGGGGGGCTATGGGGAGCGCGGGTCCAGATTTCTGATGGCAGCCCTGGGTACTAGCAATGTCTGAGTGCTACATACTGTACTTTACAGCACACTGATACTTTTTGTAGTAAAGGTGTGGCTCAAAAGGCCCTGGTCTCCCAGCTCAGCAACAATGTGTATATGCAGTGAAATGTAACACTTTACTGGGTTAGGAGGGTCCTTTCTCCAACTATTACTGGGCAGCTAGTGAGCTAGTGAGATTTTGGGTTGGAGGTAGGGCTGCTAAATATGACACCCAGTCTTTCTGTTTGTGGTATTTGTGTCCCAGGTAATGTCTCTGGGATTTTCATGACCAAATACCATTTGCACTGTCTGTTCTTACTCTGAAATGTATTATATATAGTTATAACTTCAGCAACTTCTCCACTTCGCAAAAAAAGCCATCCTTCTGACATGGAAAGCCATTGGCTATTGGAAAAAACGAATACATGATATGCTTCCAAAGCAAAAACATACTTATATGGCGAGGGGCTGTCCAGCCAAGTTTGGGAAAGTGTGGAATTGCTGGCTAGCTGACCAACAAGAAACTGAGACAACCAGTGCTGGACTGGGACACCAGGGGCCCACTCAAAAACGTTTGACTAAGGGCCCACCAATTCATCTTAGAACAGGGGCTCATTCTTGGTACTATTATTCTTCCTCTCCTCACTCAACCTCTATTCTCCTAGTCTCTTTTCTTAACATACTATAATCCCTTATTCCATCTATTTCTCATAGAAATAGGGAATGACCATGAATTAGGCCAAATGTCTAGCAGCATGAGGGGCCACTGACACCTGGGCCCACCGCAACTTTTCCTGGTATCCCAGTGGGCCAGTCCGACACTGGAGACAACCCCTACAGTAATGGTGAACCTGGGTGCACGGACTTTATCTGCTATGGAATTGAAATGTACTATAAAAGGATAACCCATCCCTTTATCTCTTATTTCTTATCTTCTTCCTTTTCAGTCTTTTCTCTTTTATACTACCATTAAATAAAATCTCTCAAAAATATATATATAGTTATAACTATGTCCAGTAAGGGCTTATGGCCATTAAAAGTTGAGTGTGGCACATGATGGCCATTTTAGTACAATTCCCAGTATGTACAAGGGCAAAATGTCAAAGTGCCCCAGCAGACATTATGAGCAGCAGGATAGTTATTTGGGAAAAGGACAGTTTTATTCAGGACAGGAATCATACAATTCCTAAACAGCCATAAATATGACTTGTAACTTGCAACTAACAGTGAATTTGCTTGCCAATGGAATGTTACTGTAGTGAGGGCAGGACTGGACTGGCAATCTGTGGGTTCTGGCGAATGCCAGAGGGGCTGCTGTAAGTTGCCATTGACAATCCCTATTTATTGGGCTGGTTGGGGGGCTGTTTGGGCCTCTAGTGTGAGGGATACAAACATGTAGAAGACGGTGTGTGAGGGGAGGGGGAAGGTGCAGAAGCAGCTTTTCCATGTGAGAGAGAAAAGGAGGCAGACAGAAAGTGCAGACAAGGCCAGACGGCCGGCAGGGGGAAGCAGAGAGCTGACGAGAATCAGTGCAAGGAGTACAGGAAGGGGAAGGAGAAGGCGGGCGCAGATCTCTTACTTCCACACCTTCTTCCTGCCCTGTGATGCTGCCGCCGCCGCTAGTGTCCAGTGGCCGTGTCACCATGTCTGCAGCGCTAAGTCCCCTGTGTGCTCGTTACCTGGGGGCAGCCGCCCTGTACCCGACACACAAGTGACAGCTCCGGATTCGCTTTCTTTTGCTTTTGTTGCCTGTGGATTTACTTTTGTGGCCGCAGAGGGAGAGAGAGTAATAAGGTTGCCCGGGGTGGCCACACTTGGTATCGAGGGGAGGAGGAGTAAGACTTTCTGCAGCACCGACTGAGCATTGAACGAGGCGGAGCACGGCCGGCCTTCAGCCTCCCCAACGGGGGCATCACTATCACCAGCTTCTTGCTGCTGCCCAACATCGCCGGAGCACAACGATGGCGTCCTATGTGGATAACAGTTTCAGGCAGGCTGTGATGAAGCCCCCGGCTGACAGGAGCGCGCAGGTACTTGCACCCACTGTGTATTAGCGTGGGATTATCGTGGGATTAGCGTGGGCTCAGACTGGCACTAAGGAAACTTTCCTGCCCTCAGGGCCACTCTCTGTTTATTCAACTTCTCTTGGGCCTGTTCTCTTGCCTCACACTTACTGTCTGTCTGACCTGAGACAAAGTTGCAGCGACTTGTAACTTATATTCAGTGTGAGTAGTTCAGACTTCAGGGAGTTGCACTAGTGCTACAGCTTCATTGAGCAAAATCACATCCACTTTATTCATTTGAACTGATACTGACAATGAACAACTACTTTTTAAAAGATGAACAAGTGAAGTGAACATTTATTTATATAGCGCCAGCATATTTTGCAGCACTGTAAAGTAAATGTGTTTATACAACTAAATCGCATTACATACATAGAACATATGGAGTTACATACATCACAACCAATACCGGTACAAAAGGTGAGGAAGGCCCTGTGCAAAGGAGTTTACAATCTAAAGGGAAGGGAATAAGACACAAGGTGTGGGCAAGATCTAGTGGGTTTATCTAAGTTATTGTTAATTGTAGTTCCTAAACGTGACTGATTTGCCAACCTGGCTGTTCCAACCCCACTCACATGCCGATAAAAGCTGCAGACAGACCCAGTTGGCAGCTGATTGGCTCGTGTGTGGTGCCATCAGACAGGTTTCCCCGATCAATATCTTGTCGAAAGTTGGGCAAGTTAAAAAATCCCGTTGGATCTCGGCCACATGTATGCGGTCCCACGATCCACCCGCATGTTTTGGATCCATTATGATCCAATCGTTGGGCCCTAGGGCCCACAATCACATCAGCCCAATAACGCCCGCTTCAATATTGGCGTATCGGGGAGAGATCCGCTCGTTTGGCGACAACGCCAAACGAGCGAATCTCTACGTCAATGGCCACCAATAGAGTTTCTAATGCTAACGGACTCCTGCTACACAAATATGGCAGCCCCTTCATAGAAGAACACAGGGAGTCAGATAGGTAATGTAAAAGCATTGAGCAAACATAGTAGAACCTCAATTTTACATCCCCTGATTTTACATTTTCCCTGTTTTTACATTGTTGTTTCATCATCCCACCTATATATTATGCATAATACATTTTCCTGATTTTTAAATTTTCCTGGATTTTACACCATTTTTTGCTTGTCCCCTGAAAAACGTAAAATGGGGGTTCTACTGTACTTTATGGCAAAAATTATAAGAAGCATGCAAAGTCAATTTTATGGTAGAGGTAAAAAAAGGTTCAATTTCTGGTGTCAGTATCTCTTTAAGCAGTACAGAAAAACCCTGTCACAGTGATCCAGAAAACTCCTGTAATTTTGTTGGATTGGGTTTTGAACTATACTGGGCACATTGGGACCCTTGTATTATGTAAAGGCCTTAGAGCAGCGTGTGGAGCAGTCAGTCTGTCTCTCTTTGCTGACATCTCGGGGACTGAGTAGCACCACAGTTTTTATGGCTAATATACAATCAACTGTTTAACTTGTTGCCCTCCATCTATTTTTGAACAACAAAGAAGCACATGCTCTCATGCTGTCATGTGATACTGGGAGCTGTAGTTCAGCAGCAACTGGAGGGCCACAGGTTGGACATCCCTGACGTAATCTTTAATGTGCTACCGGGACAAGAATTTTGGAAAAATGTTGAAATGTGTTTACTGATATTTAAAGCAGCCTTTTTATCTGTTATGATCCCTTTCTAAAGGGAAATTTTGTCATTGGCAAATACAATACAAAGGGGAATCAATGAAACACTTTCTGCCACTGACAACAAAGCTAGAGAATGGGAATGGGCTTTTGTCACCTTATTCATAATAACAATACCAAAAATAATAATGTTTTGAAGCACGGGAAATAAAATGAACTACTAATCCTCTTCGCTTTTGTTGTGTGACCCGCAACCCAGGTTTTCTGGTGTAATTACGGAGCCTTACCGAACTTCTTAGTGCTATAGTCTGATAATTGATATTTTTTTCCCCCTGAGAAAATGCTTTTGGCTTAAGTCTGTCTGTAGAAAACTTGAAGCACAGCACCGGTTTATGTTTAAAATAAAAAAGCCTTTATTCAATACATATGGCAACGTTCTGGGTACATTGACGTTTCAGGCCCTGTTTGGCCTTTTCTCAAGCTTGTGAAGACCGTGTCTATCTTCTTGATAAACTAAAACTCCAGAAGGTTGCCCAGGGAATGCTGGTAGTTGTAGTGCAACGACAGCTGGAGAATGAACACATGTCAAACCCTCCAAATGGCTTGCGCTAGAATATTTAGAGAGTTCTGGGTAGGATTTTTAGTCCCTTATCCTGAACATAATTCAGGATCCCTGTTTCTCAATAAATTGGACATTGTTTTAAAACCTGATTTATATATTAATTTTCCAAACCATTTCTGCCAGCTTGTGAATTTCCTAGTGCTCGTAGTGTAGCCTCACCTTCCCCTCGTTAACGCTACTCTCCTCCCTGAAGGAGTAACACACTGGCATAAATAATGCAGTGTACCAGCGCACTACCAGGAGGCTGCATGGCTACATTTCACATGACATCACTTGTCACAAGGTTGCTTGTTGTATTCCTTTCTCTGGGCTGCGCTGCATGTAATCGGATTCCAGTGACAGCATTCTCTCTGGCTTGTCAAGCTGGAATTTAAAGAAAGAGAAAGAAACCCATTGTCCGCGGCCGGTATAATTGGTCACACGTCTCTTAGGCTGAAGGAAAACCTTTTTCATAACCTTAAAGGGAAACTATCGCCAAAATGAAAATGTAATATTAGCTTCAGCACACTGAAATAAGAAACTTTCTGAATATAATCAATTAAAAATTCTGTACCTTTTCTAAAATAATCAAGTTTATCTTCACTCTCCCTCTCTCAGCATTTGTTTCTCTTCATTATCTCTTTACAGAGGATTTGGGTGTCAGATTTTCATTGACAGTTAGATCCAATATAACTTATAGGGGGGCTCGTTTTGCCTAGAAGATGTATTAGAGCTCACGCTATTAAAATCAACAGACATCATATCTCTCTACATGCAGGATTTGTGCAAAAGGCAGTTATTTTGTTGAGTTTGTTTGTACCGGAATCAGTTATTTGAGAATAACAAAAAGTTGCAAAGAAATCATTATTCTATAACATATTAAAAGTGAACTTAAAGGTAAGCCACCCCTTTAATGTTCTATTTAGTACAAGCCGTTCTGATGCAGTTATACAAATAGTGCCCCAACGTGGTACCAGGAAGAGTGTCCTATAGGTCAGATTCACAAGTGTCACTCACCTGTGTGTAGTAGCTAGCTCCAATGAGCAAACCAGTGTTGAGCAGCTAAGGGTATAAGTAAGGGGCTTCCAGCAGGTTTCTGCTGAACAGTAACTTGCAGAGGGAACTTTCGCTGCAGTTGGGCTTAGATATCCATGGGTGGAAGGGATCCCGTCATTAAAATCAAGTGCATTTACGCATACAGGAAATATTCTGTGATGCTGAGCAATAGAGGATGAATTCAGCATTGTATTTAACTTCACTGAAAATGTATATGTTTACTGTTTGCGTGTTCAAGTGAATTTCCTTGAGTCATGTCTGCTTCCTTCCTGGTTTACTTTATCATACTGTTTCTCAATAAAGATTCAGTGTAGTATCAACACTCACAGTTTACTCAGTTATCTGAAGCCTTTGTGTTTCTTATAGTAGGACCAATGTACAATGGAGAGAAGAGTTGAACCACAGGGAGCCGCATCACATGATTTTCACACATATTAATGTATTAAAACAGATCTGCTACAGAAAATGAGATCCTCTAGCTTAGGGTTGTCCAACTGGAGCCCCTTGGGTCAGATGTTCTATGCTAAGGCATATTTATGACCCCTTGTCTGCTCAAGCGCTTCATAGACTTCTTTGTATGACATCATTAACTTAATAATAAATAACCTTTATATCTGTAATATCATAACATTTACATTCTTAACGATTCATAACTGATTGTATTTAATATTTGTTGGAACACAGATGTGTCTTTGTCCTTGTTTGATGCCTCCTCTTCCTCTCTTGCTTCAGGGCACCTTTACCTTCTGGTTAGGTTAGGACTAGGAGTGGTGGCTTTTGTCTGTGCTTCTAATCCTGTCTTTAGGACACATTACCAGTGTATGATCTGGGGATATTCTCTCAGGAGCACAGCAGGAATAAGTAAATGGATGGGTGAATGTGACAGTTCCACCTGTGTATCTGCTGTATGTGAATATTCTGAGAACATGCACTGCTCAGAAGGCGGTAGGTTTTGAAATAACCTTCTGAGTTTGGTTGGTTAGAGATTAATTTTACTGTGTCATTATTATCATTATAGCTTTCCTTAATAAAATGACAGTTACTTGGTTACAGAATGGTATAGTGTCAGGGAACACATTGTGACCCCATTTGCAGCTGCCTGGGGTAGACCAGAAATCCACCAAGTAAAGTGTTTTGCCCTCCCATCTCCTGCCTTCTTCCTAATCACTGTGGGAGGAAAGGCAGTTATGTAGTCAAACTCCCAGTTAATTACTCCCCATAACAAGCCTCTATTCATTATACATCTACATTGGCACCCTATAGGTGGGAAGAGGGGCTCATCCTAATGAGCTCTTATATTATTGCACTGGGAGCTAGAGTGCCAAAAAAATAATTTCTTCTCTTACTACAGAGTCTGTGCAGATCCAGAGAGATAAATAAACCATACACTGCATTTACACTGTTTAATATTAAAATGAATTTCCAAACCAACCTTTTGGTTGCAAAAAAAAACTATGCATAATAAGGTTTATTTACTTAATTCACTGCACCATGCAAAGTGCAAATTTATGTTGCAACTGCTGTGATTTTTTACCCAAAATTCATAACATCATCAGAATTAGACGTGATCAGAAAAAAGGAGTAAAAATCGCTATTGAGAAGACCCGCAGAACCGCCGACCCGCATCTATACCGGCACCCAGGACTTCTACCTGCAACCCACAGGTTTTTGCGGGTAACCCATGGGTACCCAACCTGCTGCAGGACTCTAGGCTGTGGTCAGTGCAGTATATATAGAAGTATATAATGCCTTACTGCTGCATTTACCCCTGCTCATAGCCGACTTGATTTATTGGTGCTTCTTCAGTGAAGTCTGACTGTAACAGGTTTCTTAATCTTAATTTTGTTACTTTGTTTGGAAACATTCATACAGTCTATACCGTTGTTCTTACATGAAGTAGTAAGCACTCACTTATTGGTAATGTGTTTAAAAATCCTTTTTTTTAAACTTCTTTTTAATAGTCCTTTATTTTAATGATCCATTTAGTAGACGGTGACCAGTAGTAGCAGCTGGCTTTTGCTGCAGAGTTTAAGAGCAGAAGAGCAATTAATTGATTTTTCTTGAATACCATCCATGAGTGTTTCAGAAGGAGACATCATTTTCTTCCCATGATTGTAGCCTTTACTTAATCATAAGCTGCACTGCTTTAAATAAGATTATCAGCAATATGTCTGTGCATAATTCCCTGGATTTATATAATCCTCTGTTGACCAAACACTGTAGGAAAGACTGTATAGGGTCATTTTGTTTGCAATTCTGTAATATCGGTTTACCACCCTATACAGTTCTGGTGTGATTTATTTAGTAACTGTATGAAATAAAATAGGTCAAGATACTCTGAGATGCTGAAACGCAGCTACTAAATAATATATTGAGGTTCTATTTGCCAAGGCATTGGTCTGTATGCCTAGGCATATTTACCTGTAGATTATATTCTGTGTGTTCTGGGCCATTTCCTCAGCCAGTCAGAAGGTATTGAGGGTATATTTATTATTGCATTGGTAAGGCTGCCAAATTAGCCGTAGCTATTTTCTTTTGGAATATAATCTATCCCCTCATCTAAATCAGGCACCTGTAGTTGATAGTGGGTGCATGTTGCTGTTCAATATATGCATATTGGGAAATGAATGCATCTGGAATGTAATCCATGCCAGAAGAAGGTATGGATGTCCATGTTTAAGTGTCCTTGAGCTGGGACCTTACTCTCTAATGTGGCACTTTATAGGCCCACACGAAGAAATGACTTGTTGGTCTGTTTTGCTTTTTTGTTTTTCCTAAACAAACTCTGTTGCAGGTTGCTTGATTATAGACTTATTAATACCCCATGCTAAAACATAAATTTTCCTCAATGAAGGCCCCTGTCTAAAGGACTGCTACTTAGCTTGTTCACTTTGCTTTATATTGCCCCGAAGCAGGTTGCACGTATTCCCAAAGGAAAAGCATCACTCGTATTGCAGTGACTTCACTGTTTCTTACCTTTGTTCTCTGCGTCTCGTGGGAAATGCTGCTCTTTACTGTAAGCCCCACCTTCTATATTGACTGGATTCTTCTATAGAAGAGCGGTATACAGTACGGAGCATTTACAAAACGAGCAAAGCACAATAAAGGCACAAATCAAATTTTTTTTTTTACCCATAGTACTCCTTTTTCCCAACAAGCATCTGTACTTGCACCTGCTGCTATCTGCCCCAAATCTTTGCTTTCATTTCTGCATGTACAAATAAGTATGTCCTTGTGTACCTAAAGGGATTCTGTCATGATTTTTATGGTGTAGTTTTTATTCTAAATTACACTGCAAATAATTCACCATTTTAGTGCTGTATAGTGAGTCTTGTTTTTCTTAATTTAAAATTCCTTAATATGTCAGTGTAACATATCAGGTCTGGAAAGTGCTTTTTTTGCAGTTGTTTGACATTCCTCACTAATGGAACATTTTCTTCTTAGTATTTTGCTGACATCTGTATATTCTTGTTTCATTGTAGCATGCTTTCTAATAACATTATTGGAATACCTTAGCCAGGGCATTCACTGTTCAGGCTGCATGAATAACTTATAGATATATATTCTGGACATCACCCTGTGTTTGGCTGCTTTCACTGAACATGTGTCACAAAAGTCATAGATCCTCATTTTGAAAGACTCCATCTGCAGAACTGGGGTGGGATGGATCAGAAAGCTTAAAGGGGTGGTTCACCTTTAATTTAACTTTTAGGGGCTGATTCACTATGGGTCGAATATCGAGGGTTAATTTAATCGTTCGATCGAAGGAATAATCCTTCGATCGTAGCATTTGCGATTTAGCGCAAATGCTACGATCGTACGATCGAAGGATTATTCCTTAGATCGAACGATTAAATCCTTCGAATCGAACGATTCGAAGGATTTAAATCCAACGATCGAAGGAATATCCTTTGATCAAAAAAAGTTAGGCAAGCCTATGGGGACCTTCCCCATAGGCTAACATTGACTTCGGTAGCTTTTAGCTGCCGAAGTAGGGGGTCGAAGTTTTTTTTAAAGAGACAATACTTCGACTATCGAATGGTCGAATAGTCGAACGATTTTTACTTCGAATCCTTCGATTCAAAGTCGTAGTCGAAGGTTGAAGTAGCCCATTCGATGGTCAAAGTAGCCCAAAAAAACCTTCGAAATTCGAAGTTTTTTTACTTCAAATCCTTCACTCGAATTTAGTGAATCGGCCCCTTAGTATGTTTTAGAATGGCTAATTCTGGGCAACTTTTAACTGGCCTTCATTATTTATTTTTTATTGTTATTTAATTATTTGCTTATTCTAACTCTTTCAAGCTTTCAAATGGGGGTCACTGACCCCATCTAAAAACAGATGCTCTGTAAGGCTACACATTTATTGTTGTTGCTACTTTTTATTACTCCTCTTTCTATTCAGGTCTCTCCTATTCATATTCCAGTCTCTTATTCAAATCAATGCACAATTACAATTACAGAAATTTCAAACTGGAGAGCTGCTGAATAAAAAGAACTCAAAAACCATAAATAATAAAAAAAAAATTAAACTAATTGCAAATTGTCTCAGAATATCACTCTCTACATCATGCTAAAAGTTAATTTAAAGGTGAACAACCCCTTTAACAGAACTAGAGAAATCATCAGTACTTTTAATGTAACACATTTTATGAACATTGTATCCTGTATTTTGTAACATTGTATCCTCTATTTTGTAACAGATCATTTCTTCTGTTCTTGTCTGACCAACCTTCTGCTCTGCACATTAGGCCAAGCACCAACCTGGAAAGATTACATGTTGGGGCATCTCTGGTACCTCTGGGGGACAGGCCTACATTCAAGGCTATACATTAAAATGGGCTCAATCTTTATTACATGAAAGCTAATAGCACATATGCGGGGGAATGTAATTAAAGTCACAAAGAGCAAAACCATTTGCGCCAATAAGATTAAAAATCCACATCTCGCAATGCAATGTTGTTCCTTAAACTGTTATTGCATTGCGAATTATAATTGCGCATTGCGAATTTTAATTGCGCACTCTTAAGAAGTGCTTGAAGGTGTTGAAATCTTTTAGAGAAAATATAACAATTTATTCAGAAAGAAGTTTTATTACATTGACTGCGCTTTGGTGCAAACTATAAAATTCGCAAAAACGGTCTTCCACTGTCTGAAGTGGTCGCTAAACAGGGTTCGCTAAAGCTATATTAAATTCTCGCAAAGCAAATTTTTTTGCGCAAAGGCATAACTTTTCACATTGCGAATAGTTTTTCCGTTACCGACTTTTGTTACATTCCCCCAATAGTGTGTTTTTGCTGGCTGTTTTTCAGCCTTCGGAGAAGCACCAGAACCCTACCATGCAGCCTGTTGTTTACTTTATTGGAAAACAAAGGACAGTCTGTATGGTTGCATTTGGGCTCTACTCTTCTGTCTGAAAAATGCTGGCAGAGTATATGCCATTATTCTATGTGCTGCACATTGGCAGAACAGTCATTGTACATGCTGGCAGCTTTAAGAAGCATTTAAAAAATAAACTTACATTTCGAGTGGTTAATAAGGCATTGAGTAAATAACTTGTGGCATCCACCCTGGTGCTTTGGGATAGCTGCATACTGGGGGGGGGGGGGGTTACAGTTACAGGTATTCTGTGTGGTTTTGTAAGTGCAAATCTGGGCATGCCTGTAATTTCACAGAAGGGCAACAGATGGGTTGGGTCCATAACAAAAGTGCCAGGGGGGGGACTGCTGTAAGTGAGAAGAGGTACTTCAACGATTACCATTCATTTACACTTACTGGTAGCATATTCTTCTGGGAATGTCATTCCCCTGGCTGAGAAAAGGCAAATGTGCCATAAGATGATGAAACGGAGTTCTGAGGTTTTTTTTTCTATGTTATTTAATGAGGTGCTGTGGCCTGCATGCAAGCATTCTTACGTACATACCATTTGCTAATATTTTACCGCACTGCAGTACATAGCTAGGAAACATCTTAACCTTTTGAGGAATTTTTACTGCTTGACATATTGACAGCCAATATAATGTGTTCCTACAACTGTACTGTAAGTTGCGTGTACAATAATGGGCTTGGCCAGTCCTCAGAAAGAGCTGGAAATGTCAAGAGGCCTTTATTGGCACATTGCGAAGGTGCAGTAGCAGCTCTATGGCTGAATTAGGTTGTTTTATTCTGCTTCATGTTTAAACTTTATTAATTGTTTCAAATGTATCATAACGTTATTAATTGCACAGTTGCACAGGGTAGAGTCCTGCAGCGGGTTGGTTACCCGCAAAAACCTGCGGTACCCTGCGGGTTGCCGGTAGAATTTTCGGGTGCGAAGGGGTGGATTTACAAAGCAGGGACAGCTGGCGTTCACTGCTCCATCCCCTCCCTTTTATTTGGGCAAATTATCATCATCAGGGTGCAATGGGGATTGGCGCACTGGAAATTTAAAAAACGACTGTATCTCCTGTGTATACCCAGTGTTTCTGGGCCAATGTGGGTGCGGTTGGGCAGCATGCCACCCCCTAAAATCCTGCTACCCTAGGCCTGGGCCTTGGTGGCCTTTCTACAAATCCCGGCCTGCGGGTGCTGGTATAGAAGCGGGTCAGCGGTTCTGCGGGTCGCGGGTTTTCTCAATAGCGATTTTTACTCCTTTTTCTGACGTCTACTTCCGATGATGTCACTTCCGATTTACAATGACAGCACTTCCTGATTCTTGATGGTCAGCGGGTCCGGATAGCGGATAAGGTACTTGCGGCTTGGGTTGTGGGTCCAAGCGGGTAAGAATGCGGGTTGCAGGTTGCGGGTACGGTTTCCAAAAAATGACCTGCGCAGGACTCTAGCACAGTAGCCAGTTTTGCTTCATTGATGTGCTGGGGTTGTAGGTTTAAATCCAGCCAGGGCACTCTCTGCAAGGAGTTTGTATGTTCTCTCTCATAGATTGCGTGGGTTTTCTCAGGAAACTCCGGTTTCCTCTCATGCTCCAAAAACAAAAAAAGCATTTTATCTGGGTTTTTTTTTTTTTGCAAAACTGACCGTATGTCATAAAGCACATTGAATAGTAGTACTGCCACAGCCTATTGGCGCGTATTTTAAATCCAAAATGTGGCAAGAAACTATAGGTGCTTTTTTATATGGAGGCAAGCGAGAGAGTATCTTCCGCACATGCAGATTACATTCATCATTCCAGATTGGCAGATTTAACAACTTTCAACTTCCCTCTCTTAAATGGGTTCCATATGACTCAATGCTGACACATAGCCTAAGAAATGTTATTTTTTTGTGCTGGGAGGGTGGCTAAACTATTGTACTGTATTTATAACCATGTGCATTTCAAGGTGCTTGCGGTATTTGTTTCCCAGTGTTTACTTAGGTGCGATGAAATCGGGCACTTAAGTTGCATAATATTGCTATACACTCATTCTGAAATGCATACCCTTTAAAGGAGAAAGTGGTCTTATTTATAAACCGCATCTGTTTATTTGTCACACTGATATTAACTGCATTAAAACAACATATCCTTTGTTCTTCCCACACTGTAATATATTCAGACTTTCTATTAAATGAATGGAAGATCAACGAATACGTAAAAATATCATAAAAATATTGTTATCAAGAATAAAGCAGTCGCATGTCAATGAACTTGTTTGCTTCTTACTTTTATGTACCTATGAAACTCTGCTGTACTTGCAAACGGAGAGCCTGTTGTTTCTGGCACACTCATCCATCACACCTTCACAATACTGTATTGTACATTGTAATTGTGTCTGGCTTTATCGTCGTATACCAACATCACACCTTTAAACCCTTGATAGTATGTGTAGAACACAAATATAAAAATGCATTAAAAAAAAAAAAAGGCTGTTACAAATGTAACACATTGTTAAATATTGGTGTTTCTTGCGACTGTGACGGGAGGACCCTGAAAGCCATCAATCGTTCTTTACACCTTATTTTTCTTTCCGTAACAAAATAATCCAACTGCCTGAACTGGTTTAGTTTATTTTTTAATGGAAGGAGTTTAACATTCAGACTGCTAATCATTCTTATATGTGTTAGAGGTCTGCCATAAAAGGGAGATTCCTGAAATACTTTTGCTATACTTAGCTGCTGTAATCCTATGTACATTGTCGAGGCCTATTAGCTTTAATCTGACTCTCAATACATGCTGAACTACAGCTTGCCGTAACCTGACAGCAGGTGACTGGAAAACTGGGGTTTCAGGAAAACCTGAAAACTGGGGTTCAGAAGCAGCCTAAAGAGCCCTGGACTGAATATATTATTTTCCAGAATTTCAGTGAGAGTTCATTGCTGTCTTAATAACACCATTGGCCCTAGGAGACCTAATAACCCTCCTGTATTTACTATCGCATAAGCTGCCTTGCTCTCTACATATAACCTTTGGTGCAGCCACAATTGCACTTCTCCACCAACGAAATGCTCTGCGGTGCGGTTATTTGCCTAGTTGGACTAACAGATGGTACTTGTAGTGATCTAATCTGATTTCCCTGCAAAATTCTGCCATGCATGATGGCCTTAGGGTTGCCGTGTGGGTTGCCCATTTATTTCTGTTCTTGCTCAGGCAGTGCTTAGCAGTGACTGCTTTGCTTGTCTTGGGAGAGGTTTATCTTGCATGTCACCAGGGAATGAATACCCATTATGCAAGGTGCAACAAAAGGAATTTTGTCCTGGATTATATACTCTACATATTATGCTTATGTTAGATAGACCGTATTGTGTGGGTGCCTTGTGAAATCTTATTACTATTTCAGCTGTACGGAGATGGTCTCTGTTGATAACCTGGCCTGATCTCATTGTGGAGGGAGTAGAATACTGTAAAGTTCATTTTTCTTGGGGTTGTTGGCTCTTGAGTAAGAAAAATATCCCAAGAATGGGGGAGGCCCAGCAGTAATGATAGTGACCCTCCGCTCATGTTTCTGTTGTGGGTACTCCTTCAGACATCTGTTCTACTTTTTACTGTATGTTCATCCATAAATGGTGCATTCTGGGAAAACGTATCAAATATTTAACAATATTTACATACAATATAATGACATTTATACAGCTATGATATGCACAATGCAAAATTCAGCCTCTTTTAATTTGTTACACACCATACCATTCCTCTCCAGAATAGTAGGCTATTGCTGTTTGGCTTTTTATTAGGAATAGGGGGCCTATGGGATTTGTTATGGAAACACAAGAATAAAAGTGCATGCTTAGCCAGTAGCACTTTTACATTCAATAAGAAAATTAAAGGGGAACTCCGGCTTCCAAACCAATATTGATAAAGAGGCCCACATAACACAGAAACCCCTAATATATCCATCACAGTTACCCGTTTATTCAAAAAGTAAGAATAAATGCCATTTTCTATGTTGTTTTTTCTATATCTTCTCTTTCTGCATCCTTTGATATCCTGACAGGGAAGGAGGGACTAAACACTGATGTTACAACTTGTAACAACTTAACCACAGCTTACAGACAGCATGCAGGAACTACATAACCCACAATGCATTGCACTATGATGTTTCTTTCCTTATTGAAATCATGTGTGCAAGGAATTGTGGGGTTTGGAGGATGCAGGCTGAGGACAGCTGGCAATACAAAGTAACAGTAGTCAGTCAGCTCAGCAAAGGAGTCGGAAAGATCAGCAGGAGAGCAGGGGGCTAGGCTTAGGGAACTGTTCCAAACCATTAAAAATCGCGAAAAGCCTGCATATTTTTTAAATGATGTATATTGCTAAGTTGCTTGAAATTATGTTTACTTTTCAAAAAGCTTAAGTTACGTTTTTGTGGAGTTCCCCTTTAAAAATAAGGTTTATTGACTGTTTAATAAGTTGATTTATAAATTGTTGTTATGCTCAGGACATTTATAGGAACATGATACATTTTATGCACAAGTTATTCATTTTAAAAATGCCATGTGGGCAGCCCATTGCACATTACCTGCATGTCAGTAGTGTTTCATGCCATTGGGTGCCCCATGCTTGTATCAGATGTGCGAACAAAGGCACAACTATTGTTAAATTGTAACATTACTGCAAGTTCTGGTTGATTGGCACCCTTTCGGCTAGAGGTCGTCAGTCAATATTCTTTAGTTGCAGAGATGTCAAATAGTATATACGCATTCATATATTTACCCTTTTTGTGTATAAAGCTAGGTCCCCATTCAACTGCACTAGGCCCATCAATCCCAATACACAGTAGATAACGGAGATAAGTTCTGAACAATCCTGTTGTGTGCTATAGAGCTTATCTGTTATCTGCTATGTCTCCTGTGCCTTTTTTCCTTTTTCAGCTTTGAATGGCTGCCCCCGTGGCTACACAGCAGCTTGTTTATTAAAACTATTGTAGAGTTTATGAAGCAAACACACCTGCTGTACCAGTGCAGAGCAACTGTACAATATATTTTCATTAATGTCATGCACTTTCATTTGTTGGTGTTTCTGTTCCTTTAAGGATGGGTTTTGATGCATAATTTACAGTGACAACTACACCCATCTGTCTATTTAGTTGCAAACATGAGCACAAAGATAGAATTTAATAGAAAATAACCTTTTCATGTTAACCACCGTTTCCCCTCCAGAATAATAACCTCATTCTTGACCCTCTTGAAGTTTTGTTTGCTTGTGTTTCTAACTGGATTATATTCTGTCACCTGCTGGGCATATGTTCCTCCCCCGGTCATTTTAAAATTGCTCAGTTATTTTTTTTCTCATTGCAGTGGTGTTCAGAATAAAATGGTATGTAAATTTAAACTGTTTTGAAAATGAAAGAAAATCTAATCCTAAGCATTATTTCAATGGTTTTTAAAGTTATTTGTCTTTGTGTTCGTGATCGTCTGTCTTGACACTGTGTAGCAACAGTCACTTCTTGTTCAGACTTCAACAATGCCTTGCATGCCTCCTAATAGGTCTATTAATCAGCTGGCTTTTGCTTCATGTTTTCAGTAGTCAGAACCAGCAGTGCTTAGCATTCAATATCACAAAATGAACATTATCACCAGTAATACAGTCTGTGTGTGCCTATGAGGGCTTAGGTTACTGTGCTTGCAGACTTTAAATTCTTTGCATATTTGAACTTATGTATATACACAATATGGTACACTTGTATTGTTTGTCTTCCTGGAAGGATTCTTCATAATTAAAGGCGTTGTTCACCTTCCAAACACTTTTTCAGTTGAGTTGTTTTCGGATTGTTCTCCAGAAATAAAGACTTTTTTTAATTGATTTCAGCTCAGTAATTCAGGTGCAACATTTAGTTCATACATTTCTCAGCATCTCTGGAATATTAGCAACTATTGTATCAAAAGCTGCCTTTAAAAGGGAACTCTGTCTTCCATACCAAAATTTCATAAAGAGACCCACATAACACAGAAACCCCTAATATACCCATTACAGTTACCTCTTTCTTCAAAAACTATGAATAAATGGCATTTTCTATGCTGAAATCCAGCTGTTTAACAGTTCTTCTCTTTCTGCATCATTTGAAATCCTGGCAGGGAAGGAGGGACTAAACACTGATGTTACAAATTGTAACAACTTCTCCACAGTTTACAGACAGCATGCAGGAACTTCATAACCCACAAATCACGTGTGCAGGGAATTGTGGGGTTTGGAGGATGCAGGCTGAGGACAGATGGCTGTTGATACAAAGTAACAGTAGTCAGCCAGCTCAGCAAAGTAGTCGGACAGATTAGCAGGAGAGCAGGGGGCTAGGCTTAGGGAACAGTTCCAAACCATTAAAAATCATGAAAAGTCTGCATATTTTTTAATTGATGTATATTGCAAAGTTGCTTGAAACTATGTTTACTTTTCAAAAAGTTCAAGTTATGTTTGTGTGGAGTTCCCCTTTAATGAAACTCAGGGATTGTGCTCATCAGGGCCAAAGATAAGAAATGTATCCACTAAATGTATCAATTTGGATTAGGTTAGAGGGTTTGCGACCCCCCCCCCCCTTCCCAGAGCAGCTTTAGAAAGGTGAAAAATTTGACTTACACTTCAATGTTAGAAAAACAGTCACACATAGAAAATAGAAAGTCATTGGAAAAAGTCTTTATTTCTGGTGAACTGAAACCAGCTAAACTGAAAAAAGCGTTGGAAGGTGAACAACACCTTTAATCAAAAGTACAGTGATTTTTAGAAAAAAACAGACATACAGCAATTTTCATTTCAATTTGTGAATATTGAAATTTTACTTTTAAAGATGCTATAAGATTTTTATATTCAATTTTGAAATCGGACATGGGGCTAGACATATTGTCAAAATCCCAGCTGCCCCAAGTCATGTGAACACATGTTTTCCGATGACAGGATCCCTTTAAGCTTAGTGCCCATATTATATGTAATACTAAGGTATTGAACAGACAATCGCCTTCATTCATAGATGAATAATGTACATTTTTAAAATGGTAAAAGTGAATGCACATTTACTGCTGATGTTAGATAGTATTCCTGCTAGTGAGTATTGTCTGCTGAATCACATCCCTTCAGGGACATAATACAGACATTCCAGGAAGCCTAAGGCCTTGTTCAAACTGCAGGTTTTATGGCTGTTGTGGACCGAATTGACAAAATGACATGTGGTTGCTTTGCTACTTTTAGCCTAGCAAGAATACCCATAGACACTGCATGATCTTTACTGTATAATCACATATTAAGACCACAAAGATCTCAAAAATTTCATTTATAATCTAGTTTGAATGGACCATTCCAGTTCTAAACATACATGGAGAAATGACTATACTGAGTGGGTTAGTAAGGTCCAGTGAAGTTGTATAATAGAAGAAGCCGAGTTGCCAATGGGTTTTGCTATGTAAATAGAAACAAGTCTTTTATTATCCATAGCTAGCAAAGCAAATTATGTTTTGTGGCATATTATACTCTGGACAAAATGATTTAGCTGTGGTGGAATGGAATTCTCACCTGCACTACTTCTACCCACTATTATTACATTACATTACATTATATTATATACATTAAGAGGTCCTCTGGTTTCTGACAAAGGGAGGGTTTGCCCACCAAACTTTAAATCGTCAGTCTGTGGCTCAAATAAGAGCCTGGAAACTTCATGTGAGTACTGTTCCTATTACACTTTAATTTTGTATCAGCCAAGTATGCGTGAGCATTGCAGATTATGGGCTTGATTGGGATCACACCACTCAGAGCAACCTGATAGGATCTAGTTACGTGAGATGACTTTTCTATTGGGAATGCTAATGCTTTTGGGCCTGCAAGTGCCATGCATGGCCATATTGTTCTTGGACTTTGCATATTTGGCTTAAGGCCCATAACGATTCATGGGCAATTACTTTTTATTTCTTGATAGATGAATTTGGTAAATGATGTTAAAAACCTTTGTTTGATTATAGGCAGATATACAAAGATAGAATGACTAGGTCACCAAATACCCTCCACATGTGCATATAGGGATTTCCCTGTCATAAAATCAGCTTCAGCTTTGGACATCAGGGGCAGATTTATCAAAATGTGAGATTAGAACTCTCCACAGAAAAACTTAAATTTCAATTGACTTTTATGGGATTTTGAGAATCGTATGTATAGATGCAGTTCACCATTTGATGAATATGCTTTTAAAAATCTCAGAATGAATAGAAAGTGAGTTCTAATCTCCCATTTTGATAAATCTGCCCCCAGATGTTGGTGGTTTTGAAATATTTCTTAAGGCACTATACACATGACAGCAGGCTTGAATTTGCGGTGAAACTGCAAAGGCCTGTGCCTAGGACGGTAAAAAACAAAACTAGAGACAAAAACTGCCAGAGACCTTTGGTTTTACCCCATATTGCCGACTTTTTCTAATCAAAATAGGGGCCCTTTAGGAGCCTGATAAAGATGCTAATAAGGGCAGCTGCCTTCAAAAACCAAAAAAAGATTTTTTTCCTCTTACAGAAAAGTAGTAAAATAACATTACACCTACCACGATGACCGCCATCTTATTTTATTCTAAGTCAGCAAACTGGGTTTTCTGCACACCACGGTTTTTTAGCCTGGCATTGCTGGCAGAAAACAGCCTTTCATGTGAGAAAACAAATCGGCTTGGGTTTTAGAGAAATATGTGGAACGTTGCTGTTATTTGGCACTTGAGCTTCAAGAAACACGTCTGTTGGGAGCATTGTTTTCATAAGTGTTAGTATAAAACTATGGTTTATTTTAATTGGAATATCTACACAGGTTGGAATGTTTATTATCTAAACATGTACGGTTTTTAAAATCCTTCCTAGTTCTTTTTATTTTTTTTCCGCCTTACTTATTTCTGAACTATTCAGCATTTTGAAATCAGACCAGGGTGGGTTCATTCCACTACCTACATTTCTGTGACATGCACATCTTATTAGAGGGGCCTGAGAGCTCTTCCAGGCTCAGGATAGTCACAGTGCAACACCCGTTCCTAATATTTTATCCAAATAATGTGGAGACAGAGTCCCTTTACACTGAACATTTGGGTTTAGTTAGCTGGATTTTTTTTCTTCATTTAATCCTTTCTTCACCTTTGATTATCAGATGCTCCAATAAGTCGGTATTTTAGGATTCTGAATATCAGAATCTGGTTGCAGATTACTTCCATATGTTGTCATGAGCAAATATGAACTGGAATGGCTTATAAAGTGGGTGGGGGAGGTTGTTGGATAGGTCATGCTTTGTTTAAATATATGGGAAATATAGTGTTGCCGTTGGGTGAACTGCACTCAAAACTACAATTATAAACTGCAAAATGCTGTAATGCAACCTACAGAAATGCCAATATTTAGCTGCTAACACAGGCAAGGAAGTATAGCATCTTCTAAACTGGTGCAGTGAAGCCAATTAATGTTTTTTGGCAAAGCCCCAAACTTCACTAAACATTTCTATTGGTATGAAAGATACCCGCAAAAAATATAGTGAAATTTTGAGTAACATTATTAATATTATTATTACATTACGCTCGTTTTTTAAGCCCCTAAATTTTACTTCCAAAAAAGGATCAATTATATCTTAATTTGGATTAATTCCAAGGTACTGTTTTATTATTTCAGAGAAAAAAGGAAATAATTTTTAATAATTTGTATCGCTTGGATAAAATGCAGTCTATGGGAGACAGCCTTTCCGTAATTCAGAGTTTTTTTGGATTGCAGGTTTCCAGATAACAGGTCCAATACCAATAGCTACTTTTTACTTCTATGTATTGTTGTTACATTTTGTTTATGTTTATAAGACTGACTTCAAGTATAATTTTTGCTGGTCACTATGGTAAAATACATGCCAACATACCTGATAAGAGAAAGGGCTGTCTGAATATTATCTTTAAATCTGTAAGATATTTAAAAAAAAAAAAAAAAAATCTTTTTTTTCTCCAGAGCACTAAATGGCTTCTTTTTCTTGTCCAAAACTATTTAAGCAGGGATTTTTGTTTGTATGCTACCTTGCCACTACTTTGGTTTTAACGTAATACCTCCAGTAAATTTCCATGGAATGCAGATTTTTAAATTTCTTACTCTGTGACATTTTGCAGACACAATTTATGATTGCAGTTCTCTTCTCATGTTCTGTCACAGCTGCAAGGAATTACTTTTTAATTGTGAGAAAATGGATTCCTGTTTGCCCTGCTTTGTTTCCTTTGTGTCGTTAGTTACCTTTCTTTCTCTGTATGTGTCTTATGTAATCCTGCTCTGGCACATTTTACAGAGGAGCTTCCTGTACTTTTAGGTGGTGCAGTAAACAATCAAGTACCGGTATGGGACCTATTATCCAGAATGTTCAGGGCTTGAGGTTTTGCAGGATAAGGGATCTTTCCGTTATTCTCTCTCTATACCTTACCTTAAGACTACTAGAAAATCATTTAAACATTAATAAAACGCATTAAGATTGTCTTGTCTCCAATAAGGATTAATTAGGATAACAAGTTTCTGGATAAAGGACCCCATACCCGTAAATGTTTATCACATACCAAGTGTGGGAAGCTGTCAGCACCAGAATCCAAGTTGGTTTTTGTATCTTCCAGAGAAAAAGAAAAAAAAAAATGGAAAATTGTCATGGAAATATATAGTTAACATGAACTTTTCAAAGATTTTTGCCAAGTTCTATGTCCTATAATAGTGCTGTCCAACTTCTGTGGTACCGAGGGCCGGAATTTTTCTGGTGGAGGGCAGATAATGGAAGTCAGTGTTGACCACTCCCTGTTTTTAAACCATACCATGTTACCACAAGAACTTTTAAGACCATATCCACATTAATGGTGGTAGCAAACCAAAAAACCAAATGGTTGGTGCTAATTGCAGCGATATCACTCATCACTCCTATGTGAAAATGTAAGTCTTAGTAAAACATAACCTTAAGTTCATATGCCTCCCCCCCAGCCAGCACATGATTAAATGCCTTAGGGGCCCCTAACCACAATTTCAAAATGCTAACAAACCCTCAGAAAAAAAACCCTACAGATGTCTCACAGGCAGTGTAGGACAGGCAGAGTATGACACACACAGGAGAGTGCATATTCCTCTCTGAGGAATATGTTTGTAGATTTTGTATGTCTGTAATAATAAGACTTTGAGTCTCTCCTCATTTTGTTCATGTTTCTTATATGTGTGATGTTTGTATATATTTAACTACAGAGATGCTTATTAGGTTCAAAAACAATTGCTCATGAAAAGATAATCTGAAACATTGTCTATCCTCCGTAAATATGCTGAAAAGTGATATTGAAGATAGAATGAGATTAAATAAATAAGTCATCCTATGAGAGAGGCCTCTAAGGAAGCAAACAGTGCTAATCAATTACTTAATGCTGTGGCATAGGCCATTGCATGTGATTTGTTGGTGTTTGTTGGTAAAGTTCCCAGGGGATGGGCTCTTGCATCACAAAAAGTTCCTTATAATTGCTTTGTGTGTTTTTCTCTCTCAGCAAGTCCCTGGTGTTCATGGACCTTCAGTTGCTCAGGCTTTCATCTATTATTGGAATTGTAGAAGCTCATCTGTCCTTCTCAAGAGACCTTTATTAATCTACAGCCTAAGTACAAATGATAACATGATCGCAGAGTTAGTGAATCTTATAATGGCTTGAAGTGTTAATGAACTGTGTAGGTCAGTTTTTGGGGTTAAACCAAGACTAATCGTAAACATGGTATGTACCATCTTCTTTATATGAAAAGATATTACAAGTTACTAGTATAATATGTATATTTGCTTCAAAAATGTTCAGTATCTGACCATTATGGTTGGATATATTGACAGTGGCATAATGTATGCAGCTTCCTCACTGGGAGTGTGACTTGGCCCTGGTAAGGACCCATGTTCCCTGCAACCTGCTCTTGTACAGTCCATGTATATAGATAGTCATAATAGAAGAGAGTGCAGAGACGTGCAACTTAACTGGTGGGATGGAAGACTTAAAGGAATAGTTCAGTGTGAAAATAAAAACTGGGTAAATAGATAGGCTGTGCAAAATAAAAAATGTTTCTAATATAGTTAGTTAGCCAAAAATGTAATATATAAAGGCTGGAGTGAACAGATGTCTAATAAAACAGCCAGAATCCAACTTCCTGCTTTTCAGCTCTATAACTCTGAGTCAGCGACTTGAAGGGGGGCCACGTGGGACATTTCTGTTCAGTTAGTTTGCAATTGATCCTCAGCATTCAGCTCAGATTCAAAAGCAACAGATATGACCCATGTGCCCCCCCCCTCAAGTCTCTGATTGGTTACTGCTTGCTAACCAGGGTAACCAGTCAGTGTAAACCAAGAGAGCTGAAAAGCAGGAAGTAGTGTTCTAACTGACATGTTATAAATCAAATCACTCCAGTCTTTATACATTATATTTTTGGCTAACTAACTATATTAGAAACATTTTTTATTTTGCACAGCCTATCTATTTACCCAGTTTTTATTTTTACACTGAACAATCCCTTTAAATTATGAGGGTACACTGTTAAGGTTGGGGTTGTTTTCTTTGGAAAAAAAGATGCTTGCGAGGGGACATGATTACACTTTACAAGTACATTAGAGGACATTATAGACAAATCGCAGGGGACCTTTTTACCCATAAAGTGGATCACCGTACCAGAGGCCACCCCTTAAGACTAGAAGAAAAAACTTTCATTTGAAGCAACGTAGGTGGTTCTTTACAATAAGGTTGTGGAATGCACTGTGGAATGTCGGGTGATGTTGTGATGGTTGATTCTGTTCATGACTAAAAGAGGGGCTTGGATGATTTCTTGGACAAGCATAATATCCACAGCGAATTGTGATAGATATGGGTATATATAATTTATGCAAAGATATGGAGGGGTGTGTGTATGGATGCTGGATTTCATTTGGAGGGGTTGAACTTGATAGACTTTGTCTTTTTTCAACCCCATTCAATTATTTAACTATATAATGTGAGATGGAGGGGTGAAGTACTGGGTCACCTTTCTTCTTACACCTTAAGATCAGTCTGTGAAATCCAAAAGGATTTCAAGCTGTTAAATATACTTTTTGATTTATCAAGAAATTTGTGGCAAGAAAAAGTTAAGAATTAATGCTTATCAAACCTTAAAGGTGTCATTTTTTTGAGCAGGCAAAAACTTTCTATGGGGTGTTAGCGCATAGTGCAGCCTAGCAGCAGTACTTCACACTAATACCCATCTGATTCATTGGACAATTATTTTTTGCACAAACAAAACATTGTTACATTCAAGCTAAAGTGTTGGGTATTAAAGAGGTAAGTAGAAGCAGGTCTGTGACGTGTAGAGCTTACAATCTACGAGGCTGACTAATTTACAGATATCTATAGAAGTATTATGTGGGATGTTTTGTTAGTCCAAGCACGATATGCTGAAGGCCTGCTCTTCACTACAGCGACTGCAGTTACTAAAGCAAAAATACTAGAAAAAAAACATATTCGGAAATGATTACTTAAATATGTTTTGCTCTGCTCTCGGTTTTTCTATCTAAATATAGGATATTCATATTTCTGACACACTTGTATGAAATACATTTTTAAAGAGTGATGTCATATAGCTTGTTTAATAAATCTGGAATTTATTCACCCTTCTGCCTCAACAAAGGATTTTTAGTATCTTTCTTATAATGCCAGTGCCAACAGCAAGTATTTCATTTTAATAGAATGCTGTCAGACTTCCCAGCCCTTAGTGGTTGCAAGTTGTCATGTTTTATAATGAGACACTTTGAACATGACTGTGTTCAAGTAGGGAGTGTGGCAGATCCCAAGGTCCCTCGTCTAAATCTAAATCTACAAAAATCTAAGGCTGTGGGCGCACGGGCTGATGGGCTCCACTGCTTTCACCCTGCATATTTTTGCTGGATTAGAGAAGCAGATCCACTCCATGTCCCAGCTTAATTGATTTGCATCTGATTTGCCTAAGTGCACACACACACACAGCAGAGATCATCCCAGAAATGCCTCCTTTTGCGTATTTGGGGTGACCTCTGCTTTTGCTGCATGTGTGCACAGGGAGGCGGATCAGATTTTAAAAAGTTGAGCAGGGACATGGAGAAGATCCGCTTTTCTCATTGTGCAAAAAAAAAAAAATGCAGACTGAGAGCAGTGGAGTCCATGTGCCCACAGTCTAAGGGTCAGAGCAATTATTCAGGACCCCTTTGTTAAAAATATGTACTCATGTAAGTGTAAACTTAGACTGCTTTTTAGAAAAATCAGGATTTGTTGTTTCAATATAGAACAACTTACATTTATTGTATATCTGGTCCTTGCATTTGGTAGAATGGGCACATCTTTACCCAGATTTAGAATCTCAGTCCACCGTTGTCTGAATGCTCTGTTATAAAGATACAGGAGGGAGGTTGGATCATTTGATTTCATTAGGTTTGTCTGTGAAAATCCACTTTAAGATGAAGTCTAAAACTAGCTATACATACCCAGATTTGGTCAGACAGTTTGGATGACATAAGACCATCTGCAGATGTATGGAAGGCTACGGTTAAGAGGCTGCCCCAATCATTTAGGAGGTTGGCTCAAAGAAACAGATTTGAAATGTTTCCATACATGTACATGTACTTGAGTTCTATACATCGACTTACATACAACTTATACTTACAAACGGAGGCTATTACAGTAACATACTGTGGTTTGCTTGACCTTTACTAGCATTTAACTTTAATAAACCACCTTACCCAATCCCCTCTGGAGTGTGTTCTCTACTGCATTGAACAGAAAAGTAAAAATAAATATGCACAGAAAGGTAAAAACAAATACTATGTTAAGACAAACATCTGCCTTGTTGCATTTAATAAGTAAATGTATATGTTTCAACTTACATACAAGTTCAACTTAAGAACTGTCTGTATATGCCTCCATACATGGCCCGCAGGCTGATTGGTTGGAGTGCCCTATGTGTTTGCCCATAAGGGGTTACAAGTATGACTATTTTATATTAATTAAAGGATGTCGTGTTCTTTATGTGTACTGAACCTATCTTGTCCATTCGTATTTTCTTATTTGGCTATGACTATGACTAAAATATAATTAAAGATAAACAAAATCTCTTATTTAAAACACCCATCCTTTTATACTCCCATGAAACCAAGGGCAGTAATTCTTTTAATCATGAGTAATTTCCTACAACTGCCTCCATATCCATATGATTTTTAACTTTCAACTCCCTTTTTTGTTTTTTTGGCCATATTTTTCTTCATTGTTTTCCTCCAATTCCAAAGGAAGCTAACCTTTCCTTGGGAAAAAGCAACATTATTCTATTTTTGGCTGCATGTTTTCTGCTGTTGCACTGAAAAAGCCAAAGAATAGCTACTGGATGTAAAGTCTGGTATGGACATTTCCTGTTGTTTATGTGTATTTATCCATTTGTCTAGTCTTGTAAGCAAGCCATGTTTCTGGTGTCCTGTTTAGAAGATTTCTTATCATGCAGGAATTTATATAATGCCAATAAACAGGAAGATTATTTTAAGGAATGTTTAGCTTCCAATATACATGGATTGTTTGCTTTCAACACTTTCAAGTATAAATGATGAAATTCAAATAGTCACCCCTTTCTGTGAATTCTTTTGCCAGTTTTATCTGTGGACTGAATTTTTTTTATCATTTTATGATATTTATTCTAGGAAGTTTATAGATTGGAACATAAAACATAAGGGGGGAATTCACAAAAGTGGAGAGAGCCCATTTTTGGAGTAAAAAAATACTTTCTACATATTCACAAACAGAAATCCGCCTAAATTCTGACTCAACTGCCACTTTTCATATTTTAGTAAAAGAAAGACAATTTACAGACACTTTTATAAATGTCTTTCAAACGATATAAAAATGGCGCAAAAATGACATTTTCTCCCGACATTTTAAAAATGGAGTAAAGATCAGTATAACTCTTTCCCATGTGTCAGATCAATTGTAATATAATCTGCTCTGTTTTGATTCAGCCAATCTTCATTTCACACCTCTTCTAGGTGCCCCATTGGGGAAGAATTAACATATTAATAGGGATTAGCATTTTATATTCAGGGCACAAGTTTCTGTCTAATGGTGGCCATTTTGTCGCCAAACGAGCGGATCTCTCCCCGATATGGTGGGCAATATTGGGCTGATTCGATCGTGGGCCCTAGGGCCCAACGATCGGATCCTAACGATGGCTAATGGGCGGTCGGATCGCGGGACCGCATCAACGAACATATGCGGCCGTGATCCGACGGGATTTTTAGTCCCGTCCAATCGACATCTGCCCGACTTTCGGCCAGATATCGATTGGGGAAGCCAGTCGGAGGGCCCCATTCACGGGCCAATAAGCTGCCGACTCTGTCTGTCGGCAGCTTTTATTGGCCCTTGTATGGCCACCTTAACCCTATAGGTGTAAAAGTCTCATTAACAAAACAAGTAAAACACAGATTAAACAAAAAAAGCATATTTTATATAATTTTTAGGGATGGTTCGGGATTCGGCCTGGATTCTGTCTTTTTCAGTAGGATTCGGATTCGGCCTCATTCTATTGGCCAAACCGAATCCAAATCCACATATGCAAATTAGGGATGGGGAAGGAAATCACATGACTTTTTGTCACTAAACAAGGAAGTAAAACATGTTTTCCTCTTCCCACCCCTAATTTACATATGAAAATTAGGATTCGGTTCGGTATTCGGTGAAATCTTTCATGAAGGATTCAGGGGTTCGGCCGAATCCAAAATAGTGGATTTAGTGCATCCCTAATAACTTTTAAGTTACAGTTGCATTATTTTATTAGTTTTAGCTTAATGAATGAGGCATTATTAGCAACTTGAGTGAATAAATTATAAAAATGTAAAGGAAAAGTAAAGCCTCCCAGTCAATTTTTTAGGTTTAGACAGTTAACCTAAAATAATAAAACATACTTTTTAAACAAATCCCTATATTATGTAAAATAGTATTTTTTTTTTTTTTTCGTATTTAAACCCTTACATCTTGTTACTGAAGTGGGATTGCACAAAAGCACTGCCTATCTTGTTGGCACTGTATAAATAAATGATGATGATGAAGATCCCAAAAAAATTATGTATAATTTTCCTAGGTAAAATAACCCCCTGCCCCGGAAATTCCAATTTAATGGCTGACTGAAAGGTTTAGTAAGAGCCAAAGACAAATTCAGAAAACATGTCGTTAAAATGTTGTGCAAAATCTGAAAACTGTCTGTTTAAAAGACAAATTCACAAAAGTGGAAAAAGAGGGCTGTGAATTTGGTGGGAAATCCAGCATTTTTATCTCTTTTTATTTTGTCTCAATATCACCACTTTTGTGAATTCGCCCCCCCCCTGTGTTTTTGATGTAGTAGGATTGTTATCCACTATAGAACATCACAATGAATATTTAACCTCATGCAGATTTGGGCTGAAGAATGCCATTGTAGTAGGGTCACTCATGGGCCAAAGGGCAGCTGATTTATCCACTGTTTTATCACTCTAATAATCATCTTAATGATTTGTTCAGTGTAAAAATAAAAACTGTGTAAATAGATAGGCTGTGCAAAATAAAAAAAAATGTTTCTAATATAGTTAGTTAGCCAAAAATGTAATGTATAAAGGCTGGAGTGACTGGATGTCTAACATAATAGGTAGAACACTATTTCCTGCTTTTCAGCTCTCTTGGTTTACATTGACCGGTTACCCTGGTTACCAAGCAGTAACCAATCAGAGACTTGAAGGGGGGCCACATGGGTCATATCTGTTGCTTTTGAATCTGAGATGAATGCTGATGATCAGTTGCAAACTCACTGAACAGTTGTGGCCCCCCTTCAAGTCACTGACTAGCTCAGAGTTATAGAAATGAAAAGCAGGAAATAGTGTTCTGGCTATTATGTTAGACATCCAGTCACTCCAGCCTTTATACATTACATTTTTAGGTAACTAACTATATTAGAAACATGTTTTATTTTGCACAGCCTATCTATTTACACAGTTTTTATTTTCACACTGAACTGTTCCTTTAAGGACTTTGGTACATGTGGTACCTTCCTGAAAGCATTTGTCACCAACCAAGAGAGTACCCCTACACTTTCATGAGATATTCCTTATTAAATCAATTCATGTACTCTCTAGAGTTTTTAGAATTCCAATTTTTGCCAACGACAAGTCGGATTTTGTATGAATTCATCAGATAAACCTGTATACAGCAAGAGCTTAGTTTTACATACCCTCATCTTAAGTTTTCCCTCATTTGTGGTCCCACCAACATACAAGATTTTACATTTCCCAGATTTTACACCATCTTTTTTTCTGGTCCCATGAACATGAAGTACATGAACATTTACAGAGTGATAAAAATGGGCTTTTAATCAAACTAATTATGTTGCATTGTGACAAATCAGGTTATAATAACTGCAGAAATAGACTTAAAGTATCTTAACCTCTGCTGTTCCCTGTAGCAGAGGTTTGTGTTTAAGCTATAATTTGCTTTTTAACTAAACCCCTGACTTCAGTCTAAGATTTTAATTAGTATAACCTTTACAAAATACCATCACTCTGTGTACAGAATGTCTTTGGTTCCTGTGTGTGTAACGTTGTTTAGTGGGAAGGCTAATTCCGATTCATTGTTGTACTCATAAATCACATGCTTAAAACATTTAAGGCATGTACCACAAGCTTTTCAAATACACTCCATTATCTAGAAACCTAGGACCTGCCCCATGATATTGCAAGAGAAAAATGATGCACAAAGCAGCTACCAGTGTTTGTTCTAGAAACAACTCAATAATTATTTTATCGCCCACTGACTGCATAACTTTTGTTGTTCAAACTCTTCCAGTTTTGGATGGCTGTTCCTGTCTAAAAACTGTAATCATTGTATGCTGCACAACTGCATTGTATTCTGCACCCCCGCCCCCAGTAGCTTTATATAAATAAAGTTTCAAATACATACAATAATAAAATAAAATAATATACATGCAAATACATATAAAACATTCATTTTTTGTTTAAGTAAATATTGCCCTTTTACATCTCTTGCCTTGAGCCACCATTTCGTGATGGTCTGTGTGCTGTCTCAGAGATCACCTGACCAGAAATACTACAAATCTATCTGTAACAGGAAGAAGAGACACAACTCTGTCTGTTAATTGGCTCATGTGACCTAACAAGTATGGTTTGCTGGTATGTTTGTGTGCACCGTGAATCATACGATCCCAGGGGGCGGCCCTTATTTTTTAAAATGGCAATCTTCTATTTATGATTACCCAATGGCACATACTACTAGAAACATATATTATTATGATAATGGTTTATTTAAATGAAGCAGGGTTTTACATATGAGCAGTTTTATGGAATCTTTTTATAGAGACCTACATTGTTCGGGGGGGGGTTATATTTTTCCTTTAAAGGACCATCAATCTATCTGTGCTTTTCTGCTTATTTTAAATTGTTTGCATGTACACCTGATTGTACACTGCTGTTACGGTATATCATTCATTATGCACAAAGTGCAGTATAGGGTTAGAAGGGTTGTTACAATGATGGTAATTAATTACTCCACAGGGCAACAGACTAGAAAATGTACCAAGACAATAGAAGAATAAACAATAGCATTTATTACAGTGTGGCCCACAGGAGAATACTTTTAAAAGATTAGCTCATTAAATAATGTATGCCTACTAATATATGGGAATTGCCAGAGAAAGGAAAGGTCAATCAGTCTAAGGCAGTGTAACAGACTGAAATATAAGTTTTATTGTAGGAATATTCTGTTATATTAATGGAGCTATTTGCATTTGATCATGCGTCCTGGATCCCTAATTCTATGTTAAATGCCTTACTGAAGTTTCAACATAAATGTAAGTACCTTGCCAAAGTTAACGAAATGGGTTTATAGCTGGGGGCAGATTTATCAAAGGTCGAAGTGAAAATTCAAATAAAAAAAAAAAACAAACGAATTTCGAGCTAATTTTTGTGTACTTTGACTAGGGAATAGTACAAATTTGATATGAATTTGAAAAAAATAGAAAATTTGAATTTCGAAATTTATGATGTACTGTCTCCTTAAAAATTCAACTTCGACCATTCGTCCTCGAAAACATGCCGATTTGTTGTTTTAGCCTATGGGGGGGACCTCCTAGAATTGGCGCACTTTGAAAAATCTAAGTTTTTTTGGGGAAAAACTTTGAAACGTATGATTCGAATGCGATGTTACTTAGATTCGTACTACTCGAATTAGATCGAAAACTGACCTTTTCATCCAAAAAAAAAAAACTTCGATTCAATTTTGGTTGGTCTTTTTGAATCCGACTTTCAAATTTCTTCGAAATCGAAATTCGACCCTTGATAAATCTGCCTGTTGTTGGAGACACAGCATGTGCTTAGGAAGCCATTTTATCTGACTCCATAGTATTTGCATACCTTTACTATTTGGTGGGATACCTTCGCAGGGTATGTTTAGTAAAGAGGTACAATATAAATGGAATTCATTCTTGGAAAGAATGAATGTTAAATTGAAGTATTATGTGAGCAGCTGACTTGTGCTATCGTTATCTATTCAAATGCTGGGATTCCTTTTCTGGCTACTGATGTTTTATCGTTCATTATTTTGAGCATCCAGTCTCTCCAGATTGGCAGATTTCAGTCATTGTTCTGAATGCTGAGTACACTTGCCACGAGAAGTGAACCACCTCAGAGCTTGGACGCGTTTTCTATTTTGGAAGCTGTGTGATTTTTAAACAATAGAGCTCAAAGCAGAGCCAAACAATAGGATCATAAATACCAGATCTGCTTTGCTGCATTCCTTTGTCTATTATATATTAAAAATGTAAAGCCATAAAATATTTTAATTGACACAATGAAAAGAATAGGGATTATATTTGTACTGCCGATCCTCTCTATTAATGCAACACCATGTTAGTCCTTTGGTAGGATTGAAACTAAAGCCAACTTTCATTAAAGGAAAACTTTACCCCCAAAATAAATATTAAAGCAACAGTTTATATCGTATTAAGTGGGATATTAAAGAATATTACCAAACTGATATATATATTTAAGTAAATATTGCCCTTATACATCTCTTGCCTTGATGGTCTTGTGATGGTCTTTGTGCTGCCTCAGAGATCACCTGACCAGAAATACTACAGCTCTAAATGTAACAGGAAGAAGTGTGGAAGCAAAAGACAGAACTGTCTGTTAATTGGTCCATTTGACCTAACATGTATGGTTTGTGTGCACCGTGAATCCTACGATCCCAGGGGGCGGCCCTTATTTTTTAAAATGTAAATTTTCTATTTAGGATTACCCAATGGCAAATACTACTAAAAAAGTATATTATTATGAAAATGGTGTATTTACATGAAGCAGGATTTTACACATGAGCTGTTTTATGGAATTTCTTTTTATAGAGATCTACATTGTTCGGGGGGTATAGTTTTCCTTTAACTAGCAAACTCAGTATCAAGAGATATCATTTAAAGTGCCTTCAGTTTGCTCTGCTAGTAAGGGTTGGGGCAGACGAGCAGATTTGGGGAGATTTAGTCGCCTGGCGACAATCTCCCCGAACTGCCTTCCGTATGCCTTCTGTATGCTTGAATAAAGAATCGCCTGCGCTAATGCACTCGTGTTGATTCGATTTCCGAAGTTGCCTCACGAGGAAACTTCGGGCGACTTTAGAAACCGAAACACCGCGAGTGTATTAGCGCAGGCGATTCTTCATTCAAGCATACAAAAGGCAGTTCGGGGAGATTGTCGTCACGCAGAAGAGGCGATTAGTCGCCAGGCGACTAAACCTCCCGAATCTGCTCGTCTGCCCCAACCCTAATTGAGAATGAGAAGAGGTTATTGTCTGATGCCAGTAAAACAGACATGTTCTAGTTAGAAAAGTTCACCTGGACAGCCCTATCTTGCTTTCTGTCCATTTAAACAGCCTGGCAGTTGTGGTTGGCTTTCCTTTCAGTGTGTTTGCTGGTAGTTGCTAGATCGTTTCAGCATTACTGGTGCCAGCCATTTCTACTTCAGTCAGCTGAGCCTGCAGTCTCCATGGAGACTGACTGCCTCCTAATCATGTTCCCTCGCTCAGTATGAAGGCCCTCCTTAACAGGAGACTACCACATGACAATGTTAGCCTGTTCTAGCCATTTCATCAACTAGAGAAAAAATGTATCCAGCTCCAGTCGCTTTCCTTCTGTAAAACAATGCTTTCATTTATAGTCAGCTTACCCTTTGCCTAAATCTCCCCAGCGGGGTTTATGTAATAAAACGAAGAAAGAAAAAAATGTAGAGAAAGAAAAATTTGGTTTCAGTGACGTAAGGTTAAAGATTGCTCTGAAACTTTGATTAAAAATGTAGTTAATCAAGTTTCCTGTCACTTATTGTATGTGAAGCTCCTGTTACTTATTAAGGTACAGTTAGTTTATTATTTCATTCTCTTTTGTTTTTGTCGCTGACCAGTTAGCCGAACGCGTGTGTGTGTATTTTATTATAATAATAATAATAATATGCTATTGCCATACTAAAATCTACAAGTAGTGTAAATATTGGTAAATAGTAGAACCCCCATTTTACATCCCCTGATTTTAAGTTTTCCCTGATTTTACATTGTTGTTTTCTGGTCCCACCTATAGATTATGCATCATACAGTTCCCTGATTTTACATTTTCCTGGATTTTATATAAATTTTTTCTGGTCCCCTGAAAAACGTAAAATGGGGGTTCTACTGCATATAGTTTATATATGTGAGTGTATCGATAGGCCAGTATACTGGGGTTCATTTGGAGTGGTTGCACTTGATGGACTTAACTATGTAAATTTAGAAATATATCTATATTGTAAATTATTATATATATATATATTTTTTTTTTTTTCTATTTATTTTTTTAAAAAGCTAAAATAATATGCTTGGGCTGAAAGTAAACATTTTCTTGATCATTTCTAAAACTATACTCACCCAGTCACAAACATTTCCAAATATTTACAACTCCACATAATCTAACTCCATCGCAAACCCTCCTATTTGTGCTTTTGTTATCTTCCTACTTAGACTTAGGGGCCAGGACCCTCATTCCTCCTGTACAGATGCTACTAAATCTTTATAACTATAAATTTTCAATTATTGCAGTTTGTCCTTTTTGTTCCAGTATGGTAACCCATCTGGAAACTTGTTATCCTGAAAGCTTTGAATTATGGGAAGGCCATCTTTCAAAGCCGATTAAAATTAAGGAAAGATCTCTTATCTGGAAACCCTCATGTTACAAATAATACATCCTATATTTACATTTTTCCAAGATTTTGCATTTCTTTTGCATGGGCCCATATCACTTTCTCTTCTCAGTCTCTTGCTAACTTTCTAGTAGTGTGCTATACCAGAACTAAAGCACTAACACACAATAGCAATGAGGACTAGGTTTCTTGGGGAAGGTCCTGGACCCGTGTAATATCTTACACTTTAGTTACCAACATGCTTATGACTCAAGCAAATAGGCCAGTCAGCTATTTAAGTGGGAGATCAATGAGGATTAATCACCTATGATTGCGACGGCAAGGTCAGTACTTTTGTAGTAGGTTAATTTTCAAGAGTTTTGCTACCAATCTATGAGCTTTTACCACATGGGAGACTTAACTTGTATTCTGCCATTACCCTACCACTAAAGGCAAAAGCCCATGATGATAGCAAGGCATAGTCAGGTGAGAGAAAGGGGAAGGAGGAGAGGTCAAAACTACAACCAAAAAAGAGAGACCTAAGAGGGTAGTTCAGTATTCAATATATAGTGGAATAGAAGGAAATAAAAATGCAGGAGAGAACACGATAATAGAAGAGGAAGGCATGGGAGAGAAGAGGAGAACAGAAGAGAAAATGGAAGGGAAATAAAGTAAAAAGCATAATGGGAAAGTAAAAGAATCCACCCTTTTCTTTTGCCCATGGAATAAGCTGTAACAACTCTTGTATACATACATAGCACATATGTGTTTGGGTTCTGTTTTTTACATAGTTAAGATTATCCTAACCTCGTTTAAAAAGCAAATAGGAGAACCGACACCCAAGCCATGTTTTGCACAGTCCCATAAACCCTGTAATGTGACATTGTTACATTCTTGTTAGAAGAGACTTGAGGAGATTGTAAGTAATTTAAGTAGTTTCTTTAAAAAGGTTGGTACAATGCAGGGGAGAAGAGAAACAACAGTTCTTTAGGATGCTTTAAATATTGTCTTTATTTGAAAAAGCGGGAAGCCCCTACTAGGGGGCTCCATAAACTGTGCTCCAGTAACATTCTATTTAGCAGAATGGTTATGGACTGACCTGCTCTCAGAGGCTAGTACTCGGCTATTGTCCAGAGTGTTTTTATCTAGAAAGGAATCTGAAGTGCCCATGTGAATTAGACCAAAAGAAAGATTTTTTTCTCTTTTCCATTCATGATTTAATGCTATTCAAAGATGGAGGTGCATTCAGATTGATAAAAACCCTATAGAAACAAAAAGATTATTAAAGGGTGGGCTCCTTGTGGTAGGAAAGTATAAAAGATGGTATCTGACTATGCCGATCTGCAATTGGATTTATGGGGAAATAAAAGGCAGGAGAATTAAGATGATATTTGCTATATTGTATTACATGTAACAGTCATGTTTTATGATTGTCTGTGCATGTGTGGCCCTTTACCACAATGGATTAGCATAGATTTCTGTGTGTTTCTGTCATCAGACTTTACTAAGTAATAAATACTGTATTGCTAAAAAATTCTCAAGACCTTTCAGCAGCAGCAGCAGCACTCCTGATATAGAATAAAGCCATTCTGCAGCTGCGAGATATCGTACCTAAAGGGTTCCGAAATCTCAGGTGCGGGTAGCTTTTGCTTAAAGTAATCAAGCAAGCAAACATATCTGGTTGGAAGTGGCTCTTTAAAAAACATTGGTTTTTATTTCTGACTTCACGCACCTCAGTTAATGTTCTGCAGCACAACTACTTAGCCCAATTTATTGGTTTACTATAGTGCACTAGACAAAGGCGACCTTTACTCTGTTATCTACAAGGAGCCCAGGACCAGGTTGCTATAGAATTGTTTCTTTAACTTTGATTTCTATGCAATAGATTTACTTTAAAGGAGGCCATACATGGGCAGATTCAATCTGCCGATTAGAGTCCTTTAGGGACCGCTTCGTTTTCTGAAGTCCCCCAAAGTTTCCTCATGAGGCAACTTCGGGCGACTTTGGAAACGAAGCGATCCGAGTGCCATCGGGCCTGCCGACTAATCTCCCTGAATCTGACCGTGTGTCTGTGCCCTTAGACTGAGTCTTCCCCTGTATGGGGCCCTTTCTGTTTGAAATCTGGCCAATAATTGGCCAGATATCAATTGAGCAGGTTTGATTTTCATGTCAGATCAAGGACTGCATTGGCTCGTTGATACAGTCCTCGTCCTGACAGCCCCTATTATGTTTGTTGTAATCCAACTTTTTGTCCCTAGGATTTAACCAATATTCGCCACCATTGGTGGGCATATCGGGGGGGGGGGGGGAATACTCATGTTTGTCAACCTTGCCAAATGAGTGGTTCCTATAATGTATGGCCACTTTAAGAGAGGGAAAACGTTGTGCTGAACATTGCCTAAAAATTCAGTTTGCTGTCCCTTTTCTCATGGTCATGAATAATGCACATCCCATAAGACAGACCTGTTCTGCCTGGCTTTCAGTATGTATTATTCAGTATCATGTCTCACTAGTAAGAGCTCTGTTTTTACATTATCCCTATGTTCTCAGGGTTTCTCTGGCTGATTGCAGTAGGGGTTTTTGTGCATTTCACAACAGCTATTTGAAATGTTATTCTTTTTCAAGGTTTTATTTAAAAGAAAAATGTTGTAATTCCAGTGTAGCCCCAATAGGGTGTGGTAAAAAACGATCGCCCTCAGTTGGTTCCTCATTTGATATCTTCACTAGCAAAATGCACTATACACCTGAATGGTTGCATCAGTACTGCTATCACATTTTTGGGTAAAACACAGATAAAACCTCTGGCTTTTATAATCTCCAAGCATTACCAAAAACGATGGTCTATTCCTGTGTCTATTCCTATGTCGCTCATTTCAGCCACCTTTGAGATGTGTTTAATATATTCTGTATGTTATTATTTATGTAAAAATACATGAGTGTGTCTGGTGAAATGTCCTGTAAAAATCTGTTCTGCATTATCCTGGGCTGGGGCATGTTATTACTCTTTATAGTTCTACATCTCTAGGACTTTTTATTTTAAGTAGGCTAAATGAAATAATAATCTGCTGTATATAGTTGATAAGCCTTCCATGTATCTTCATGGTTGTTTTTAACATACAGATCATGCCCCTGACAAGGCTCTGACATGGGCTATTGTTATTGAGCCTATTGGCATGGTATGTCTATTGTGTGACCTACACCTGCCAAGTGGGTTCTTGTGGTTGTAGTTGAGCTACAGCTTTAGGGCGGTGGCTGAAAGGGAGATTTTCCACCGCAACTGCCTTTAAGTTGTAGCTCGGCTCCCGAAAAATGCATCTCCATTGGAAATAGCTGAAATTGCTGGCGGTAAAACATTGATTCGTTCCTCCAAAGTAGTCCGAAATTGCCTTGGGAGGAAACTTCAGGCGACTTTGCGATATGTAGGTTTTACCATCAGTGATTTCAGTTATTTCCAATAGAGACACATTTTCGTCCGACAAATCTCTCCATTGGCCACTGTCCTTAAGAATGTAGGTTGGACATCCCTGGTATCAGAAAGTATCCGTTCTTTGGTATCTCCTCTTGAACGTTAGTTTTGCCATTCATTAGCATAATTTTACTGTAGTGATTATGTGCTGTAGGCAACACACTTGCCAATCAGCCTTGTCTGTTGGTTATCCATTTACTCGGCAATTTGTCCTTGTTTGTGTATGGTTGCTTGCATTTTTTCCCTTTATTAGACCAACTCCTACCTCCAGAAAACATGAAATAAATCAGGCTGCCCTAAGCATCTTCCTTTGTTTTTCTGACAAAGAAATTAAATCTGATGTTTTGGGTTGGCAATTTTTGCTAACTATGAGCCAGCACAAAGATGTTATGTTTGGCATAAATGCTTGAGGTCAAAAACTCTTGTGACCCAGCACACCCACACAAGCGTTCCGACTGCTTTCAGGAGGAAAGGGGATGTCAATGATTTGAATGATTTATTTGACGTGTCACAACTGTGCTCCCTGTTTCAATGAGATCATCTCACTAAATGGGAATGCTTTTTTTTCTTTTTTGGATAGGAAATCACTGTAAATAAGTTATTTAACACAAGCCGGGCAATTTAGTGTCAAAATACTGAACTATGGTGAAAAAGATTTCCTTCATTCCCCTCTTAATCATCAAGAATGTTTGTACAAGAACAATATAACATGATCATAATAAATTCCAGAAGACATCAGGAAAAAACTGTAGAAATTTATCTTGAAAGGGTTACAGATCTATTTGTAGGGCTCTGGGACTCCATCCAACCACAGTAAGAGCCATTATCTACAAACGGAGAAGAATTGGAAAAGTGGTAAATTTTTAACGGTGCACCAGAAGACAGGTTACTTTCATACAGAATAATGACTTCCAGTGCTCTGCAAAATTTCATGGCTTTATTTTGTGCCTGCTGTAGCTTTAAAAATACAGCCATTTCTGTAATTTCCTAGATTTCATTAATTTGAATCAAAATGTAAGATTAGAATTTACCACAGAAAACTTCACCCATGTTTAATGCTATAGGATTTTTATAATTAATGGAGTTCACCATTTGACAAATATGCTTTTAAAATCCCATAGGAATGACTAGAAAGTGAGTGAGTTTTATTGTGGGCAGTTCTAAAGTCACACTTTAATAAATCTGCCTAAACTTTTATTTTTTTATTTTTTATCTGGTTTTGGACATACAGTACATCACCAATGTTAATTTTTTTCCAGTTCTTTTCTCTTTTGTATTTTTCTTAAGGCTTTTCTAAATGTTATGTTTTATAAATGTATAGGTTATATACAGTCATATAAAAAAGCTTGGAAACCCCTCTGAATTCTTTAGGTTATCATGCCTTATGTGACATAACGTTTATTGGATTAACAGAAAATATTCACTATGCATCATAAAATTAGACAGGTGCATACATTTGGGCACCCCAACAGAGATATTACATCAATACTTGAATTGAGCCTCCTCCCCATATGCTCCTGTATTTTTCTTGTCCTGCCAGACCTGGGTTTTACAGCAACTGTGCCTGTGGCCTTCCATTTCCTGTATCCATTCCTTACAGTTGAAACTGACAGTTTAAACCTCTGAGATAGCTTTTTGTAGCCTTCCCATAAACCATGATACTGAACAATCTTTGTTTTCAGATCTTTTGAGAGTTGCTTTAAAGGAACCCATGCTGTCACTCTTCAGAGGAGAGTCAAACTGAAGCACAACTTGCAATTGGCCACCTTAAATACCTTTTCTCATGATTGGACACACCTGCCTATGAAGTTCAACGCTTGTGTTGCCAGTAACCAGTATTGAGCAGTAACATGCAATCAAATTAACAAAATTACAAGGGTACCCACATGTTTGCACAGCCAGTTTTTCACATTTGATTTAATTCCATAGAACTGAATATTGCTTCACTAAAAATCTTGGTTCAGAAAACACCCCCAGTACTCAGATGTTCCTGGCAAATGAAAAACATACCACGGTTATCTTTTTTGTTGAAAGTGGAGTAAATTATTATGCAGGCTGAGAAGGGTTCCCAAACTTTTTCATATGACTGTAAAATGATCAGTAAGCTGGATCTACCACTCTTAAACTGTTATAGTTTGATACTTTTACTGCTACATTGCTCTGTTGCAGAGCCACTGTTACAGTTTAAACTCAATGAAATAAAATAAATGAATTTTCACTAACGTTTGACCCTTGATAAATCTGCCCCATAGTGTGCAATTATGCACTTCTGCTTCATTCTTCTATTTGATTAACAGAAATGTGGTCGTGTAGACCGCATGATGGGCTGAAATATCCTTAGTTAATTCATGCAGTTCTCCTTAACTACCAGTTAATTTTTGCACGTTTTCCACCTGTCAAGTGGATATTATTTCTCCTTTTTCATCTTATCAGCTGAGATCTTGCTTCCCATCTCTGTGGTGTTTTATGCTCAGTGAAGGAGTTCCTTATGTGTTAATGTCTCAGAAGAATAAACTTTTCCTCATGAATGGGTCTTAAAAAACTGCTGCTGTGTTCTGATAGAGAGGCATCTCTGTGAACATTGCTAAGCCCCTCTTGGTAATTAAAAAAGAAATAAAAGATGGTGCAGCGTGTATTGTACCTTTCTGGGACATCTGTGACATCTAGTTTCAAACTGATTATATGACATACATTCTGGTATAGAGATGGTCAACCTATGTCCCTTCAACATTTTCGTAATAGCACGAACTAGAAACCTGCATTCTACAATTGTTTTTGACAGTTCTAGTTCAACAAAAGTTCAACAAAACTTGGAAAAACCACAGGTTTATGACCCAGGGTCTACAGCCTCAGGCAGCCAGGAGGCCTGACTTTGTAGTGACTTTGTTTAGATATGCCTGTTCAAGTATTAGAAAAACCCTTAAGTTAATGTGGCATACACGTAGAGATCCGCTCGTTTGGCTCCCCCGTTATGCCCACATTGAGGGCCCAACGATTGGGTCATAATGCTGCCAATACGGGCAGTTGGATCGCGGGACTGCATCTACGAACAGATGCGGCCGCGATCCGACTGGATTTTTAACCCTGCCCGATCGACAAACTAACTTTTGGGCGAGATATCGATTGGGAAGCCCATCAGAGGGCCAGACGAACGGGCCAATAAACTGCCGACTCGGTCTATCGGCAGCTTTTATCGGCCTGTGCATGGTCAGCTTTAGAATGTAGCAAATGGTGCAAACTTTTGTTCTTGCCTAATTTTGTTATGATTTTATAGGGGCATTACATTGGCACAAGAAACAAACAGTAGGTACATTTGGTTTTGTATTTTTGCATAAGCAGCCTTTACTATATTCTGTTGCTGAATTCTGTTCCATCCAAGCATTTGATCCTTTGACTTGTGTGAAAGAGATGTTTAAGGGATTCTGTCATGATTTTAAGGGCTAGTCCACACGGGGAGATCGGCAGGCGTTTGCGGTCGCGGCGACAAAGCGCCGCGCCAGTCGCCGCGACCGGCGCAGGCGACAGTTTTGTATGGGCGCCTATGTAAAAACGCCTGTGCTAACCACACCAGGCGATGCGCTTTTCAAAAGTCGCCTGAAAAAGCCTGGCGAGGCATTTTCAGGCGACTGTTGAAAAGCGCATCGCCTCGTGTGGTTAGCACAGGCGTTTTACATAGGCGCCCATACAAAACTGTCGCCTGCGCCGGTCGCGGCGACTGGCGCTGCGCTTTGTCGCCGCGACCGCAAACGCCTGCCGATCTCCCCGTGTGGAATAGCCCTTATGGTGTAGTATTGATTTCTAAATTACACTGTTTACACTGCAAACAATTCATTCTACCATGAAAAATGTCATTCCTGAACCAACAAGTATATATTTTTTTTAGTTGTAATATTGTTGTGTAGGCAGCCATATCGGGTAATTTTGCCTGGTCATGTGCTTTCAGAAAGAGCCAGTGCTACACTATGGAACTGCTACTGGTTCTCTTACTCAATGTAGCTGAAGGAGTCGCAGTGGGACATGGATTTTTGAATTTTTTTGAATTGAGTGCTGTTTTTATACCTACCAGGGAGCTCTGGTTACTTTCCCATTGTTCTGTGGATAGGCTGCTGGGGGGGGCACTATCACTCCAACTTGCAGAGCAGCAGTAAAGAGTGATTGAAGTTTATGAGAGCAGAAGTCACATGGCTGGGGGCAGTGGGAAATTGACAATATGTCTTGCCCCATGTCAGATTTCAAAATAAAATATAAAGAAATCAGTTTGTGCTTTTGAAAAATGGATTTTAGTGCAGCACTATTGGCTTCCATAGATTAAAAATAAACTATGTTGGAAATGCATTGCATCTTATGAACAACAGAAGTACTTTAGATGGTTTTGTAGCCTCTATGGCCAGCAGTTTTCAGTGTAATGGAGGAAGCCATTTGATGAGGTCTTTACCCTGGTATGTCTTTGCACAAAGCTATTGGATTTGCTGTTCCTTTATTAAAAAGTTACCCCTAAAGCTATGATAAAATGAAAGCTTTGCTGGTTGCCTTGCCTTTCCTACGGGTTTATGAGCATCAAGGCTGGGTCTGCACTAATTTGTACACTGTCCAATATTCTGAACTTGGTGTCTGTCACCCATGTCTGCTCTACAAAAGTCAAGTATTTCTGAGAATCTCCACAAAACTTGACGTTTAAGGCACAGGTATGCCACTTTCTTTTATTAAAGTGGACCTGTCACCCAAACACAAAAATCTGTATAATAAAAGCCCTTTTCAAATTAAACATGAAATCCAATATAATTTTTTTATTAAAGCATTCATAGCTGTCGTAAGCTCATTTAAAAATTTCAGCTGTCAATCAAGTATTGTCTGCCCTTCCTCTATGCTATGGGCATAGAGGCGGGGCAGACAATTACTTTCACTTTCCATTCAGCACTTCCTACATGTCACTGCTCTCCACACATTCCCCTGTTCTCTTCACCATTTAATTGTGTAACCAGTGCATGGGGATGGACATCAGGTCCCCCATTCTGGTGCACAAACAAGATTCTGAGATGATACAAGACTTGCCTTAATAACAGTGTCCACAAAATGGCTCCTGCCTGTTTGCTATAATTATGAATTCCCACACTAAAGGAAACAAGATTCAAATAATTTATATTGTGTAATTAAAGTTTATTTTGCTTGACTAATGTGATAAAATAGGATTTTGAATAATTTTTTTGGGTGACAGGTCCCCTTTAAACCCCAATTACCATCTAAACAAAGGCAAATAAATCTGTAATAGACGCACCACATTTTTCATTTCAGGTTTCTTTATTAGACTTCTGAGCACTAAACTGATGTACAGGTCATTTTATGCAGAGCTGAAATTTCTCCGATTTAATCCAAGAGCTAATAAAAATGATTTGTTTAATATCCACTGGATCTGAGTTCTGTGTAGACACAATGAACTGGTGCTCTCCTATAGTCATATCCTAGTAATAACTGGAAACAGCTGCATCCTTTTGCTAGATGCACAAAAAAATCCTCCCTATTGTTGAGGCCAGGTTAATGGTGTGCTAAGAAAAGACCCCATTCAAATACTACAGGAGATGCAAAGAGATTCCATACCCTTGAGTAGTGGAGAAAACACCCAAAGGCTCATATGGTTTTGAAGGTTGTACATTGTCTGACAAGAATAAAGACTTTTCTGAGCAGCTGAATTTTTAGTATACTTGATCGATTTTCAATTGTAAGTTCATTGCTATACCATGTTTTGCAAAGTTATTGTGCATAGTGACTAATTTCTCCATGCCAAAAAATAGCTTTTTAATAAATCTCGGCTCTTATTGCCTCTGTCACATATTATAGTGGCTTGCTTTTCATTGAGAACTTTTATAACTTGTGAGCTTCCAACTCAATTTTCCAAAAACTAATGAAAGATGCAGTGTACCTCTTGTTTACCATGAGTTTAGTAAATGGGGCTTGTGCTGAGCATACTCTTAGGGTCTGGCCACACGGGCAGATTTGGCGAGATTAGTCGCCAGGCGACAAATCTACTTTTCTTCTCGGCGACTAATCTCCCTGATCTGCCTACCCCTGCCTTCCGCCGGCTAAATTGAAAACCGATTGAGGGCAGGCACACAGAGGACTTTGTTTTCTGAAGTTGCCCGTAATTTCCTCATGTGCAAACTTCGGAAAACGAAGCGCTCTGTGTGCCTGCCCCCAGGCGATTTACATTTTACCTGACAGAAGGCAGATCGGGGAGATTACTTGCCACAAAGAAGAGGAGATTTGTCGCCTGGCGACTAATCTCCCCGAATCTGCCCGTGTGGCCAGACCCTCAGCCTATTGTTTTAATCATGAAAAACATTTTGTTATTTCTTGAGCTAAACTGAGAAAATTAAGTTGAAGCCACTCCATATTTGCTACTTGCAAGGTAGATAATTTGATTGCCAGTGTAAAGATAACCTCCCCTGCATACCGTAATAAACTACTGCTAACAAAACGGTCACATGAAAGGTGAAGGGAACAAAGTTGCGTACTGTTAATCTAATCTATGGTACAAATACCAAACATGGAGTAGCTGTATTTTCCCTTTACATTTGAAAATATCAGAGCCAGCGAAATAACATCAACTGAAAGCAACTAAATCATTGTCTAGTCCTCAACCACATTCAAATGTAAAAAGATTTGGGGAGCAATAGAAGCATGAAAAATGTTCATAGGGGGTACCAAATAGAAAATATGATGCCTATTTAGTGGCCCCTATGTGGATTGTCAGCCTACAGGAGGCTTTGTTTGGCAATAGATCTGTTTTTATGCAACTAAAACTTACCTCAAAGGAGGGAATTGAAAAATTAGCACCTAGTTTGAGGCCACTGGGAGCAACATCCAAGGGGTTGTTGTTGCTCACTGGCCACTGGTTGGGGACAACTGGTTTAGACATTATTTAGAGCACCACTACTAGCTCAAACTGGTGTGGACAATCCAAGGAATCAAATGTTCAATAATGCATCATGGTTTACTTGCCGGAATTGTTTTTCTGTCTTTGACAATTTCTTGGATTTTTTTTTTAAATCCTTTCACCTTGTTGAAATTTCCTTTCCTTCATGTTGTTAGTGAGTTATTGGTCTGGATTTGGCCATCTGACCATCAAGTTCACTTGTCGAAAGAGGTGCAAACATTATGTTTACCGAGGACTTAAAGGCCCTGTAATATTTTGTATAAAAAAATTTGTACTTAATGAAAAAAGAAACATCAAGACACATTTAACTTTAAATTCGCAAAATCTTTATTAAGAAATAACTTACCGATTCTCCATTTGGGCTCTCAATTACTCCTCCCTGCCTTCTATAGGAGATAGCCAGGGAGGAGAAATCAAGCGCCGCGCAATGGATTGTCGCTCTGTCGATGTTTCTGAAGAGGAGCCTAAGTGGAGAATCGGTAAGTTATTTCTTAATAAAGACTTTGCGAATTGAAAGTTAAATGTGTCTTGGTATTTTTTTTTTTCGTTATGTAGAAACAAATTTTTTTTAAATTGTTTTTTATGTTATTGGTCTTTAAAGGAGAGAATGAGACAAATTGGATTTGTTCATAGTAATCTTGCTCCTTTTTACCACCCCCGGCTGCCAAATATGAGTTTGTTAATATTATTTTTTTTCTAATATAAAGATACTGCCGGCCATATGTACAAGTGCATAGTACTTTACATTCCTCCCATATAAGAGATTTTAATACATTTCACCCAATGGATTGTTTTTAAACCATTTATAGGGGAATGTACAACAGTACATCAGAAATAATTGTCTTTTTTGGTAGCTTTCTATATTTTGGACCATTTTTTGGAAGATAATAATTTATTAACTTTAGCGGGGGTTCCTAGCGCCCTGAAACTGTTACATTGTGATAGATTAGTTGATATATTTCAGCCCTACTGAGCATATTCCCCAAGCTGTTACAGTCAGCTGTTATAATTGATGCATTACAATTACACTTGATACGTAGCTAAGATATTAGACAGCAATTGAAAAGTCATTATTGAGGGGGTATTTTGTCTGAAAGCAACTAACTGAAAACAGAAGTATTTGTTTGAAAAGTTGAACTATCCCTTCAGGTCTAGTGGCCATAAATATAAATATATTTTTTTAAATATGCATTATTCAGGGCAAAAATTAGGATTTAGGACATTTAGGAAAAGAACAGCAATGTAGGACAGGCAGCTTGCTTGTTTCTACTGACCCACACTCTATAGTTTGTTTCATATTTTGAAATTGATCAAGATTTTAAGCACAGAGACATAAACTGTATAGGAAAGTGTAGTGAATTGTTTAAACCTGTATCAGGCCTTTGTGTGGCCCCGGCCCCTGGTGTTTTGTTTAGGTGGTGGCAAGAAGCTTTTCAGTATGTTCTATTCTATAACCACAACATTGTGTGGAAAACAGAACAAAGAGATAGCGATGATACAGTGTATGTCTGGTCGTGCTCTCAGCATGGCCACATTTAATGAGGGATTTTATTTTTAAAGAAAACGAAATATTAAAACTGTTCAGCCAGGTTTTCTATGGAAGAAAAAGGCATGTTCCTCCTGCATTCAATAGGGTCTATTAGGCTGCTGAAAAGGTTTGATACACTGGAGGAAGCAGAGCCCACACACAAAGGGAAATAGAATTACCTGGCAGCTGCTGCATTGTGGGGTACAGAGAACATAAGGTTACTAAATTGTCTAAATTGAGGTAACAGCCTTGTATCTTTTGTCTGTTGTGTTTGCAACAACTATCCTGTTATTAAGGGCAACAGAAAAACTCCTTTATTAACTCTTGAGATGTTAAGCAGAGTTGTTAGCTGTTAAATTCACTTTCTCCTATGTTACACGATATTCGTTTTAGCTACGAAACCTGTACAATCCTGCTCCGTATGATTTATCTGCAGTAGGGATAATGTTGATTTACACAGTCATAATGGATGGTATATAGGAGTATGTTGTATGTAATGTGCACGGTTTCAGCACGTAAAGACGGGAAATGAACCAGAATCCATTGTAATTAAACAAGGCCCTCCATTTGCCTGTGTCTCATATTTACTTCTAAGGAGGAGTTTTTTTCTCTCGCTATATTGCAAGAAATAACAAATATTCTAGATACTGCTTAAAGAGAAACTGTCTGCACATTTTAGTCTTATAAAACCAAGCCTATCTACAAAGAGGCAGTTCCCAATTACCTTGGCTAACATGCATTGATTTGAATGGGTGACTGAAATATGAATAAGAGAGGCCTGAATAGAAAGATGAGCAATACAAAGTAGCAATAACAATACATTTGTAGCCTTACTGTGCATTTGTATACTAGTACAAACCCTAACCCATCATTCACCAATCCGCCCGAGCCCGACTTCCAGCTTCCATTTTAAGGCTCGCGCCGCCCCGGCAATGACATCACAAAAGGGGCGGAACAGGAGGCGCGTCTTTAAAACATGAAGCCGGAAGCCAGCAGTACCAGGTGGTGGGGGGGGGGACAGCAGGAAGAAGAGCTCAACCCGGATCCACCAGCCAACCGCAAATGGAGGTGCGGGGTCAGCCCGAACCCGCCCGACTCGCAGGTAAACCCGCGGGTATCGGGTCTACCCGCACATCACTATTGTATACATTTTTTTTTTTTTTAAGATTGGTCGGTGACCCCAATTTGTAGGCTGGAAAGAGTCAGAAGAAGAAGGCAAATAATTAAGAAAACTATGAACAATTAAAAATGAAGGCCAATTGAAATGTTGCTTAGAATTAGTCATTCTGTGCCATACTATTGATGGATTGAATGTGCTGCTTTTCTCAGCTTTAAAGCTTAATCTAGCTAGTTTCCAACAAACACAGAAATTGTTTTCCTTGGAAAAGCAACATACTTAACATTTCTGGGCAGCTGCATTAGCTAAGAATTTTAAAAGCTATTTTTCCCCCCCCCTTTTACATGACTGCAAGAGTCTAAAGAGGAAGAGAAGCAGGCGATTAATTTAAGTTGCTGGAAGGAACTGCATTCTATTTTTAATCATTTCTCCAAATACCTTTTTAGAATTCTGGCAGCCAATGCTATTATTCTGTTCCTGCCGAACGCAGGCTGTGTACCAATCTTATCTGTGCTCACCATTACTAAGTCATATGTATTACTGGAATTCCTCTGAGCTGTTGGCTACTTATCATTGCCCCACACCAACCAACGTTGGCAGCAATTTTATTTTGGAAAGACTTCGGACTCATTATGCTTTTTGCCTCATGGCCATGAAATAGTGTACAAAAATTGATATTATGCACTGACATTTTTAGAGTGGACCTGTGACCCAGACACAAAAGCTGTATAATACAAGTCCTTTTCAAATTAAAGATGAAATCCAATTTCTATTTTTTATTGAAGCACTCATAGTTGTTGTAAGCTCATTTAAAAATCTCAACTGTCAATCAAATATCGACTGCCCCTCCTCTATGCCTTAGGCATAGAGGTGGGGCAGACAATTACTTTCACTTTCCATTCAGCACTTCCTAGATGTCACTGCTCTCCACACATTCCCCCCGTTCTCTTCACCATTTAATTGTGTAGCCAGTGCATGGGGATGGACATTGGGTCCCCGTTCTGGTGCACAAACAAGATTCTGAGATGATGCAAAGCTTGCCTTAATAACAGTGTCCACAAAATGGCTGCTGCCTGCTTGCTATAATTTTGAAATCACAGACTGAAGGAAACATGATTCAAATAATTAATATAGTGTAATTAAAGTTCATTTTGTTTGACTAATGTGATAAAATAGGATTTTGAATAATCTTTTTGGGTAATGGGTCCCCTTTAAACTGGTAAATGTACTGTATATCTGATTGCAGAAATGGATTGCAAGTATGCCCCCCATAGATAATTACATATTATTATAAACATGTATATTTAGAGTGCCAACAAATTGCGCAGCGCTTTATTCTTTGAAATGTTAGTATTGGGCACTATCATACTGAGCCCTTTAATGAAACGTGTGCTTATATGAAGTGTAGGATCCATTATCCAAACACTTCCGAATTACGGGAAGACCATTACCCATGAACTACATTTTAATCAAATACTGGATAACGCATCTTTCCGTAATTTGGATCTTCATACCTTAAGTCTTCTAGAAAATCATATAAACAATAAATAGACTGGTTTTGCTTTCATTAAGGATTAATTGTGTTTTAGGTTGGATCAAGTACAAGGCAATGCTTTATTATTACAGAAAGAAAGGAAATCCTTTAATTATTTGGATAAAATGGAATCTATGGGAGATAGCGTTTTTCTCTGCATTAATGAAACAATACATTGTACTTCATCTCAGCTAAAGTATACTTAATCCTTATTGGAGGCAAAATAATTCTGTTGCATATATTTAATTTTTAAAAGATTTTTTTAGTAGATCTAAAGTGTGTTTTATCAAATTACAGACAGATCTCTTATCTGGAAGACCTCAGGTACTGAACAGGTCCAATACTTGTGATATATATATGCTGGATTTTGTAATTTCCCATCAGGGAGTATTTCCTGCAGCCAGCTACAGCTGATATGTAATGCCTGAGACTAATACAATTTATGTCAATACAGCAATTAAAAATTCCAAATTATTTCAATAAGTCTCTGTACCAAGTGAGCTGCAGGTAGTGTCCTGCGCGGGTCCATTTTTTAGAACCCGTACCCGCAACCTGCAATCTGCAACCCGCATTCTTACCCGATTCGACCCGATTTGACCCGCAAGTACCTTATCCGTGACCTGCTGACCATGAAGAATCAGGAAGTAGTGTCATTGTAAACTGGAAGTGACATCATTGGAAGTAGGCCTAATCAGAAAAAAGGACCCGCCGACCCCTGTCTGCACCCGGAACTTGTACCCGCAGGGTACCGCAGGTTTTTGCAGGTAATCCGCGGGTACCCGACCCACTACAGGGCTCTAGCTGCAGGCGTCCTTGCTCAGTGCCAGGAGTTGGTTATGGGTGTGAGCAGAAAAAGAGCAAATTAAAGACTGTGGCTGGTACATTCGCTATTTAAGGGGAAAGTATAACACTTTAACATTAACATATGACAGCATAGCTTACCTGATACAGTTCTCTCTATATGAAACTGTGCATATGAATGAAAGCTGCTATGTTGCTTGCCTCAGCATATATATTTTCTGTAGACGCAAACAGAACATCACAATATAGTGAGCAACAATACATTACTTTGTTAGCATTCATGGTGAATGCCTTGGTCTAGGTATGCAGCATTAATGTTCTTATTAGATTAACTCATACTGGGACTAGTGCAAGAAAAACAGAATCTCATAACCTTTGTTGCTTATGTTTGAGGCTGGTGTCTTGTAATGCATTTTTAGACGGGGTGGCACATTTATCAAAGATTGAATCTCAGGAAGGCTGCAAACGATTCAAAATTGATCCCTGGACCTCTCCCATTGACTTAAACAGCAATTTGTCAGTTTTTAGGTGGCGAATAGTTGAATTTGAGTTCTTAAAGGGCCAGAGAATGATAAATCTCAAAAATCGAATTCAATTTTTTTTTAAACTAGAATTGAATTTGAATAACTCCCTAGTCCAATTTGACAGTTTTGACCATAAAAAACCTGAAAATTCAGATTCGAATTGTCAGTCTTGATAAATCTGCCTCTTAAAGTTTTGCAATATTGGGTGGTACAGATTCTTTGGAAATCAAAGGGGACTTCAAGACTTCAACACTTCACAATGGAACAAGGTGAGGGAGGGAAGCATTACACGATTAGCCATAGGAGGTGGAGTTTATGTCAATAAGGGTGGTATATTTACAATTGTGGGTCTAATTGCAAAAGTGCAGTTACTTTTTTTTGTCTTTATTCCTTCCTTCTTTTTTTTTTTTTTAAATACACCAGTCACATGCTTTGTTGTGAAAGCCACAAGTTTCGCATGGTGAAATACTCCTGGGTCATGCATTTTAAGTACAGCTATTTTATTTTTGTGCTGCTGGACTGAAAGTTCACCCTCCACACTTTCTCTGCTTGCCGTTATCTTATTGCCAATTTTCCTCAGTAAGGCTACTGTCATACCTGGATATTTGTCAAGCCACGTAGAGAGTCAAATCTTTATTTTCTTTTTGTTAAAGGGGATCTATCACCCTAAGAAATAACTCCAAATCTTATTTTATGTTAGACAAGTAAAATAAACTTAATTTACACAACATAAATTATTTCAATCTTGTTTCTTTTAGTCTAGAATTCTCAATAACATCAATCAGACAGGCTCCAATTTATGGACACTATTATTAAGACAAGCTTTAGATCTAGCCAAAATCTTCTTTATTCCCCAAAATGAGGTACCTGATGCCCATGTTCTTGCACTGGCTTCAAAATAAGATGTTGAGGAGGGAATGCAGTGAAATCTAGTAAGCGCAGAATGGAAAATGAAATTAATTGCTAGCCCTGCGTCGCCTAAGTCATAGAGGAGGGGCAGGTGATCTATAATTGACAGCTAAAATCTTTAAATGCATTTATAACATGTATGGATGTTTTAATGAAAAAAAAAAGAATTTGGGGGTTATGTGTAATTTGAAAAGGACTTCAGTTTTGCAGCTTTTTATGTCTGGGTGACAGGTCCCCTTTAACATTATGTCCATGCACTATGGGCACCTGAAGCTGGTGCAGAGCAGTTGCACCTTTGTTGCACCTTTGTTGCAGAGCAGTTGCACCTTTGATGGCAATTGAAGTGCAAGGCCAGACAATAATACAAGAAAGCCCTGTACTTTATAACTGCAGGTGCCTAGGAAGATGTTAAGTACAGCGCTTTGGAGCAGCTGACAGCTGGCATCCCCTCACACTCATTCCTTGTTACATAGTTACATAGTTACATAGTTAAATTGGGTTGAAAAAAGACAAAGTCCATCAAGTTCAACCCCTCCAAATGAAAACCCAGCATCCATACACACACCCCTCCCTACTTTTAATTAAAATTCTATATACCCATACCTATATTAACTATAGAGTTTAGTATCACAATAGCCTTTAATATTATGTCTGTCCAAAAAATCATCCAAGCCATTCTTAAAGGCATTAACTGAATCAGCCATCACAACATCACCCGGCAGTGCATTCCACAACCTCACTGTCCTGACTGTGAAGAACCCTCTACGTTGCTTAAGCCTACGACACCTGGTATTCCCAGGCGGTCTCCCATCCAGGTACTAACCAGGCCCGACCCTGCATCGCTTCTGAGATCAGACGAGATCAGGCACTTTCAGGGTGGTGTGGCCGTAGGCTTTATAAATAAAGGGCAAGAAAGGTACCGACCCTTGTACATGCCAGAGTAGCAGGTGATACCAGTAGGGAATATGAAGAGCTGTGTCTACAAGATGAACAGCATTGTGGACAGAGAACCTGTCCGTCCCCCCCTTTTTTTGTCCTTTGGTTCTTGGAAATGCCTTTAATAGAAAAGCTTGTTCTTTTCACTAAATATTATCAGGTTCCTACCATGCACTGATAATGGTTGCTGAGAATTTGAAAAGCTGCATGAATGGGCTTGCATTCCTTCTGAAACAGTGTTCGTGTTTCTTTATTCACTCTTTGGTCTTATTCTCCCAGACACAGAACTGAAACAGATTTACAGTAACTGAAAAAAAAAGAAAGTTGGGGTTAATTTGCCTAGAAATACACATAATGAAAAAGCAAATACCACAGGTTGGATGTATTTAAAAGCTGACTTCCTTCATTTTTTCACTTCTGTGCTAGTAAATATTATGCCTATAAATAGCCAGTGCAAATGGGGAGGGGGGGAAATATATATATATATATTCTATATGTCCCATGCAGCCTGGTTCCTGCAACTTCAACTTAGTATTACAAGTGTGGAGGTTTTTTGCACTTTTTACCCTGGAAAAGAAGTATGATCCTCAAAATCCTGATGCTGAACTGGCGGTTCAGTTCCTATTCTCAGAATATCAGAAGGTTTACAGTAACAGTACCCCGCGGGGTTAAGTGTTAGCCTTGTCAGCTCTGACAGAAAAGCCGTGGTCAGAAGACTTTAGTTTCCAGATTCTTCAATGGGTCTTGACGGTGGTCTTAACAGTTTTGATGGCCTCTCCCTTTGAACCTTTAGAGAAATTGATGGATTGTCTCTTGTATTGTATTGTGTTTGCGTACCAATTGACTGTCAGGGAGGTCCCAAAGGACCTTAGAGTGCATTCTACCAGGGCTATGGCTACTTCCTGGTTGGCTGAAGCCATGTCCCGCCACAAGGCACCAAGGTGGACTTCGGCCTCTACCTTTATTCGGAATTACAAACTGGATGTCATGTTTTCCCAAGAGGCAAGATTTGTGAGGAAGATTCTCCAAGCGGTCATACCCTGAATGATTCCATAATAAACAGTCTTTGGTTTTCCTCCTTTTTTTTTTTTTTTAGCTAGGGGAGATCCAAAAGTTGAGGATTTGCTTGCATGGTGACTTGCGAAATAGAGATATTTTATCAGCGTACAGTAATTTCTATTTCCAAGTCACTCCCCATGGCAGCATTCACCAACTTCCCTCCCTTCAGTTGTGCTTGGTTACTAAGATTAAGAAAGTCAAGGAAAGGGAGTGGTTGGAAGTTATATAGTCCTGTTTAGTGATGGGCAAATCTGAACCTTTTCGATTCGCTTAAAATTTGCAAAACAGAGAACATTCATGCTTTGAAGTCTGTGGGCAACATTTTTTTTTCTGCGCAACAAATTTTTGACGTGCAATAATTTTTTCACTCATTACAATCTATGTGCTTCACGGCGAAAAATTTCACTCATCACTAGTCATGTTTAACCTTTTCCTGTCCAATGACCTTGCGAGGCGGGAATTACCCAATGTTGGTGACTGCTGCCATGAAGAGTGACTTGGAAATAGAAATGACTGTAAGCTGAAATAATTTCTTTATTTGTGTGTGTGTGTGTTTTGCTATACATCACATACTGACACTGACGGAGATGGCAGATATGAACTTTGAGAAAGGTCTCAGCCGAGACGGAAACATCAGTTAAATTTCCACCTTTTCACTTTTCACTGTGAGTGCAGTTTTATATGATAGTTGTTTTTCGTATTCTAGCACCCAACCAATTGACATATACAAATGGAGTGCAAACTGCATGTGTGTGTGTGTGTGTGTGTATATATATATATATATAGTGAATAAAGTACCCCCTCTTGTAAAATATAAGGATATTATAAGTTACCGAGGAGTTTCATGACCATATAAAAACACGAGGCCGAAGGCCGAGTGTTTTTATACAGGTCATGGAACTCCGAGGTAACTTCTAATATCCTCATATTTTGCAACTGGGGGTACTTTATTTATTATAATACACAAGTTTCAGTGAGTCATGTGACGGAAATGACATCAGAACTCACCGTTTATAACTGATGACATCAGAACTCACCGTTTATAAGGATATAATTTACAGGATATTCATGGCTTTTGTGTATTATATATATATATATATACATATATTTATATCAGGCATGTCCAAAGTGCGGCCTGGGGGCCAATTGCGGCCCTTTTTCAAATTTACACCGGCTGCATCCTGACGACGGTTCAGAGAGAACCGAAACGCGTTGATGTGGGAGAGTTTGTAATACTCCAATAAAAGATACTTCTTTATCACTACACCTGTGAGTGCTCCTAACTGCATTTATCTATTTCCCTCTGAGGAGCACCCGGGATATGATCCAGTGAGGGTGAGTGCCGGTGAATCATATGACTATATATATATATATATATATATATATATATATATATATATATATATATATATATATATATATATATATATATATATATATATATATATATATATATATATATATATATATATATATATATATATATATATATATTATATATATATATATATATATATATATATATATATATATATATATATATATCTATATATATATATATATATCTATATATATATATATATATCTATATATATATATATATATCTATATATATATATATATATCTATATATATATATATATATCTATATATCTATATATATATCTATATATATATATATATCTATATATATATATATATATCTATATATATATCTATATCTATATCTATATATATATCTATATCTATATATATATCTATATCTATATCTATATATATATCTATATCTATATATATATCTATATCTATATCTATATATATATCTATATCTATATATATATATCTATATCTATATATATATCTATATCTATATCTATATATATCTATATATCTATATATCTATATATCTATATATATATATATATATATATATATATACACATACATACATACATACATACATACATACATACATACATACATACATACACATATATATATCTATATCTATATCTATATCTATATCTATATCTATATCTATATCTATATCTATATCTATATCTATATCTATATCTATATCTATATCTATATCTATATCTATATCTATATCTATATATATAGGAATCTATTGGGCACAATTTAAATTTTGCATAAAGTTTAGCATACTGTGTAATTTAATCCATATGTTCGTTGTTGGCCAAGGTGACAGGCCTCCATTTTTCTCATCTTTTTCTACTGTTTAATTTCCTTCTCATTTGCCTAGTCATAGTCAAGTATCATCTTATTAAATATGTTACAAGGAAATTCAGTGTTTCTATTTATAGGTATACGTTAAACATATAGACTATTATGTTGATGGAACATTTCATATATGTTAGTTATTGCTTCTTGCATAATGTTTTACATTTTTCCCATACTATAAAATATGGTCAGTGTATTGCAGTTTTAAGGGAATGAATACTTTATTTAAAAATAGGATTATACTTTTTGTTTTGCTTAAATAGATCCCTGCAAGGTTATTGTGTGCACCGAATCATGCTCATTTCAGTTAATTTAGTACTATTGTAGATGCTATATATATAGAGATCTGTATTGTGGAGACAATTAATATGGCAGCTCCCTTTTATATATTTAAATGCCAGGATGGGAGGACTAATTATACATGCTCAGCTATGCAAGTAGATAAAATGCTCAGAACCTTTATTTTCAAAGGAATCCCTTTGTCTCACAGGTCAAATGATGGTTTAATATGCCATGTTCTAGTTCAAGCAGTATTCTATCCGCCAGAAAATGCATCACCTATTGTGAAAGGGAACTGGCTTCTCATAGGTGATGGGATCGAGGACATTGATCCGTGTGCCACTGAATTGGGTTCCATGTTGTTCTGTGAATGGAGTGACAGGTTTTCCCTGTCTTGTTATAACACCAGAAGCAAACTTGTGACAAAGTAACATGTACAGTATATGACTTTATAGTCTGTAAAATAATAGCATGGCAAAAATGTTGTTAGTAATATACTGTGATCCCAATACCTTTATGCCTGCAAATTCTTCTCATAATTTGCTTAACAAATAGCAGTATTTCTACTGGGCAACAGGAAAAGATTAAAAGAGAAAACTGCAGGAATAGTCATTGTTTTAACTTATAACATACCCTCCATCTCTTTCCACATTCTTATAATTCATAGTTTACACAATTTTAAAATGATTTGGGGTACTGACCATCAAAGCTTTTGGCTATCCCTCTGCTACCTCTGTTGGATAACAAAGGACAGCTTGAATCCCTGGTGTAGGATATCTTCGTTAAACCAGTTTTGTATAGATTGCATTGCTGCAATGCAAAGCATTAATGGAGGGATCACATTGCAGCTTATTATGTGGAAGTTCCTAGTAAAGATGAAAAGATATCTTTTTATTGCCATTATGAGCTTTTCCCTAACACACAAGCAAAATTTGTATTGTCTGTGAAGTAACAGTATCACATGAAATCATTGCTCTGTGCCGCCAGTCTAGAAGATTGGTTAAATCAAGACACTCAGTGTTGTGACAATTTAAAGAAGAAGGTATGGCAAATCAACCAGTGTTGTACCCGTCTAAAAGAGTGGGTAAATCAAGACACTCAGGGGAAAATTTACTTAAGGGCGAAGTGAATAACGCTGGCGAAAATTCACCAGCGTGACGTCATTTTGGGACTTTGCAGATTTACTAACAGGCGCTAGCGAAGGAGATAGACTCTAGCGCTACATTGCACTCTAACGCCAGACAAATTTTTGCTCTGGCGAATGGACATTACGCAAATTCACTAAGATGCGGATTTTACTGAACATTACCTCTTGTGCCAGACTTGCCTTCAGACTTGCCTTCGCCATCTCAGACCAGGCGAAGTGCAATAGAGAAGATAGGACTTCCAGTTTTTCAGGGTGATAGGCACGATAAGATCATAAATTCTTTTAGGGTACCCGGCTTCCCCTCTACATTTCCTAACATATGGCACATAAACTATACACTGGGCACATTTGTAGGGCAATATAACAACTCTATTTTATTTTATTATGGTTCCTTGGGCTTGTGTAGTGTAATGTATTTGTTGCAACATATACGTCCATTCAACTTTTAACTTTCCGCCGTATGCAAATTAAGGGCTATGCCAGTCTAAAGAGGTGGGTATGGCAAGTCAGCTAGTGCTGTGCCAGACTAGGAAAGGAGTTAGAGCAAATCAACCAGTGCTGTGTCATACAGCAGACCCTATGACTGTGGTGGGACCTGTACCATTGCTGGGTCTGCTATATGATTTAAAGGAGAAGTCAACCCCTTCGGCGCTAAAATCCCCCCCCCCTCTACTGTGTTGCCAAGGAAAAGTCAACCCCTCAAAATCCCTCCCCTGTGTTGCCCCCCCTCCCTCTTCCCCCCTGGCCTACCTCCCCCCCCCCCCGGGCAAATGCCCCTAAGTTGTACGCACAGGAGAAGATGGCGCCTGTGAACTCCGTGGACAGGACCTGCGCCGAGGATTAAGTAGCAACTATGGGGCATTTGCCCGTCGGGGGGAGGTAGGCCAGGGGGGAGGGGGGGCAACTCAGGAGCTGGGAGGGATTTTAGCGCCAAAGGGGTTTAGTTCTCCTTTAAGCTAGTGGGAGTTGGCATTCTCTTCCATAGAAAATATTGTTTAAATATTATATTGATTTATGAGAGAATTTATATTGTTACATTTAACAATCCACTATTTCTTATGTAACCTTAACATGATAAATATCTGACTAAAAAGAATGAAACAGGAAGGTGATTTAGACAAGCTGTTTGTTGACAGTGTCTTGAGATCTACTGGTAGATCCCGGTCTACCTTTTGGGCACCCCTGCCCTAGGAGCTGCAAGGGTCATGTGTATTTGCAGGTATAAATTACATGTAAATTTTTGATTTGGCACCATGCCTTACTTAAATCATTCTATTCTTTCTTATATCCATGGTTTATACAAAAGTCTTAAATATGGTATCAAAACTGATATTTTTAGGGTATCTCAAAATGTATGTCTCCGTTAATATTTGTGTCACTTGAAAACATGCATGCCCTTAATGTTCTCCATGTAATCATGCACCTTAGACATATAACCATAAACCGTCACCCAAAACAAATATTCAAAATCCTATTTTATCACATTAGTCAAGCAAAATGAACTTAAATTACACTTTATAAATTATTTCAATCTTGTTTCCTTCAGTCTGGAAAATCATAATTATAGCAAGCAGGCAGGAGCCATTTTGTGGACACTGTTATTAAGACAAGCCTTGCATCATATCAGAATCTTGTTTGTGCACCAGAATGGGGGACCTGATGTCCATCTCCATGCCCTGGCTACACAATTAAATGGTGAAGAGAACGGAGGAATGTGTGGAGAGCAGTGACATCTAGGAAGTGCTGAATAGAATGTGAAAGTAACTGTCTGCCCCGCCTCTATGCCCAAGGCATAGAGGAGGGGCTGACAATATTTGATTGACAGCTAAGATTTTTAAATGAGCTTACAACAGCTATAAGTTCTTTAATAAAAAATAGAAATTAGATTTCATGTTTAATTTGAAAAGGACTTTTATTAAACTGCTTTTTGTGTCTGAGTGACAGGTCCACTTTAAGGTAACTGTTGAGGAGACAATGGGCCCTGAACTATAGGATAAATGTTCCTGAGGAATGCTTACATGTATTATTTAGTAGGAACACTGGTGTAACTGATGGGATGTAAATCTTAAAACACATGAATATGTTGTACTTAATCAGTGAGGGTGGGACACACACATTTGCCTACAATTTTATAAATGCAGTTGGTTTCTATGTATGTCTCAGACTGTGTGATTTCCTTTGTATTGATTTTTTTCCGTCTGATTTCGTTTGGTGTGGCCGTGATTCTACTCTATGGAAAGTCATAGTGTGCCATCTAGTGGCTCTGTGGGGAACAGGCTTCTTATCAAAGTTACACAGACTGCCAAATAAAAACCTTACAGGAGGCCCATTTCCTTAAAGTCCAGTATAAGCAAATTATTCTTATTTTTACCTTTTTTTTTTTTTTTTTACTTGATGGGAACTAAGCTGCATAAACAATATTAAACATATGAATCCAAATACAGAAAGATCTGTTATTAAACTCCAGGTCCTGAGCATTCTGTGTGATATATCCTATGCTTGAGCCTCCAAAAGCAACATTACAATGAAAGTAAATGTATTTCAGTGTGTTGTATACCTCTCTCTCTTCTATGGATATGGATCCTATACCAGAAATACAAATGTTTTATATAATATTTTCTTCCTGTCCATATCTTTGAGCATGACATTTTATGATTTGGGGCAAATATTATTTCCGTCCCACTATGTGCATGTTAAATAGCTCAAAATCAAAAATTCCCCCCACAGGGTGTCACCTTTTCATGCTTATGTGTCTGCCCAATTCAGCCTTCACACTAACCTGGGGGTTGCTCAGGCCTTCAGTAGGTTGAATTGTTCATTACAGTTCCTATATAACAAGGGAATGTACCATTTTCCCATAAAAGCAGCCAAATAGAACTTATGTGGGTTTCTTCCTGCTGCTACATAACTAACTATGTGCAACAGAAATAAACTAGTAAAGACTTGTCCCTGTTGTTGGTCTTACCATCCTGGTGTACTCACAGCACACAAATACAGTTGCACATAACACATTCTTCACCCTGACTTTTTTTTTTGTAATTGTTGTTTTATTGGCCAGAAAATGCATTTTATTGCCCAGTGTAACACGCATGAGTGCTAAGCATACTACATAATAATTAATTTAATAAATTGTATTTGTTATTTTGTTTTTTTTAGTTCCACATTGCTGTTGATTACTTGGTTGTGTCCATAAAACATTCATTGCAAGGGAGACTAGTGTTACTGAGGTTTTTGATCCCAATGTGCCGCAATTCTTTTTATTCCTTTGATTATTATTTGATTTATTTAACTTTTAGAGGCAGATTGAATGGTTAATTCAAAGGTTTGTTTTTTTTTTGTTGGGCAAAACTCACAAATTTTAATTTAAAACCACAAACTCAAATTTGAAAGTGAGATTTATCACACCTTGACCCTGGAAACTGTTTCTAATTCGACTATTCTCCACCTAAAACCTGCCAACTTCATGTAGAATTTTTTCATAAATAACATACCATTCGAATTGTGAATAAAATCGAATTTATTTAGGGTTTAAAAAAATTCACATTACCCTAAGGGGGTTTTTACTCAGGGTTTAAAAAATTCTGAAAAATTGATGATTTTTTTAAAAGTCAGATTTTATTTAAAAAAATCACAAATTAAAACTATCAACTCGAATTTTGAATGTGAGATTTATCACACCTTGACCCTGGAAACTGTTTTTCTAATTTGACTGTTCACCTAAAACCTGCCAAGTTCATGTATAAGTCAATGGCAGAGGCAGTGGCGTAACTAGTTGTTACTGGGCCCCATAGCAAATTCAATTTAGGGCCCCAAAATATTTATAAGTTGGCCTATTTTACCAAGATATATTAAAATTGCTAATTAATTAGGGTCTCACTGGGCCCCCTACACTCCTGGGCCCCCCTGCAACCGCAGGGTCTGCTTCCTCTATAGTTACGCCCCTGGGCAGAGGTCACTTGAACTATTTGAAGATGTTAATAGTAGTGATGAGCCGCATTTTTGCCAAGTTTCACTTCTAAAATGATGCCACATAGATTCCTGTGGGAGAAAAAAAATGTTGCACATCAAAAAAAATATGGGGCGTCAAAAAAGTATTTTTTTCGGAGGAAAAACCGAATTATTCATTTAACTGCTACTCTCTGGGAAAACCAAGTAAACATTCTGCTATTTGCCAGTGTCATTTGAAACCTTTAACTTTTAATATGTCATAAAATGACTAAAGAAAAAAAAGTAACTTTTCAAGTGGTCTTCATTTTTCTTTTTTATAGTTGTTGAATTATTTGCCGCCTTCTTATGAAAAAGCTACATAACCACAAATAATAAAAAATAAAAACCAGTTGCTAATTGTCTCAGAATATCACTCGCTACAACATACTACAAATTGATTTTAAAGTGGACCTGTCACCCAGACAGAAAAATCTGTATAATAAAAGCCTTTTCAAAGTAAAAATGAAATCTAAATTCTTTTTTTTATTAATGTATTCATAGCTGTTGTAAACTGGTTTATAAAATCTCAGCTGTCAATCAAATATTGCTTGCCCCTCCTCTATGCCTAGGCATAGAGGCGGGGCAGGCAATTACTTTCACTTTCCATTCAGCACATACTAGATGTCACTGCTCTCCCCACGTTCCTCTGTTCTCTTTACCATTTAATTGTGTAACCAGTGCATTGGAAAGGACATCAGGTCCCCCATTCTGGAGCACAAACAAGATTTTGAGATGATGGAAGGCTTGCCTTAATAACAGTAGCCACAATATGGCTCCTGCTTGTTTGCTATAATTATGAATTCCCAGACCGAAGGAAACAAGATTCAAATAATTTATATAGTGTAATTAAAGTTTATTTTGCTTAACTAATGTGATAAAATAGGATTTGGAATATTTTTTTCGGGTGACCGGTCCCCTTTAAAGGTGATCGGTCCCCTTTAAAGGTGATCGGTCCCCTTTAAAGGTGATCGGTCCCCTTTAAAGGTGATCAACCCCTTCAATTTTTAAGGCTCCTGCTTTTACTGAAACCTTTCTCTCTTGACACACTAGAAAGCTGGGATTCTTAGGGCAAAAATATGTTGTTAGTAAAGGTATGCCATCTGTTATCCAGAATGCTCGGGACCTAGGGTTTTTCAGATAACTGATCTTTTTGTTATTTGGATCTTCATATCTACTAGAAAATCATGTATACATTAAATAAACCCAATAAGCTGGTATTGATGATGTCTTGGTTTTGATCAAGTACAAGCTTCTGTTTTATTATGACAGAGAAAAAGGAAATAATTTTTTTTAAAATTTGGATTATTTTAATATAATGGATTCTATGGGAGACAGCCTTTTCGTAACACGGAGCTTTCTGCAAAAGGGGTTTTCCGGATTATGGATCCCATGCACATTGTGTGTTCTCTCTAATGTTCTGTCACCGTATGATGTGATAGGATATAGAAACGCCGATTATAAACGATATAAAGAAGCAACTCGACAATAAAAGATCCTTTTATTTTACGTTTCGACTGTATCTGTGAGCATCCCAGCAAATGCAGTCTGCAAATATATTTGGCTTCTCTTAGTATCTTTTATGTATTGATAACTTTGCTTTGGAATGACTGTATTCAGGGGGTCTGTGCATTCTATCGGCAGAAAGTCTGAGGGATTCATGTTAACTGTGTTTTTTTATTAGTAGGTTTTTTTTGGTCTGAAGGAGATTGAGTTATGCTTTGCTTTCTTATTGTAAAGTTTGCTCTTTTCTCCCAATATGAAGTCAGTAATTAGATTGGTAAGCACTGGATTCTGCAGGGAGTATTGGATTTGACAACAAGTGCAGAGTTTACATCCCCAGAGATTCCTTCTTAATTTACTTTCTCCACTAAAGGTCAGCACACAACAGCAGTAGGAGTGCTGCTATGAAAAGCCTTTATGTCTTGGTGGGAGGTGGGTTCCTTTTCCCGCAAATGTTGCCGTTTTCTCTGTTGGATGAATGTGCTGATAAGTTCTCTGCTCGCAGTTTCACCTGCAGGAATCCATTGTGTCTTTTACAAAGAAACCCCTCTTTTATTGGGCTGTTTACCAGCTAATGGGGAGGAGCAGGCACTAGTTAACACAAGAGGATTACTGTTTGTTTACCTTGCTTTTTTATACTGTTTGTTTTACAGCTGGAAGGAAGAGATTCCCTGCTTAATAAATAGGCCTTTGCATACTTAATGAGAAAGTGAGTTACTGTAAGATTTTCAAGATCTATAATTAATCATTTAATCTTTCTTAAAGCTGGCCTATAAATTAAACTTGTTTCTATTTGCTATTATGTATTGCCTTAGTTTGAGTCAATAATAAGGGGGGTAAATACAAATATTTACTTTTAATTTCTTACAGGGTCTACACAGGGTTACAAAATATAAAATTATACTTAATTAAAATAGATGCATTTATATGTGCATTATAATAGCACCACAACAATTATCCATGGCAGCCTATGAAATAGTTGCATCCATTTTCTAAACTGTAGGAGAAAACAAATTCCTGATTGTATAGCTTCTCATAATAACGCCATTTGTGTAGTGACCAGAACGTTACCCATATTAGTAATTTAAAGGTTAAGTAAACCTTTAAAAGACATGTAAAATTGATGAGAGGGCTATTCTAAGCACTTCTGCAATGTACATTCATATTTTTTTTTGAATTCCAAGATATTAAAGGATACATGTACTGTTAATATGAATGAGTTTTGTTACAACAGCACCACCTGCTGTTCATTTTCCCACCAGTCTGAGCACCAAGTAGTCAAAGGAAGTTGTCAGGAGAAAGATAGAGGCTGCTCTGATATTCCTTTGCTCCGGAAAAAAATTAGAAACCTCAGATAACTTTTCTCACATCTTTCCTAAGCAGAAAAACATCAAAGCAGCCTCTTTATATATGAGTTGTTTCTTGTTCCACAGTTTAAAAGAATGTTGAAACTGAGCAAAGTTCTATGAAGACATATCTTAGCTGGAATAGACATGAACTGAACTGTTAATGTGCAGCCTTGTGTAGTAAAAGTAATATATAAAATCAGTTACCTCTTATTGGAATAATGAGAAGCACATCTTTAAAGAGGTGGTTCACCTTTGAGTTACTTTTAGTATGTTATAGAATGGCTAATTCTAAGCAACTTCTCAACTGGCCTTAATTTTTTTCTTTTTTTATAGTTTTTTAATTATTTACCCCTTTTCTTCTGTTTCTTTCCAGCTTTTAGATGGGGGTCACTGACCTCATCTAAAATATAAATGTTCTCTAAGGCTACAAATTCCAGTCTCGTATTCAAATCAGTGCATGCTTTCTAGGGTTGCTAATGGTAATTTGCTGAAATTGCAAGCTAATATGCCAGTTGCTATCCTAAGCAACCAGATAGAACTTATGGAGCTGTTTACTCTGGTATGGTAAAGCATTCTACAGAATAAATATAGTGTTCTAGCTTGCACTATTGCGGCTAATCTATTGGCAGTAATCTGCCTCAGTAGCTTCCTTCTTTTTTAAGGCCATAGTCGGGGCAACTGAAATAGTTAAAAAGGTAAACAATACATAAAGCAACCCCTTTACCAAATTTTAGATTCCTGAGGAACTTTGTTTAGGTCGAAAATTAATTTTTAATTAATTTTCAATCAATTAAAGTAAAAAAAATAACGCTGTCACTATCTGGAATGCTTCTTGTAAAAGTTACTGCAGACAAAAGGTCTGATAGTGGGCCCCAAATCTGGATGCTTCACGGAAGATGTCCTTATCGACAAGTTTTTGAAATGGCTCTAATAGGTTACACAGTATTGGAACATAGTGTAATATATAATGCCATGGAATCACAACCTCCTGCCGTGGTATAAAAAGCTGTTATCAAATAGAGGCTATTTGGCCTATGCTGCCCCTGGTTGTGGGGACAAATTTTGGAGCCATAGCAATGTTATTTGCCCTAAAATAAATGGTTGTTTTTTCAGTGTGCTAGCAACATGGTTGACTGACTGTAATAGAGATAGAACTCACTGCAGGATTCCTGACTGCATGATCCCGTCACGTTGCCCCTAGCAACCTAGAAATAATGTGCTACTATTGGGAAGTCGTCCAGGTCTAGAGCAGTCACTGATCTTTCCCTCTCTGTTTCTCTTCAGGGATGCTTCCTATATAAAATACTGCTCTCTCTGAAGGCTTGACGCTTATGAGAAGTAATATGCTTGGTTTTTTTTCCATTGCTTAACCCCTACTTGACCAGCATTTTTATGTTTGTTTATGTTGCCCTTTTACTTGAAGCCTGAGCGTGTGCAGTTACCGATTTGAATTGTCTTTTATCAGTCTGTTTGAGAGTGTGGTTTGGTTATCTTCACCCACAGCCGTTTGAGGTTTCCGGCTTATGATGTCACCGTCACCCAATCTGACTATTGTTTTTTAATTTATAGCAGGCCATGATTTTATCCAGTACACTATAGTTTAATTGCAAAACTTGCAGGCATGAAACTCTTGGGCTAAAGAGCTCATAGTCTAAAAGTGTTCAGGGAATAAGGCTGAGGAGCTGCACCTTACCTGAGTATTTTTTTTCTTTCCTCCATTTTTGGTTAACATAATCCTCTGTAACTGATGTGAATTTTTTTCCGTCATAGTTTCTCGATTCCCCAACAATAATATAGAGGGACGTTGTATCATCAAGCTCCTTCTGACTGTCTTTTTTTTTATATATTCTTTATTTTTCGTTTTTTTAAAAAACAAAATACACATAATAAACAACATGACTGATATAAAAGAGTTACATGCATACATATCTTGGAAGAAACATTCATGGACTATTGCACGTTGCAAGGTAGTAATCGAATTGCAGATTCAGTCACATTTATAGTGTCCATGGCAATGAGTACAGAAAGTTTTAACCACAAACCTCAAAGTAGAGACATGCATGCACGGTATACATCAATAACAAGGGGAAGGGGGGGGGACACAGTTCCCATGCTAAACCTTTAACTCCCCTCTCAGCAAACGAGGGGGAATACTAAACCCGAGTATTTAGCATCCTATGAGTTGTCACAAGGTCACCCTGAACTGTCTGGGACATATATGTAGAGGGACATAGGAACAGAGTATGCCATTAACTGACCAGCATATTAGTATAATCAGGCGATTCCCTAAAGACTACCCACGTCGACCATGTACAGACAAAATTATCCTGAGTTTTGTTGGAATAGGAGAGCAATTCTTCATTGCGCATGATTGAATTTAGTTCCTTTATCCAGTCCCCTACGGGCGGGGTAACACTTTGTTTCCAATATCTGGGGATAACTGATCTTGCCGCCGTTAGGGCGAATGCAACCAATGCCTTCCGCACAATAATGGTTTGTGGAGGAGGTATTGATAAAAGTGCCATCCCAGGGTCAATGGGGAGGTCCATAGCCGTTACTTTAGAGATACATTTTATAATAGCGACCCAATAGGTTCGAATCATAGGACACTCCCACCACATATGCAGCATATCCCCTAAATGTAAATTACACCTCCAACATTTGTTAGAGGAGTTTGGGAACATCTTATGAAGGACCACCGGGCACCGATACCATCGGGACAAAATTTTGTAATTCGTCTCTTGCGCTTTACAGGCTGTTGCCATCGTATGTGTTAGCTTAAAACTTACGTCCCACTCTTTCTCGGTAATGTTGCGTTTGATATCAGCTGCCCATTTCGTAGTGTAACCAGGTAATTGTAACTGTTTCAGATTGCGAATGATATTGTAAATCTGCGAGATGGTATGTTGTGGTGGGGTCTTAGCTAGGCATAGCTCATCAAATGGCGTTGTATCCGTTAATAACTTAACCTTGTCAGAGTGTGTTTGGAACCAATGTACTAACTGGTGATGCATAAATTGAAAGGAGAAAGAGTTCCCTGGCTCACCAACAATATCGTGAAGGGGGGCTATGCCATTGGAACTTCTGACCGAGGTAAATGGCAAAGTGTCTCGCCCATGTTTATGTAAAAACCCCTTACTCAAAGTACCTGGAGGGAAACTAGGATTACCAATCAGCGGGGTCATAGGTCCCGGGTTGCTGGAGATGTCGATCGATCTGGATAATTTATCCGACACAGAGAGCGTAAGTTGTGTAACTAGGGGGAGAAGTTGTCTATTAAGTCTGTCAGATACTTTCAGCCAAGGGAGCGCTGTTATGGGCTGCTTCATCTGGATTTGCTCAAGCTTTACCCATAGTTTACAAGTGGTGTGATGGAAGCAGTCCACTATACGCTGGCAATTGGCCGCCTGGCAGTAAGAATGCAAATCTGGAAGCCCCAAGCCTCCCTTCCTTTTGTGGGTAAATAGAATAGACCTTTTTGATCTCGGCGATTTGTTGTCCCAAACAAATCGTATCAGAACAGTATTAACCTTCTGGATCATCCCTGGGGGCGGTGGATGAGGTATGGTCTGGAAGTAATATAAGTATTTTGGCAAAATAACCATTTTTATTGCGTTGATCCTTCCAAACCATGACAGATGCAACAACCCCCAAGAACTGATATCTTGTTTCAATTGGGCTAACAATGTAGTGTAATTCAATGTTGCCGTCTGGCTCAGATCTGTGGGGATTTGAATGCCTAAGTATTTAAGCGAATGAGACTGCCAGGAAAACGGAAAGTTCTCCTGTATTCGCCTGGCTTCTCCCGGGGTCAGCGAAATATCTAAAGCTTCAGATTTTGTGACATTTACTTTAAAGTTACTGAACTTCCCAAAATTAGCCAATTCCGCAAGTAAGGGCGGAGTGGATAGGAATGGAGATTTAAGAAATATTAAGAGGTCATCTGCGAATGCGGCAGTCTTGACCTCCTGGCCCGCAATCGTGGGCCCCAGTATCAGCTGATTCGATCTAATTGCTTGCAAAAGGTGTTCCATCGCCAGAATGTATAACAATGGAGATAAGGGACACCCCTGACGCGTCCCATTCGCCAAACTAAACGGTTCAGACAGGATCCCGTTAACTCTAATCCTAGCAGTGGGAACAGTATAAAGGGCCATTACCTTAGAGATAAACCGCTCACCCCATCCCACCTGCAGCATTGCCGCTTTAAGGAAGGCCCAACTCACCCTATCGAAGGCCTTCTCCGCATCTAGTGACAATAAGAGCACCGGGATTTTCCCCGTTTGAACAGTCTGTATAAGAGAGAAGACCTTCAAGGTATTATCTCTCGCCTCCCTCCCGGGCACAAAACCCACCTGATCTGGGTGTATCAAATCATTCAACAACGGCTTAATTCTGTTACCCAGCAATTTTGCGTACAATTTGGTATCTACGTTCAACAACGAAATGGGTCTATAGCTGGTACAATTCTTCGGGTCTTTACCCGGTTTTAAAATCAAGGTGATGGTAGCCTCCAAGAATGCCGGGGAAGGAGGCGAGAGATCTGAGATAGAATTATAAGCTGCTAGCATTGCCGGGGCCAAACTCCCACCCAGTGATTTGTATATTCCCACTGAGAAACCATCGGGACCCGGGCTCTTTCCACTCGGAGTTGTGGTAATGGCTGCCTTAAGTTCCTCTGCTGTAAAAGGCTGAGCTAATGCTTCCTGCAGGGACGGGTCGTGATTCGTTGTGCGAGATGAGTGTTTGATATAATCCAACATTTGTGGGGAAATGTTGGATGCGGCGGGGTTATTGATGTTGTATAGTGCCTGATAGTACTGCTTAAAGGTCTCCGCCACCTCCGAGGAGAGGTGAGTGGTCGAGCCATCTGGAGTGTTAATATGAGGAATGTAGGTGGCCAAATGTTTCCTCTTTAACTGTCTAGCTAGTAAACTCCCACATTTACTACCAATCTCATAGAACCGACCCTTACACCGTTCAATGAATTTCTTATATCGCTGTTGAGTGAGGGCTAGTAATTCCTGACGAGCCTTAGTCAACTCACCAAATACCTGTAGGGACAGAGATTGTTTGTGGGATCGTTCCAAGGATTGAATTTTAAGGATTAACTCCTGCATATCCTTAGCCCGTTGCTTCTTAAGTCTCGCTCCGTGTTTAATTAACGAGCCCCGCAACATACACTTCAGAGTTTCCCATTTAGTTAGACACGGGGTAGGGTCTTCTTTATGATCGGAATCAAAATTAGAAATTACCTCTCTTAATTCAGCAAGACAAGGGGCATCATCCAGTAAGGATTCGTTAAGTCGCCAAGACCAAGCACGTATGGGAAGGTCAGGGACATCCAGATCTAAATGGACCGGGTGGTGATCTGAACAAGTCTGAGCCCCGATTTCCGTGTTTCTAACCCAATCCAGGACATGATGGGAGATGAAAAGGTAGTCAATCCGACTATATTGGTTATGTGGAATAGAATAATGGGTATAATCCTTAACGGTCGGGTGTTGAAACCTCCAACTGTCCACTAATTGGTGGGAATGTAGCATAGTTTTAGCTTTTTTCAGTTGGCGGTAGGGGATACTCGATTTCCCAGTGGATACATCTAATAGGGGCTCCAGCGCTATGTTCAGATCACCCCCCACAACCACAACTCCCTCCATCAAATTGGACAGAAATTGAAACGACTTCTCTAAGAATTGGGGCTGATGAACATTCGGAGCGTAACAATTGACTATGGTTATAACAGATTTCTGTATCTCAATTTTTACTGCAAGTATACGCCCCGAATCATCTTTCTTGGTATCAATCAGGTGATGGGTGCAGTTGCGGTGTATAGCTATCGCTGTTCCCTTTGTCCTAGCATCAGGATTGTCACTAAAAAACCAGGTAGTATAGTATTTGTTGGTGAACACAGGCCTATGCCCTTCCTTAAAATGCGTTTCCTGCAAAAGTAGGATATCTGTTTTAGCCTTATGCATTTCGTATAGCAATTGTGACCTTTTCTCTGGAGTGTTCATGCCTCTGCAGTTTAGAGTGGAGATTCTAATATTAGCCATTATCCAAAATTACCAAAAACCAAACTGCAGGGCATGAACTCCTCAGACTCGGGGGATGAGTTAGTTGGAACTGTGTCAAGGGAATCGGGATTTCACATACAAACAATAAACAAAAAACTAAGTACACAACTGTGATCACGGGTCTCATGCCCATGTTTTCCCTAGTGTGGGGAGCAAGGTCGGGCGCCAGTACCATGTCGGACTGGAGAGCACACTAGAGAGGGGTGTGTAAGAGGAAAAGGGGCCTCCAAAGCCGCCAAGTACAAACTGGAATAACATTTTTTTTTTTTGTTTTTTTTTTTTGTTTTGTTTTTCTTTTTTTTTTGTTTTTTTTGTTTTTTTTGTTTTCTAAATAAAAGTTTTTAACTAGAAAAATAGGAAACAGGCATAGCACCGTGGGGGATCGCTACTGAGAAGGCTAACAGGCATCTGAGAGTCACAAATACTCGGGAGCCTGAGGTGCCCCTGCACACGCACTGTCACTCAGGATGATTAAGGATATAGAGAAATGGAGGCAGTCTAAGGCCTCCCGTGCAGACCCACCATCAGGCCACTTGTAGCAATTATAAAAGGCACATATAGTAGGCACATATAGTAGGCACAGACCTAGTAACAGCAGAAGTAACAGGACCCTCTCTCAGATCTAACATACAGAGCATTGAGATAGGCAGATGAAGTTGCAGACAGCAAAACAAAAGGAGAGAAGTGGAGGGAGAAAAGACAGAAACTAACAAGTTAGATATAAAGGCATAAGCATTAATATCTCACGTCTCCCAGATCACGGTGGAAGAGCTGCCATCGATTACTAGTACAGTCACACAGGTATCCCAACGAGGGAGTCGGCCAAGGCACTGGATAGGCAAACAGGAGTCCTGGCCAATATTACAGTCCTGGGTAGAGCTGTAAAGAAGGGTCGATGACTCAGACAAGGTCGGAGGCTCCAAACTTTCAGGGTGGTCTCCTCTGCGGGTCCCAGGCAAGTTGATTCCAATCCGGAACTGAGATCTTGGGTAAGCCGAGCCGTTTCGTGAAATCCTCCAAGTCCGCTGGGAATCGCAGCACCGCCGTACGCCCTCTATCAGATGCAATTAAGGCGAATGGAAAGCCCCACCGGTATTTGATACCCTTGTCTTGCATGGCCTGCAACAACGGGCGAAGCGCTCTCCTTTGCCTTAGCGTGTATTTGGAGAGGTCAGAAAACAACTTGAGCTTGGCACCATCAAAGTCAATTTCACCTTTATCATTCGCCTTCCGCATAATCATCTCCTTCTCCGCATAGAAATGGACCCGGCAAATGACATCCCTTGGATATTTAGCCTCCGGGTTGAAAGGCCGTAGTTCCCGGTGAACACGGTCCATTTCCAGGTGGGTACCGTCTGGCCGACCCAGTAAACTATTGAAAATGTCCTGGACGGAGACACGCAAGTCCTCCGGCCCTGTAGCTTCTGGCAAGCCCTTAATGCGGATATTGTTCCGGCGGCTCCTGTTTTCCTGGTCATCTAGGTGCTGCTGTAACTGGAGCAGTTGCCGTGACTGGGCGTCAATCACTGCTTGCATGGACTCCGCCTTCTTGGAGTGTTCCCCATGTTGATCCTCAAGCCTTGTTACTTTAGCGCCCAAATGTTGGATGTGTTTATTAATAGTCGTAATCTCACCCCGTAAAGATTGTTCCAACTGAGCCATCTGCATGGTAAAATCAGTTTTCGTGGGGAGGTTGCCAATAAGGCTCCTAATGGCTTGCATATCCGCGGAATAAACATCAGGTGTAGGTGGCAGGTGTGATTGTGCCATTACAGCGTCCGCCATTAAGGGTCGCCCACTCGTGTCTTGGTCAATGGCCCCAGTTAGCGACTCAGCCAAAGCATAGGAGCCATGAAGTGGGGGTTGCGACTGGTGAATATTCACTGCCTCAGAGCAGTCGGAGGGTCGGGCCGCGCAGCACTCTGACTGTGAGGCCTGCGACTCTTGGGCCTTGCCCCACTCCCCACCGTCGCCACTGCTCCACTCCAGAGAACCCTCAGCAATATGCGTATGAGGAACAACAGTACTTGCCGTGTGGTGTGTTGGGGAGACTGCACCGTCATCCGGCTGTGGGTTGCGCCGAGGTGTCGTGGAGGTGGAGGTAGAATTGCCGCTTTCCCGGGCCGCCTCCTCATCTAGGCCGGCTTCCCAAGATGGCCGCCGCTGGCGGTCTTTCTGACTGCCATTACCCTCCTTGGCGGTAAAGAAGGATGGTATTCCGCTCTTAGAGGGTGCTTCTTGTCGAGGGGATTTCGCCTTCTGTTTCCCACGTTTAGTCATCTTAATATATCGCAATTATCTCGGCTTTGGAGGCCTCTGTCTCGGGAGCTCTCAACACATGCGACTGCACAGGTACAGCGTCAGGCCACGCCCCCCCCCTTCTGACTGTCTTTTATCTATAGCAAGAGCTGAATGTTGACTGCAGAAAATGGGTCAGGACCTATTTTCCTTTGCTCAGCATTTAGACACCACTCAGACTGATTACCATAGACACAGAACTATTAAGATGGCCATAGATGTAAAGATTTTTAAATGATCCGATCGTCATTGTGAGACCACAATTATCTTGAAACGATCGTACGAATTGTCCATCAACTAAAAGACCATTTCAGGCGATATGGCCAGGAAAACAAAGGGTAGCGGGCTGCTTGTCCCTGCAAACATAGATAGATTGCACAGGGACCGATAAAGATTTTTTTAACCTGGCCGATCAATTTTCTGTCGGCCGAAAAAATCCTAAAATGTGCAATCGTCGAATCCCACTAACTGCACCATAATTTCGAAGAATTGGTCGGACTTTGCTAAAATTGGTCGTTCGGCAAGAGAAATCTTTGCATCTATGGGGACCTTAAGACCCATTTTGAACACACCTTCTTCTGAGAGGGTGAATAGGTCTATGAAACTTTGTGATATAAAATATTGCAGCACTATGGAGAGAGAGAGAGAGAGAGAGAGAGAGAAAAAAACCACGAAAACACCAGGGGTATTTTTGTCCCAATAGGGACCAAAACGTTGTTTTTACATGCAACACAATATATTGCTTTTTTGATGCAAAAAGCCCCCTGGTGCTGGTGTTTTCTTTCTCTACATATGCACTGCTTCTCCGTGCACATAAAGCTCACACTAAGCACAGTATTTTCATCAGTGTTGTGTGTTTCGAGCTCCTTGCAAAAGTAATCATCACCGGCTGCTAAGAATTAAAAGTTCAGTTGGGTTACTGCCCAATGAAGTATTAGCAGGTTCAGAAATAATAAGATGGGATGTCGATATTTGTGAAAATGAGTTTACAAGTGGCCAGTGGGATTAGGCCAGGTCACTTGTTTCCAGGATTCACGATTTGCATTAGCTCATATGTGTTTGGCCAGTTTATGAGCATTTGTGCCATGTGACCACCTCCGTGTGTCATAAAAGTGCATGTTCTGCTATAATTCAACCCTGGGCTGCGAATTTTCCATAGGAACTGGCATATGTGTGAACAGAATTAATTGTGGGTGTTTAAAAGATCATTTGCATGTTAAAACTAGGGATGCGCCGAATCCACTATTTTGGATTCATCTGAACCCCCAAATCCACAAAGGATTCGGGCTAATACCAATCCAAATCCTAATTTACATATGCAAATTAGGGGCGGGAAGGGGAAAACGCTTTTTACTTTCTTGTTTTGTGACAAAAAGTCACACGATTTCTCTCTCCACCCCTTATTTGCAGAAGATTCGGTTCGGCCGGACAGAAGGATTCGGCTGAATCCTGCTGAAAAAGGCCAAATCCTGGCCGAATCCCGAACCGAATCCTGGATTCTGTGCATCCCTAGTTAAAACAGAGGAAAAAACATGATTAGAATATGCTATGCTATATTACATTCCTTGACAATTTTTTGAAAAATACAAGAGTCAGAAAATCAATTATGGCTTTCTGTAAAAACTGGTTAGAAGGACATGTTTCGATTAAGGAGTTTTTCTATTGCTTCAAGTCCTACACTTGCTTTATGTGGTTACTAGACTGGCATGAAATAATCACAATGAGGCACCGAATCAGACCTGCCTCATCACACCAGTATTATTTGTCATCAGGGAATTCCTGCCCTTGCAACCAAGACTTAAGGTGGCCATACACGGGCTGATAAAAGCTGCCGACAGACCAAGTCGGCAGCTTATTGGCCCGTGTATGGGGGCCCCCGACGGGCTTCCCCAATCGAGATCTGGCCTCGATCGGATGGGACTAAAAATCCCATCGGATCGCGGCCGCATCTGTTCGTTGATGCGGTCCCGCGATCCGACCGACCATTCCCATTCATTAGGATCCGATCGTTGGGCCCTAGGGCCCACGATCGGATCAGCCCGATATTGCCAACCTCAAGGTGGGCAAATCGGAGAGAGATCCGCTCGTTTGGCGACATCGCCAAACAAGCGGATCTCTCCGTGTATGGCCGCCTTTAGTCTTCTTGACTTTGAGTGCTTGACATTCCCTTTGGCTCTACACCAGAGCTGAGCAGCCACAGAAAAATAGTAACATTATTCTATTCTAACTGCTTTCTCCTCCAGAGGAACTTATTTTCTTTAACGTCAGATAAGACTGCAATCTATCAAGCAGACGTATAGCAACTGGCTCAATGTGTGGATTTGTCTCCTTTCTGTATCTTCCCTTCTTTCTGGGATGAATGCCTAATGATTAGTGGCTAAAATATTCCTATCCATCTGGAATGGCATCGTACACATATCTTGCTAGATTTTTATGTTGTACACCATTTCATCTTCACTGTGATAGTCCACATTGAAACAGTGTGTTTTTCTTCTATTTATGCTCCCACAATCCATGGCATCTCTGTATAATTTTGCAATTAATTTAATAAAAGTATGTTGGCAGAACACACATTTACTTTGCTATAACTGTAGCGTGAGCTGCTGAAAGGAATCCAATTATTGCAAGTAATTGATATAGGAGAATACAAATGCTGTGCCTATTTGTGCATAAGACCATTATAAGCAGGTAATGCACTTTCATGTGATTCCTGTGAATCAGCAGCCAATCTGTTTTCCTGTGGTTTGACCATCCAAACGACATGTATGACCAAATTGCACAAAAATGTGCCCATGTGGAACACAAGGCACTTACAGTAATAATAATGACGATGATAATATTCATCAAAAGAGAACAGTGTCGATCAAAATGTCATTCCTCTTCAACAAGAGCTTTCCCTTTTATTTCAGTGGGAGAAGCCCTGTTTATCAGCTGCAAACCTTATGTATACACACAAGTGTGTGCCAAGTGAAAAAGTAGTAGTTGTTGGTGGGAAGAGTATTCCAGCTGCCATGGTTCTGCCTGAAAGGACCACAGCAATTCAAATGCCATGTGTTACATGCTCCTTCTGGGTTTTAGAGGCAAAATATATCACTTTTCAAAACACACAGACCCAGTAAATACAGTGTATGTTGAATACGGTGCTGCCTATTGTTTCAATTAATTATGTTTTCTTTATAATATGTGTTGGTGAGTCATAATTGCTTATGTGGGCGCACTTTAGTCCCTTTCTCATAGGAAAATGAAACCAAATCTCCCCCATGAGTAATAATGTGAGAATAATGTAATTTCCCAAGCTGCTTTTGGAAACAATTCTACTGTTTTTGAGAAAAGGGGCCATTTTCAAGATGACATTGTGAGGCATGAAATGTAACCTTTGTTAAATGAGAAGCATGCTGTGTTTCAAGCCTTTTGACTGAAGCTAAGGCAACGTTATGATCTGTTGTGACGGGTAAATGTTTTCTTTCTAAAGAACATTATTTCTGTTTACTTGCCAGGATCTGGAGATTGTTTATTCGTATCTTCATGGCATGGAAGCATTGTCTAACCTTCGGGAGCATCAGCTGAGGTAAGGCGCACACACAATTTATAAGTGTGAGAATTAGAACTCCTGGGCAATTTATGGAGGATATTTGCCCCATTGTTTAAAAACGTTGGACATAGAGTGAAGCAGAAATCATACTTTCAAGAATTCAGTAATATATGAATAATGTGATAATGTTCTTATATTATAGGGCAGAATAGGTGGACGGTGGGGGATCTAGCCCCTATCCGCTCCCCACGTAGACAGGCAGAATTGGGCACTGGGGAATGGGGCTGGTTACAAGGAAAAGGTTACTTACCTGGGATAATTTTTACGTCTAGTGTAACTATGCATGCTTATGTGCATGCACACCTAACAATTAGTAGTATTTGCCTAACGTTTCCCTCACCTACCACCTTTTTGCTTATCTTTTATGTATGTTTTTTAAGGCAATGGTAGCACAGTAGCACAGTAGCATGGAGCAGTGAGTCTGTACTAACGTTTTTTTCTGGTTTGCTGTGTGGGCATTGCCCAGTGTTTTTGATTATTGGTTTTAAATGATAATATTAAATGTGAAGTTTTATACGCTATTCTAGCTATTTATTAATATTGGACCTCATTGATCCGCCTAAACTGGTTTGCACAAGGGAGGGGAGAGGAGGTGACCACAAGTCAAGACATCTCTAATCCCCATGCCTTTATTTTTTCTCCTTTTTTTCTGTAGATATATTCAAACCTGCTGGCTACGTAATTACTGTTAGTTACTGACTGTAGCTCTAATTCCCCTTATTTAATGTTCTTATATTACCAGATATATAACATATACACGTTTGGGATTCAATATCCGGAAAACTGTAATCCAGAAAGCTCCAAATTACAGAAATTACAGAAAGGTTGTCTCCTATAGACTCCATTTTATGCAAATAATCCAAATATTTGAAAATGTATTCCCTTTTTCTCTGTAATATTAAAACAGTAGCTTGTACTTGATCCAAACTAAGATTTAATTAACCCTTACCTGATTCAAACCCAGCCTATTGGATTTTAATTTAATTTTTAAATTCTTTTCTAGTAGACTTAAGGTATGAAGATCCAAATTACAGATAGATCCGTTATCTGGAAAATTCCAAACCCCCAAGCATTCTACATAACAGGTCCCATACCTGTATATGCAAGCAAAAGTATTTTTAGGGGTTCCATCATGCAGTTTATGCCAACAGGAATATGTAGTGAGTGGAAAACCTGTAGCTGTGATTTAGGCACTGTAGAAACATGGTGCCTGCAATAGACTATGTTAAATTCTACCTGGTAAGGTTCTGTGTTCTTAAAACTCAAGATTCAAATTCAAAAGGATTGCATTCCGTAGTAGTAAAACCACGTTTATTTCACTTATGGTATAGTAAGAGCAACATTTGGACCTTGTTGGTTTTTTGTTGACAAAGTATAATTTGAAACACTGAAAGATTCTTTATATATCCGTATATAACATTGCCCTCTACTGTTCATCCCATGATTTTGCATTTTAATCTTAAAAATCCATATCACATGGTTCCACCAATAATCATAGCACATCCCTTTAAATAAACTTAAATAGTTTATAGTGAAAAACAGCCTACTTGGTTCTAGTGCTCCAAATGCACTTGTAGACTCTTTTGGTGGCTGCTAAAGGATAAAGAAAACAATTACATTTTAAATTCATTTAAAACCAACCAGGGCTATACTATATATACATATAGTATATTCGTATAGTATATTAGTTGGTTTAAATCATATACTTTATTCATATCCTTGTCAGAACTCTTATCATGAAAATGTGTCCCACTGTACTTAGATTTCTAAAGCATTAAGCATTATACGAACCTCTACAGAGAGGTTACCTACCTGTCAGCCAACTAAATGGAAATTTACGTAATTCTTGTATCGTAATATATACAAGTGTGCAGAGAAGCTATGTACTTAATAAACCTAATTAACATACTTAAGTGTCAGATTTAAAGGGCTAGCCAGGAAGTGTTGTTGAAGTATTCTCCTGAAATGTCTACTAACCTTTAGAAAGATTAGTTCTAAACTGTATGAACCTTTCCCAAATGATCAAGTAATCAAATCCAAAAGACATAATAAACTGTTTTTCTATTTAGATTAGATGTGTGTGTCTATCTATCTATCTATCTATCTATCTATCTATCTATCTATCTATCTATCAATTTATGCGTAGAATGAGGGATACATTAAAATGTTTGAAGAAACATAACATTCAAAGGGCACACAGAAGTTTTTCAGAAAAACAGGAAAAAGCTTATAATCTAGGAAATCCACCCAATGAAATGCTTTCAGTGGGTGCAAGTGGGAAGGAATTGCAAGTGTAAAATTGGGGTTTGCCTGTAGATAGATAGAACACAGACTGCCCACTTTATTGACTGACTTGGTGTGTATGCTTTTTTTCTGCAATGAAACTGAAAAGAACAGATAAGGATTAGGTTTGGAATGACAAAAATTACATGTAATCATTGAGTGTAATAAAAAGCAAAGTCTGTGGGTTGTGTGAGCAATTTTGCAGGTTCTATATTTTTTTAGTTCATGGAACAGGCTTTAGCACATAATCGAGCTGTGTTTTAGTAGCTTAAGACACAAAATGTTTCAATGTCCTTAATATATTGATAATGGGTTGAGTGCAGAGGACCTCTTGTATTTGTCTATGTGAATTTTGTGGTCATAACCTCATTGTACGCAGCTTAATTTTTTAAAAATAAGTGGTGAGCACAACTTTCCCTTATTTGTTACCATTGGTTTTTAGCCATTAGAAAGAAGGCTAAATACAACATAATACAGCCTTTTGCATTACTGCTGCTAAATCATAGGGTATATTGCTTTTGTTACGTGCTTTATTCATTCCATTCTCCTATCGGGTATAGTAACCTAGTTAAAGTTTGGCCAGCACAATTAAACTCTCACAGATCCATTGGAGACAGGAACAAAGTCATCAGAAAGGCCAGCTGCCCAGTTTCATGAGTCCGAAAATATCTGGAGTTTACTGTTTGGCTGCTCTGATCTTGTAAAATTATCCTTTTGGATTGGTTTAATTAGTAGGGGATATTACTAAGTTGGAAAACTGATTGAAGGCTCCACTAGTAATGACTTAGAGCTTTTTCTTCAGGGTTGAACGAATTGCTTTCATAGTAGTAGCATTTTGATTGTATCTCCGAACCTTTTTTGGCTCATAACAATGGCTGCGGTTGTAAAGAAGTTAGGGATAAAGATGCATCTTTGTTTTATTGACAGTGATTTGTTCTTTCCTGGAATTAAACTATGGCCCTTGTGAACTTCTATTTTACTCATTCAGAAACAGAAGCATCTGCTGCATGCAGATATTATTTGTAGGTGCTCACATGTATTTCAGAAAACTGTTTATTGATTCTCTGTTTTCGTGCCTACATGGCAGGAGTTTACATTTCTGCTTGGTAATTTCTATTTTGGTCTTAATTGTTTTCATGTAGTTCTCTGCAGGAGATTTGTGGGTGCTATAACTCAACAAGTCCTAAGGGGACTGCCAAGACAATACATGCTAAATCACTGGCCAAACACTGTGTTTTCAGATGGAAAAGTAACATTGAATTATCCTGAATGGATAAGCGCAATTGATTAAATGTTTAGGAGCTGCTGAAAGGATTTTCCGTGTGTTCTTTGAAATTCAAATTCTTTTCAAGTAGATAAGAGTGGGTTTGGGATGAAAGTAATATTGGAATGGGTTGAATATGACCAGAGAAATGATAGATCACCATTTTGTATATAGAGCATATTCCGCGAAGTGGGGTTGTTGTGCAAGTCATTGTTGTATTCAGAATGGATCGTAAATTTAATGGGTGGTGGTGGTATCTGCCAATGACACAGCCAACCTTTCACAAAGTCTGAAAAGATATTGGATGAGTACTTACATTTTATTTACCTTTTATTGTTACAGTATATGTATGTACCCAGTTATCAGTCTTTTATCCATCTATACATGCAGTTTTTTTTTTTTTTTTTACATTAACATAATACCATTAATATTATATTTTGTAGCCCTGTAGGCAAGACTCTACAACTCACTTTCCATAATGAATGAGAAAAACATCTATTTACAATAGTGTTTTAAGCACTAAAGTTGCTATAAAGTGTTCCCCTCCATTCATAGCTCCCTATTTACTTATAGCAAGGATGTTTAATATTTTATTTGCAGGTGCTGGACAGATAAAATTCTTCATATTGTACTATAATAATGCTACTGTGCCTTTAAAAAATGGCTACAATTTTTAGGACAATTCACATTTTTAATTGGGTTGAAAGCTTTTGTGGGCAGGGCCCTTTCATCCTTTTTGGATTTTATAACCTTCCTTGTTACGTTAAGACTCCTGTTTTCTGCTGTTGTTGTTATTATAATAATTCTTGTAAAGCACAGTAAATTGTTGGTGCTATGTAAATAAATAATGATGATTAATTAAGATGAGAGGCCACAGGAAATATGCATGAGGATTAGTATATTCGGGGAGATTAGTCGCCAGGCGAGAAATCTCCTCTTCTTCGCGGCAACGAATTTCCCTAATCTGCCTTCCAGGCTAAAATGTAAATCGGGGCAGGCACACATAGTGCTTCGTTTTCCCAAGTAGCCCATAATTGCCTCACGAGGAAATTTCGGGCGACTTCGGAAAACAAAGCGCTCCGTGTGCCTGTCCCCAGTTGATTTACATTTTAGCCAGGGGAAGGAGGATCAGAGACATTAGTCGCAGAGAAGAAGAGGAGCTTTGTCGCCAGGTGACTAATCTCCCAGAATCTGCCCATGTGGCCAGACCCTAAAGCACTTTTATTTTTGGTGAGTCATAGGGGCAAATTCACTAAAGGGCGAATTTTCCCAGTGACCACTTCGCCACACTCCGTGCCAATTCGCCAGGTGCAAATTCGCTATCGTTACTTCGGCTGGACGAGCATTTCATAGCGAATTTTACTAGTGTTCATTTCTGCCTAGCGAAACGTTGCTAGCACTCTTGCGCTTAGGTTTATATGAATAGGGCTGCTACCTAAAAGTCGTATGGCCATCTTTATTAGTAATGTTGGTGCAAAGGCTTGAGGTGGCCACTTTTTCAAACACGTCCAATGAGCCATAATAAAGACAAAAGAGATCCTCCAATGTCCTAGACATGAGCCCACCCTTAAACAAATGTGGCATGTCACTCAAATTAATTTTAAAAAATTGATCACACATAAATCTTTAATAGTTTATTAGACTTTTTTGAAGGCAATCCCGCTTTAAAAAAAGAAAAGTCGCCAGCGTTTTTTTACAACTTAAATGCATTTCCGGCATACAGGATATGATGTCACTGACATAAGATTGATGAAGATGTTGCTTCGGTTTATCAATTCACCTGTTCTGAGGTGGTGAAGTATTCGCCTGGCGATAGAGTCGAACAAATGCTAGCGACTGTCTCATTCGCCAGCGAATTGTCCTCTACGCCTGTCCCTGCGGATGGGATTTCTGACGATTTGATGCTAGGGTCGGCCACTTCGCCCCTTTAGTTAATCTGCCCCCAGAGTAGTAGGTTACAAGAGCCAGTGGGTGCTTTACCTGCTAGGATACAGTTACTAGTGTTGTACACCTATTAGGAGTAATGCTCTGAAAGTGTGGCCCACAGCTGAGCAACATTACAGCTCAATGATTCCAAGATACCTGGGCAGGTTTGTGTCATCCTATTGAGACATGCAATAAACAAATATTACATGAGCCTATTTCCTTCCTCTGACTCACGTTGTCTGACTAGTTGGGTCTGGAGTATGTGTGTCACTTAATTTATTCTTCTTTGTTAAGATTGATTAGCAGTAGCAAATATCCCTTTTATTTAGATACCATAGAATGTATGCTGCCTGTAAGAGTCTCAATTATATAAGTACTCTTGGTCCACTAATACATGTCCCTGAACTGCTAAGCTACTACTGGATCTCTTATCTTATATTGTTAAAAATGCTTCCCCCCCCCCCTTCATTCTTGATTCCCTCTCACATTTGATGTGCAAAGTCTTTACCAAAGAGTAGGTGTTTTGCAAAAAATCACAAAGATTCTGAGTTCTGTATACTACCTCCCAGCTCCCACTTCATTCCTGATACCCTGTCACATTTGATGTGCAGAGTCTTTACCAAAGAGTAGGTTGTTTGCAAAAAATCACAAATATTCAGTTCTCCTTTATATTACCTCCCAGCTCCTACTACATGTAAAAAGGGGCTGTTTCCAGAAGTGTCGCTAGAGGGGGGCGGGCCCTGGTGCGTGACGCGCAGCCGGGCCCCGCCCCCCTCCGTACAGCCGCATTTGTCAGTGGTGCACGGGCTGCCAGGGGGCCCTGAGGGGGTGCGGGCCCTGGCCAGCTTGCACCCCCTGCTCCCCCGGTAGTTCTGCCACTGGCTGTTTCACATTTTGATAAATATATAACATTTTAAAATCAAAATGACATAAAAATGTAAAGTTTAAAGCAACCCAGAGAAACAACAGATCATTTATTTTAATTAATAGTTGTTTTTTTTTCATAAAATGGTATGCAAGTCTTCCAGAATTAATTTTATCTGTTGTACAGTGGCTATAACTACCCAGCATTGCCATGGAGATCCTTTTCCTAAGCAGTCTGGAGCTGCAGCACAATGTTAGTATGTCAGATGGAGAATAACATAGCATGCTGCCTGTGTTGCTCTATGTAATGAGGGTGCTGGCACTGGGCAACATTCACTCTTTCTGGTCATAAGAATAAGCATTAACCCGTGGGCCTGGTAGATATTCAGTATATACAGTGGCTGCATATGTATACACTTGTGTCCATTCCCTTAGACTTGGCTGTTATTGACATGTTTTATATATGACACCCATTGTTAATACCTGCAGAAATGGTATGCCAATCAATTCTGTAAATGCCCAAGGAAAGAAAAATGTTTTTTGAGGCTCTTTATGATAATCAGCCGTCAATGCGACAACAAAAGGAATTTGCATTTAGTTTCAACTAATTTGCATTTGCTTTTCAGATTTTCCCACTGGAAAAAATATTTTGTAACTTGGATTTACCTGTGAAGATGCAATGTCTTGGTTGTATATTTGCAGCTCATTTGATCTTGCTCTGTCTTTCCCTTTTTGCAGACTGATGTGTGAAACTGTCCGTTACGAAAGGCACGAAGCTAATGAAGTCTTGTATTAGTAAGTGTTATTTTCTCTTCTTAATTGACATTTTGATCTCTCTGTTGCATATGATGGACTGTCTGTTGTTAATGAAACTGTCATTCTTAATATGGAATGGGTGTTCCATTTGTTATAAACTCAAAGCACTTGTGTCTTACATATGTGTCTCCTTAGCACTGAAGATGCGAGCCTCGACTGAACACAAAATGTGCTGCATTTTACAGCATACTGACATGAATCCTAGATTTAGGAAAATTGTCACTTCACAGGTTATATTTTTAAAGGGATTCTGTCATGATTTTTATGATATAGTTTTTATTTCCACATTACACTGTTTACACTGCAAATAATTCACTCTACAATATAAAATTCCATTCCTGAACCAGCAAGTGTATTTTTTTTAGTTGTAATATTGGTGTGTAGGCAGCCATCTCAGGTCATTTTGCCTGGTCATGTGCTTTCAGAAAGAGCCAGCACTTTAGGATGGAACTGCTTTCTGTCAGGCTGTTGTTTCTCCTACTCAATGTAACTGAATGTGACGCAGTGGGACCTGGATTTTACTATTGAGTGCTGTTCTTAGATCTACCAGAGAGCTGTTATCTTATGTGAGGGTGCTGTTATCTGGTTACCTTCCCATTGTTCTGTTGTTAGGCTGCTGGGGGGGGGGGGGTAGAGGGTTGATAATACTCCAACTTGCAGTAAAGAGTGACTGAAGTTTCAGAGCACAAGTCACATGACTGGGGGCAGCTGGGAAACTGACAATATGTCTAGCCCCATGTCCGATTTAAAAATCAAATATAGAAAAATCTGTTTGCTCTTTTGAAAAATGGATTTCAGTGCAGAATTCTGCTGGAGCAGTGCTATTAACAGATGCATTTTGAAAAAACCATGTTTTCCCATGACAGTATCCCTTTAAAGAAACAGACAGTTTAATAGATTTCTGCTGTATATGCCTGCAAATCAATCTTCATGTGATTTTATTGGTGAATGCTCTAATTTGCTAGTCTGAATATATAACATACAAGCTGAGAAAAGAATTTCTGGATTTGTAAAATGTATTGCGAAGTCTAAATAATAGAATATTTTCTAGTGAGTTTCCATCTGAAGTCACACATATTCTAGTACAACTCATGGGTGGACACTGTATGTAATATGGCAAGAAATAAACAGAAAGGTTGGAATTTGCCCTAAGCATGTTGTTACTAATCTTTCGACCCATATTCTCCACTCTCTAAATTAATATTCTGTCATGTATCTCCTTGCTGTGGCAGAGCATGAATGGAAGGAATATTGAATAGTAGGAATAAGAGTGACAACATTGAAATGGTGATCAGGGAAAGTCTTTTTGTGCTGTAAAATAAAGTATTGATTTCCTTTCTTTCAGCCTTTTCTATTTAGTGTGTGGGAAATGAAGCAGGTGATCATTGGCCTGTAGGCATGGACTGTGTATAAAAATAGTAGTATTCTCATGTTTCATTTTAAAGGGCATGTAAAGGCAAAAAAATAAAATCCCATTTTTTATTTCTTTTATGAAAAAGAAACCTATCTCCAATATACTTTAATTAAAAAATGTGTACTGTTTTTATAAGAAACCTGACTGTATGCAGTGAAATTCTCCCTTCATTTACTGCTGTGGATAGGAATTGTCAGATGGTCCCTAACTGCTGAGCAGGGAAACAATCATACTTATGAACAGCAGGGGGAGCCCCCGCCTTACTTCCCAGCCATGCAGAACTCAAGCAGCTTTGTTTATGACAATCCCTAAGCAGCCCAGACCACACTGAGCATGTGCACAGTCTTAGTCTTGCAAAGATGTTTAACAAAGTTACAAGATGGTGACCCCCTGTAGCCAAATTTGAAAGCATAAATTATTTGTTTGATTAGGCTTCTGGTGCAGTAAGTTCATGTTTATATTTAGTATACAAAATACAGCATTTCTAGCCTTATTCTATTTTAGACTTTACACGCCCTTTAAGGCTTCCACACAGAGGGGCAAATTTACTAAAGGGCGAAGTGACTAACACGGGTAAAAATTCTCCAGCGTGACATCATTTCGGTACTTCAGCGATTTACTAATGGTCGCTGGCGTAACTTCGCTAGCGAAGGAGATAGACTCTAGCTGTACTTCGCTCCCTAACGTCACGTCGAATGGCGAATGGACGTAACTATGCAAATTCACTAAGATGCAGATTTTACTGAAAATTACCTCTTGCTCCAGACTTGCCTTTGCCACCTCAGACCAGGCGAAGTGCAATAGAGTAGATAGGAGTTCCTCAAAAAATAGTTGAAAAGTCCCAAAAAACGCTTCTTTTCCTTTTTCAGGGTGATAGGCTGCAAAAGAGCGTAACTTTTTTTTGGGGTATCCAGCTTCCCCCCTACATTTCCTAACATATGGCACATAATCTATACACTGGGCTCATGTGTAGGGCAATATAATAACTCTATTTTATGAAGGTTTCCCGGGCTTGTGTAATGTAATGTATTTTCTGCAACATATACGTCCATTAAACTTTAACTTCCCGCTGTATGCAAATTAGCCAACGCTAGTGCAACTTCGATTCGATTGGCACAGTAACGCTAACGCAACTTCGCCAGCGTTCGGCGCCCTGGACTCAACTTCTGATTTTAGTCAATTAGAGGTGTCCTGGCAAATCTACACCTGGCGAAGTGTTGCGATGTGAGCGAAGCCATCGCTGGCGAATTTTCGGAGGTTTGTGAATTTGCCCCAGAGAGTTTGGTCCTACCCTGTCCAGTCAGTTACTCTGTGAGCTGAGCTGTTTTTAGGTGCCATCAGTTAGAGATGATTGTCCTGTATCATGCACATAGGGAGGTGCCGCTGCACAGGAGCTATAGGTAGGTAGAGGCAGAACCACAATTAGACACCACTAACCATTTCTATTAGTGTTTCCTAAATTACAGTCTCTCACGTGATGTTGAAGTCACCTTCCATCAACACTGACATCCAAACAGTCATGGGCATTCCTACTGTATATAAATAACTGGGCCCCACAAAGTCACTTTTGCTCAATGTGCCCTCCACAGTATGCTTGTCTACAGGCACATGTAATTAGTTCATAATTAGTAACCACTCTGCAAGATTTGCAGCGCACATGATACAGATATGCAACCAGTTACTTGATGCTCCTGTTTTGACTCTTTGACTCTCTGTCTCTGAGTACCAATTTCATGAAGTATGTTTTCTAAGACCGATGCTGCACAATTTTTAATCCTTAACCGGGTGCCATTTTACTTGAAGTGGCAATATAGAGAATAAATCTCCAAATGGGGTTGTGGCGCATCGGTGGAGATTAAAATCTTATTATATTGGGACTGGAACCCAACATTTGCTGGCTACTTTGTTATAAAAACAATAACGGCTCTTAAAGGAGAAGGAAAGCTACGGAGGCATTTTATTGCCAATAGATTAGCTGCAATAGTGCAAGCTAGAATGATATATTTATTCTGTATAATGTTTTACCATACCTGAGTAAAAAGTTCTTGAAACTCTCTGTTTGTTTAGGATAGGAGCTGCAGTATTAACATGGTGTGACATCACTTCCTGCCTGAGTCTCTCTCTGCTCTGGGCTCAGATTACAGTAGAGAAGGGAGGGGGCGGGGGAAGAGGAGCAAACTGAGCATGCTCTTGCCCAGGGCAATGAGGTTTAAGCTGAAGGCAGGAAGTCTGATACAGAAGCCCATGTGTACACAATAGAAGGAAAGAAATGCAGTGTTTCTTTTGACAGGGGACTCAGAGCAGCACTACTTTTGGGGTTTACTGGTATATTTTGATGGACCTTTCTGAAAAGGCTTACTTAGTTTTAACCTTTCCTTCTCCTTTAAGGCAAATGTTTTTTACTCCGTCAAAATAAAAATTAGGCCAAATGTTTAGATATGCCTGAAATAAGTTGAACCTGTATTTCACCAAAGGGGCTTCTAGATGGTTGATAACATGCAAAACAGTAGGATGTTTTGCTTGTCTATAAGTCAGCAGTAAAGCATATAGTAAAAACCTAAACTAAATCTTCTTACATTTAAGGGCAATGGTGCAAGAGGCAATTTTAACTGTTTCCATAGCAATTAAGAACTTTGTTGACTTTGCTTTACGTATATAGTAATCGCCTACAAGTATGTGGCCCCACCCCTACTTTACATATATAGTAATCGCCTACAAGTATATGGCCCCACCCCTGCTTTACGTATATAGTAATCGCCTACAAGTATGTGGCCCCACTCCTGCTTTACGTATATAGTAGTCGCCTACAAGTATGTGGCCCCACCCCTGCTTTACGTATATAGTAATCGCCTACAAGTATGTGGCCCAACCCCTGCTTTACGTATATAGTAATCGCCTACAAGTATTTGGCCCCACCCCTGTTTTACGTATTTAGTAATCGACTACAAGTATGTGGCCCCATCATATTTCATTTTTGTCATTCGTGTCCTGATAAACCAGTTAAGTCATATGTTGTGAAGACTGTGTGTGTCTTTAAACCTATGGATTGTTGGGATAGTTATTGTTGGTTATTGGGGGTAGAGGGTACATCTCAGGCTCATGGCTTGTAACAGTGCAAATTGTTGTTATACTGCTTCTGACCATTTTGCACATTTTTCACATTGCAAATGCTCTTAATTTTTAACATGACCTTAAAATTATCTAAATAAGTTTAGATGAGCAATCAACATGCTGAAATCAACTCAGATCCCCCAGGCCTCAGGCACTATTCTATCTGTGTATAAAGAGTAGGATAATGAATCTGGCCCTTATGTTTCCAATTTTGTCCAAGTTCACCCCCATTTTTTTGGCTTGTTTTGATAAGGAGTAAGGATGTTAAGTACCTTTGGAAACATTGCTAGTAAACGGCACTTTTGACATGTGTTGAATTTTTTTTAGTAAACTATAGTTTGATTTAAGAGGAAATATAGTTGTAAGTCCTTATAAAATTGTAATAAAAATCAATTCCTGAACATTAGAAACATTTCAGTACAATGGTACTGTTAATAACATCTTAACATTGGAAAAACTTGGGAAGATATTTTTTACATACATGGAAAACTCACGTTTACTTCATGCTTTGATAACTCTCTAATGCATGGGAGTGCTATTATTACTGAGATAATGAGAAGAATTATACCATGTCCCCATCAGCATTATTTTCAAATAAAGCAATAGATCAATATTGATTGATGGAATCAAAAAACCTGTAGGGCTATGGCGTCTTTTTAATCTTGTGGTTATTTTCAAATTAAAATATTGTCAGTCTCTGTAAATAAATATTTGTAGCCTTTATAATTTAAGCAAGGCCAGCAAGGTTTTGGAGGCTTTTCTGGGATCTAATGAGTTAACAGAGAATCCGATGACTCTTGACAGGTTGGATGATTGGATAGCATGTCTCCATATGGTATAATAAGGCTTTCCTTCAGATAGAGTGTGATTTATAGCTGATAGAGTAATGTTGCTATGATTATGATGATTATAGGCAATAAATCTCACAAAACAGCCTTAGGACTGCACTAGGTAATCTGTGTCGGCACAAACATTTAGAGACCATTTAAAAATGGGTCTCTTTAAATCATTTGTGATTGCGGTGAGTTCTGCTAATGTGATTTCTGGGTATGACACATTTGAAATTATCCTGGGCCCACATTGCTGTCACAACACGACTGCTGTTTCACAAATATGCAAGCAAAAAGGCTAAACAAAGAACACAAAACCCACGTTTATATGACAAATTACAAAAAAAAAATTGACAGCAAGTGAGCTCGTTATTTTAATTCCCAAAATTTGAGCAACGTTTGCCAGGTGTTCCTGAGATAGCACTTCATGGTCCACAGTAATAGTGCTTTATTCATTCATTTTTCTGGGCACCTCTATTTTGTTTTCTGCTAATATTTATAGATATTTTGATTTGAAGATGTTTGCACTCATAATCTTTGTTTATACTATATTCAGGCCCGTAATAAGCACCTGGCAGTCTGTTGCACCTGTAACATTTTACACTATGGACATATTGATGTTGTATATTAAACCCACTCTTAAGGCTGCAGTATCTCGGTGATCTCCCCGACTCTTCCTAGAACAATATTCTTTTGATCTTTGTAAAGCTGCAAGGCAACGTTTTATTATTACCTGATACCGAGCGCAAATACTGGTGGGAACATTCCACTCCTGGCTTCACTTCCATCGAAATTCAGCAAAAATCCAGCTTTTGCAGGGACTTGTAAATGAGATACAGTGTTAATAATTTTTCTTAAGCTATTTGGCCCCCAGCCTACCAAAAGCCTGTTATCACCACTACACTGCTAGTTATCTGATGAAGCCTCTAGGAGTCCTGTTTTTGTAGAGTTTATGGATCTCAATGAAGATTCAAACCGACCTCTTACATTTTGTTTTTACATTTTTCAGGGGACCAGAAAAAAGGGTGTAAAATGCAGGAAAATATGAAATCAGGGAAATATGCTAATATATTAGGGATGCACCGAATCCAGGATTCGGTTCGGGATTCGACCAAGATTCAGCCTTTTGCAGCAGGATTCAGATTCGGCTGAACCAAATACAAATCCTAATTTGCATATGCAAATTAGGGGCGAGGAGGGAGATCACGTGACTTTTTGTCACTAAACAAGGAAGTACAAAATGTTTTCCCCTTCCCACCCTAATTTGCATATGCAAATTAAGATTATTTCGGTATTTGGACCAATTTTTCGCGAAGGATTCATGGGTTCGGCTGAATCAAAAATAGTGGATTCGGTGTATCCCTATAATATATAGGTGGGACCACAAAACAACAATGTAAAATGAGGGAAAACTTAAAATCAGGTGATCTAAAATTGAGGTTCTACTGTTGTAGCAATCTTAATGAATTTTGGTTAGTGTTTATTGAAATTCTGCACTTTTGATGTGGTTGTCTGAAGCACATCATGATTACTAACCATTAATGATTATTTTTAAGCTTTCAAATGCATCTTTTTTATGCATACAAGCAGACTTGTGACTGCCCTACGGGTAAAATTTTTATTACTATATTACAAGTCATGTATTATGATTTTATGTACAGGATTGGGATGTCTTATCCATAAATCTGTTATCCAGCAAGCTCTGAATTACAGGATGACTCTCATACAGTATATTTTAAGCAAATCATTGTAATTTTTAAAAAAATCATAAAACATCATAAAACAGTAATAGGTGACAGTAACTAAGCTGCATGAATCCATGTGTGGCAAAACAATCCTATTGGGTAAATGGTGGTGGGGGGGTGAGACTGGGGTTTTCTAGATAAGGGAATTTTTCATAATTTGTATCACCATAAACATAATCGGGTAAAAATGTTATTCCCAACCAAAGATGTGGGCTAAAAGCACGCATTCCGGTTGGGGATTAGTCGTGGTTTTTTTTTAAAAAATTCCCTCCTCCAGCGCTACGCTACCAGCACCGGGAGGGAGCTCCCGGTGTGAGCAGCCATGTCCGGTCACTCGTATGTGCATAATGAAAATGTGCCCGAATTGCTCGTTATGTGTATGCACGTGACGTCACATGCACGTTATGCCCATGCGAGTGACACAACATGGCTGCTCACACCAGGAGCTCCCTCCCGGTGCGGGTAGCGTAGTGCTGGCAGGGGGCATTTTTTAAAAAAAAAACTACACTGTTATCCCCAACCGGAATGCAGCCTCTATTGGCCCGCAACTTTGGTTGGGGATAACATTTTTACCCAACAGGTGCCCTTTAAAGGAGAAGAAAGGCTAAAATTAAGTAAGCTTTATCAGAAAGATCTATATAAATACACAAGTAAACCTTCAAAGTAATGCTGCTCTGAGTCCTCTGTCAAAAGAAACACCACATTTCTTTCCTTCTGTTGTGTACACATGGACTGTATCAGACTTCCTGTTTTCAGCATAAACCTCCAGGGCTTGGGCGTGAGCATGCTCGGTTTGCTGCCCTCTCCCCCACCCTGCTATAATCTGAGCCCAGAGCTATGAGTGAGCACAAAGAGACAGGAAGTGATGTCACACCAAACTAATATGGCAGCTGTTATCCTAAAAAAACATAGAGAGCATCTAGAGCTGTACTCGGGTATGGTAAAGCATTCTGCAGAATAAATATAATGTTATAGCTTGCACTATTGTGGTTAATCTTTTGGCAATAAACTGCTTTTGGTAACTTTCCTTCTCCTTTAAAGGAGAACTAAACCCCCCTAGTAACAGGTTTTTTTAGGGGTGCTTTTCTGTCTAATACACAGTGTGAGGAGGGAGGGTTTTTTATTTGTAGTGTGTGTCCCTCACCTTAAATATCAAATATGTGAATTTTTAACATCAGCCTAGTGAAGAAAAACACAACTGTATTTTAAAGAGGCTAAAAAAAAGCATAGTGTGCAAATAAAGTAGTTTCTCAAAATGGTACCAAACTTCTCTGGAGACAGCTGGAAGGTCAGCAGTTTCATTGCTTTGCAGGATTCTCGCTACGTAGCTGTGAACATTTGCCTAGCATTCGAATATACATGCCATGAATAAGAAATAAACTAATTGCACGTCTGCTATGTGATTCTAACAGGTTTTTTTTTCATTAAAACATCTGATTTCATTTAAATTTCATCTTGCAAATGCTTTATTCGGTTTTTCTTTTACTTGACTTTTTCATAAAACCTGCCCATACCTTGGTTCTGCAAAGCATCCAAACACTCTATCCCTACAGATACTGCTTCTAGGAAAGAGATATACTTATAAGGACACACAGACATACTCTCCAACAGTATTGATCTTTGTGGAACATTCCCAGGTCCCAGTGGCCAAAAGGACATGTGCTGTTTTAGGTGTACAGCTATGGGATTATTTACCCAGAAACCCGTTATCCAGAAACCTCCAAATTAGGAAAGGGCTCCATTTTATCCAAATAATTAAAATTGTTCTCATGAATTTCCTTTTTCTCTGTAGAAATAAAACCGTACCTTGAGCCAAACTAAGATATAATTAATCCTTAACTAGCCTATTGGGTTTATTTAAAGTTTACCTGATTTTCTAGTAGACACGATATGAAGATCCAAATTACAGAAAGACCAGTTTTAAGGAAAACCCCAGGTCCCAGACATTCTGGTTAACATGTCCCATAACTGTAGTAGCAGAGCATTGTACAGGTATGGGACCTATTATCCAGAATGCTCCGGTCCTGGGGTTTTCCGGATAACAGGTCTTTCTGTAATTCGGATCTTCATACCTTAAGTCTACTAGAAAATCATGTAAACATTAAATAAACCCAAGAGGTTGGTTGTGCTTCCAATAAGGATTCATTATATCTTAGTTTGGATCAAGTACAAACTACTGTTTTATTATTACAGAGAAAAAGGAAATTATTTTTAAAAATTTCTCTCTAATTTTGCCTTAAAATTATTTGCAGATGCTTTTACATTACCCATCTGATCCCTCATGTTCCTCTACGAGGAAGTTGCCATATTTGTGCAGCAGTAGTCCGTTAGCATTAGAAATTCTAACTGACATGTTGAGAAGGTCTGAAAAACAGTCAGGTTTAGAAACTCGAATTAACAATAAATTACAAAAACAGACCTATCAATGAAAAACATTCAACGTGAGCTATAGGTAACTTTTAATGTACATTCATATTTTGAAGAATTATTTTTTAGTGTCAGTATCACTGACATCAGTTTCTACTAAAAAATCATGTAAACCTTAAATAAACCCAATAGGCTGGTTTTGCTTCCAATAAGGATTAATTATCTTTGTTGGGATCAAGTACAAGCTTCTGTTTTATTATTACAGGGGAAAAGGAAATCATTTTTAAAAATTTGGATTATTTGATATAATGGAGTCTATGGAAGACGGCCTTTCCGTAATTCGGAGCTTTCTGGATAATGGGTTTCTGGATAACGGATCCCATACCTGTACTATTTTAGTCATAGATCAAAAACCAGAAAATAGGAATAGGAAGTACGCCATCTCTTTCCTTGGTTGATTTGAAAGATAATAAAATGTTAGCTCTCAGGACTACTTTGGTCCCTGCTAGGCACGATAATCAAGGCTGATTTTGATCATGATAGTAAGGGGCACATTTACTAAGCTCGAGTGAAGGAGGCAAACTGAAAAAACTTCGAATTTTGAAGTTTTTGTTTGGGTACTTCGACAATCGAAAAGGCTACTTCGACCTTCGACTACAACTTCGAATCGAACGATTCAAACTAAAAATCGTTTGACTATTCGACCATTCGATAGTCGAAGTACTGTCTCTTTAAACCTATCGAGCACCAATGTTAGCCTATGTGGACCTTCCCCATAAGCTTTCGAAGCTTTTTTTTTTTTTAAGGAAAATCGTTCGATCGATGGATTAAAATCCTTCGAACCGTTCGATTCGAAGGATTTAAACGTTCAATCAAGCAATTTTTCGCTCGGTCGTTCGATCAAAGTATTTGCGGTACATCCTTCGACTTCGATATTCGAAGTTGAAGGATTTAACTTCGGTGGTCGAATATCGAGGGTTAATTAACCCTCGATATTCGACCCTTAGTAAATGGGCCTCCCCGTGTTAAATATATATGTACATTTCTAATGTTTCTAATGTTTATGACCACCTAATATGCCGTGTTTGGTCCATGTTCTGATTGGTTGTATACCATACAGTAATGGCTGGTTTATATGTGAAAGGATATGTACAGACCAGTGATAACCTCTCCTTTTGGGACACGGTGTGTTTGAACGTGCATTCCGCGTGCAGCATAACAGATCCTATACAGTGAATTGTCGGCACAGCTAACTGCATTGTTAACATGACTCTCGCGTCTAAGATTCATATTATTGTTTACAATGCAGATAGTTAAGTTTCCTATTGTACATTGAGTCCAAGATCAAAGAATGTAGCGCAGACCGAGGAACGTGTGTTTGTACAAGTCCACATGGTACTACTGAAGAGCTTGGATGGTGTCACTATATCATTTCTCATTTAACTTTGGAATGGAGGGAGAGAATAAGCGAGATACGGACAAAACCATGGTCTATTTGCTAATCACATTAAAAAAAAAAAACCACAATCTTTCTGGTAATTAAATTAATTGAACAGATTTCCAACTGTAGCATTTATTATTTGGCTCGAATCGACATGACTTATTATTATTATTAGTTTTGTTATTTTAGAAAAAAAAAACATTGCAAGAATATATTCATTGTTGTTTTTTTATTGTATTTATTAAGTTACTGGTTGGCTCTGGATGTTCAAGGCAGCGGCAGTTGTAATAAAGTACAGGTACGGGATCCGTTATCCGGAAACCCGTTATCCAGAAAGTGCCGAATTACGGAATGAACATCTCCCATAGACTCCATTAGATTCAAATAATCCAAATTTTTAAAAATAATTTAATAACATAAAATAATAACTTTTCTCTGTAATAATAAAACAGTAGCTTGTACTTGATCCAAACGAAGATATAATTAATCCTTATTGGAAGCAAAACCAGCCTATTGGGTTTATTTAATGTTTACATAATTTTCTAGTAGACTTAAGGTATGAAGATCCAAATTACGGAAATATCCGTTATCCAGAAAACCCCAGGTCCCGAGCATTCTGGATAACAGGTCCCATACCTGTAATTTAGTGTTAGGGATGAGTGCGGGTTTAGTTTTACCTGACCAGCACATCATAACACCCAATATTTTTATCAAATAGCCCATCGTAGAAGTAAAGTCAGTGTATGACCATATGCCTTATATACAAGTCTTTAATCTTCCAAAGCTCTCATTCAGACTTACACCTCAAAGGAAATTATATTTGCTTTGTACAGGCATGGGTTCTGTTATCCAGAAAGCTCCCGATTATGGATAGGCAGTCTCCCTAATGAGCCAACTTTTTAAAAACGATTTCCTTTTTTCTCTGTTTTAATAAAACAGTAGCTTTTTCTTGATCCAAACTAAGATATGATTATAACTCTGGTGAATAGGATCGGCCCAAAAACTCGATTCGAATTCAATTTGCGTTTTAAAAACTTGATTTGAGTCTTGACTTGAATGTCAGGAAGACTGCAAATAACTCAGTATTGATCCCTGGACGTTTGAATTTTCAATTTCACCCTTGATAAATCTGCCCCTTAATGTATAAAGATCCAAATTAAGAAAAATGCGTAATCCAGAAAACCCCAGGTACCGAGCATTCTGGATAACCGGTCCCATACATGTAGTAAAGTTTTTTTTGATTAGCTGCTCTCTGGATTTAAATCCGCATTTTGCCTTTTTATTTCATTTGAGTTTGTAATTTATACATGTACATAGGCCTGTGTACCTTACATCAATACATTGTAACAAAGTCACTGAGATGGAAAATGAAATGTCCATGAAATTCAGCCCTTTGCTTCTATGATTCTTATTATGTTTTTGTTATTTAATTCTATTTACCTTTTTTTCCAAGGAAAAGAACCCATGCGCCCCCCCCCCACCAGAAAAAAAAAAAAATCAGATGTTGACATAAAAAGTAGGGATAATAATGCCATAAGCTTTTTTGCAATTGTTTCGTCTTTTGAAATATGATTTATTGCAGGCAACATATTTCTTATATTGAAGGCTTCTTGCAGAGGACAGAGGTTATTTGCCCAGGCCTCTAGCATCACAAGTGGTGGGACATTGTGCAAGAAATTATTTGTGGGGAATAGATAATATAGTAGTATTTGTAGTTTTGGTAAAAGCATTATGAATGGCCAGCTGTTTATTTTTTACAGTTCAATGCTCCATTAAAGCAAAAATTTGGGAGTAATACTCTCTTGCTATTTTTTTTTTTTTTTTTAGGTTTAGGTTTTGGCCCAGAATTTTGGCCACCATTTTTTTTTTAAATTGCAGTCTGTTATTTTCTGAATTAATTCCTTTGATATTTTACAGATACAAACGCATCTGGTTTGTGCATAGCTTTGGGTTACGTAGGCTAAACGACGATCGTATGTGACGGGCCTCTTCGCTCTCCTTGGAGCCCAAATGGCTCTGTGAAAGTCATCCAGCAGGATACTTAATAATGCAAGGGTTTCTGCAAAAGGGCTGCTCTTTTCTGCTTTCACACTCTTCCCAAAGGTATATTATACCTTGTATCAAGCTGGCAGTTGGCAGCATATCACTGGCCCGTTGCCAGCCCAGCACTGCATTAAATAAGGAATGCTTGCTTACAGATCTTCTAGGGAAGATGCCTTCCACAAAAGGCTCTTTGCGCATGCAACCAGTAACAGCAAGGATCTGTGCTCCACTAGGTTTCTTCCTTTCTTAATTTCTCTATTGCATAAATATATGTTTTTACATTTGCTGTTCATTGGACTAATTTAGAATATTATTATAGACTGCTGTATGAGATTTAGACAAAAAATATAATTTTATTTTTGAGGATGCACATTTTAGACCTAGTCGGCTGAACCTCATAGGAAAACCTGAAAGTGTGTGTAAGAGAATATCTTTCATTGCCTTTCTGTAAATAAACTGACCGGTTGCATTAACCGGTTAAATTAACTGGTTAAGATAATCTTGGGAAGTACTCAGCCATTGGCTGCATGTTGCCATGTCTATGCCTCCTGTTCAATTATTTAACCATGATCTCATTGATTCATTGATGAGTAATGGTCATTAGTCGATACTTCTCGTCAATGCTTTTCTGATTATGGGAGCAAGGGTTGTTTTATATAAAAAAGATTCACAGCCTGCATCCTTGGGCCTAAGGGCTTAAAAGCAAGGGCCCTTTTATATCTCTGTCGTTGGACAAAATACCATTATCTGAAGATAATCCTGCAAAATAGATCATTTTTTTATTGAAGATAATATACAACTGTTGCTCTTTTCTTTTTTCAATATGCGTACAGTTTTGATGTTGGGACCTCAAATCTGACTTTTACATTATATTTCCAGTTGTGGAGATTGTGCTTACAAGGGATATTCGTGTTTTTGAAACTACAGACCACATACCCCCCCAATATTTTGAAAATAGAAAGAGGGATTAAAAGGTTTTTGTAGGTTATGGAAAGTGTGAACACATTTCTGGGGGTTTTAGGGTCAGGTTGTATGTGTTATTGCTATTGGAGTTGACATTTAAGGGTAAGCCCACACGAGGAGATTCGGGGAGATTTTGTCGCCTGGCGACTAATCGCTTCATCTTTTGAGCGACTATCTTCCCGAACTGCCTCAGCGTTTTTCCCCATATGTTGCAATGAAAAGTGTCCTGCGCTAATGCACACGCGGCAATGCATTTTCTATAGTCTCCCGAAGTTGCCTCGAGGCAACTTTGGGCGACTATTTAAAACGCTTTGCCGGGTGTGCATTAGCTCAGGCTACTTTCATTGCAACATATGGGGAAAAACACTGAGGCAGTTCAGGGAGATAGTCAGGTATCGGAGTTCACGGGCGCCATATTCAGCGCATCGGTAATCTTCGGAATGAGACCGGCACTTCTGCAATTTTCACGAGTTTTGCCGCATGCGCAGTTACTGAGAAACAGAAAATTGCTCCAACTGCTCATGCACCGCCACGTCGGCCTCATTCCGATGATTACCAGAGAGAAGAAGATGTCGCCCGTGAACTCCAATGCCCTGAATCTGCACCGAGGGGTAAGTGAAACGTTAGGGGCATTTGCCCGGGTAACACTTAGGTTGGGTAGAGAAGAGAGGGGAGTCTATGTAGGGTGCGGTAGGGTTTTTTTTAACTTTAAGAGTTAAATTCTCCTTCAAAGTTTACTTTTGCTAGGAGAATAAATGCGGACTGAATTTGATTATTTTATGAGTTCTAATTATAGTGGTATATATATAGTATTGTTTACTGAAAAGTAACAAAGGTCTGAGGAGTGTCCATTGGATTCCCAGAAGGTAAGCTAAATTTCCAGTGTGTCCATTGACCGTGGTCTTCTTTGTGAATCTCATTCACTGGACTATGTGATCCTTCTATGCCATGCTTTTTACTTATTTTATGTTTTTTTCCCTATATTTCAGCCCTGACGACATTGGTAGCTGTTGGTACATCCTTTTGTCTGGTTCTGTGTTCATCAAAGAGTCCATGTTTCTTCCAAGGAGCAGGTATGTGAAGATTTTATATAAAATCACAGTAGTTTATACAGAAAGCAAACCAAGTGATATTTATTAGGGTGCGCGTTGTTAGCCACAAAAGGCATGCATAATCACTGTGTGCAACATAAAGTGTAAATATGGCAAGAAAGAATGTAGTTATGTAGAAAAAAACACCGCAAGAGAAGTATTGGTTGTCAAGAAATGATTAAATGATGTAGAGATGTCAGGGAAGAGTTTGATGGAGAAGCCCTGGTATGACTTTGTAGAATGTTGACTGATATGTCAGTAACTTTAAAAAGAAGGACAACTTGTGCATAAGAGGAACTTAGAATAGAAGGGTCTACATTGTGGTGTTTTGTGGGTTATCTGATCTCACAGTAATGTTGTGTGGCATGTAAATTTCAAAGGTCAGAACGGTTTCATGTTACTGTTTTGATTGCTAATGGGTTAAAGGACTAACTGTATCCAATTCCAACAAGACTGTAAAAAACCATGGGTGTTATTTAGACCAAACTAGATAAGACTGACTTACACAGTGCTTTGCAGAGATTAAATTTCATCCACATCAGTCCCGTACCTTTTCACATTCACACACAGTAAAGTCAATTTTGTCAGAAGCCAATTTTGTATATTTTTGGAGTGAGGGAGGGAATCATAGTACCCAAAGAAAGCCAATGAAGACACATAAAAAAAGATGTGAACTTCTTGTAGATAGTGCCTAAGCAGATTGCTACCTACTGAACCACCAAAGATATACAATGTCGATAACTCTGGTTAGAAGATTTTCTCCAGTTTGGGTGCATAGATGACATTGCTAATATCACAAGCAGATGCTTACTATAGTTCACCAAATCTGTGTGAAGACTTAGAGCATTAGCATGCAATTGTATTTGTGTAGAAGAATCTTTAGTCTCTTCCATGCTGGCTGGGCTTTCCCTTCATTCCCTCGTTGCGGAGCTTACATTCCACCTTGGTGGTGCTCTTGAAGCTTAGTTAAACTCTCCTGTGCACTTTACTCCTTGAGCAGCTATAGAGCAAGTGAAATTATTTTTCCGCAGATCTTTCTGAGTGCAGTGAAGACAGCAATGAAGAATTGTCTCTCCTGAAATAGCTTTTGCAATAGCCATTTCCAAAGACAGCCATTTTAGGGCAAGCCAGTGAAGCTGTACCATAATATTTTTAACTGTGGCCCTTCAGCTGCTGCTGAGCTTCAGCTCTAAGAAAATCTTTGTAGCTGGTTTTCTACAGTTTTGAAAAGATGGGTTATAGAAAAAGCTTTATGACCGCATGTAAGGGATTGTCTATGGACATTCTCATTCAGCCAGATCATGGTAATATGGTACCTCAGTTCATGAATAAGCCAATCAGATGAGTGGTGAAACTTTTTTCAAGAAAAGGCAAAGTCCATTTCAGACCATAGGGATTCCAGATTGATCATGAATATGTTGTAAATTCCACCATGCACAAAGATTCTGACTTTATTGTGAGCTCAGAGTGTTTGAACTACAATTCCCAGAATCCTACCAAAAACTAAAGACTGAGTTAAAGGCTCTTTACAAAGCACTTAAAGGGCACCCATCACCCACAAAAAGTATTCAAAATCCTATTTTATCACATTAGTCAAGCAGAATGAACTTTAATTAAACTATATAAATTATTTGAATCTTGTTTCCTTCAGTCTGGGAATTCATAATTATAACAAGCAGGCAGGAGCCATTTTGTCGACACTGTTATTAAGGCAAGCCTTGTATCATCTCAGAATATTGTTTGTGCACCAGAATGGGGGACCTGATGTCCATCCCCATGCACTGGCTACACAATTAAATGGTGAAGAGAACGGGGGGAATATGTGGAGAGCAGTGACATCTAGGAAGTGCTGAATGGAAAATGAAAGTAATTGTCTGCCCGCCTCTATGCCTAAGGCATAGAGGAGGGGCAGTCGATATTTGATTGACAGCTGAGATTTTTAAATGAGTTTACAACCTTTGTGCCAGTAGTAAACTGCTAATCTCATTGTCTTATGTGCAATGGGTCCTACAAATGGTTAATCAGACACCTGCAGTGCTTGCCTTGCCTTCCCTGTGCTGTTATTTTCATGTCTGCTATTGTTGAAAAAATTGCAAACCTCGTTTTTATAAACACTGGGGCTCATTCATAAACAACCTCCAAATTTGCACCTGGGCAGTAACCCATAGCTACCAATCAGTGACTTGCTTTCTTCAGCCACCTGCAAGTTGATCGCTGAAAGCAAAGCATTGATTGGTTGCTAAGGGTAATGCCCAGATGCAAATTTGCCCAGTGTTTATAAATGAACCCCAGTATTGGTGCAAATTATTATTTTAGCCAATTACTCTACTTGGGTGCACTGTCTGTCTGTCTTTATTTAAATCGGCGTACAGCTGCTGCCTGCTGCATGACTTTCTTACAGGGGCACTTTGCCAGAGGACACATTGTCATCTTTTCATTGGCTGTGGTACTAGTTGGAGAGTTGAGGAAGTTTGAACTTGGGACAAGTGATGGAACCTTGATGTAAATAGCTTTCTCTGTTCATAGCAGAATGTGAATTGACAATGAGCAGCTGTCAGGCAGCAGTTGAGCTCATGCATCTGCTATGCAGTAGCGGTGTACATACAACATGTGCATCACATATCCGCAGTCTGGTGTGTCTGGAGCAGGAAATGAGGTGCCTAATGGAATTTTGGCTGCTATTCGCTGCTTGGCCTAAGTGCCAGAATCCTAAATCAAAGACACTGATTTGCAAATGTACAAAATGATAAAGGTATTGTCTCCTAATCCAGTTGGAAAGTGGCTTTTAAGATTTTTTTTTAGTGCACACAGCCCCACAAATGCTCACACATGTAATGTTTTCCATTTCCCAGTAGAACAGGAGAATTAAGCTGTCACAAGTCATCCTCTTTTATCATCTCTTGAATTTCACGACATGAGAAACTGAGGCAAATTGATTGGGCCAAGTGGTAAAGGGAGATTATATTGGTTTGCACCAAATTGTGTCTATAGTTAAATGCTTAAAACTGACATGTGCATTTTTTTTAATCCAAATAAGATAGCATCTCTCTGACAACAGTAAGGAGAATATGACTCCTTGAAGAATTACTGAGCAGTTCAATAAGAGCTCCTATGAAGAAGATGTTTAAATGTGGGTATACATGCTGTTAGTTGCAGAGAAGGAGTAATGCATGAGTGCAGATAAATGAATGCACACAGATTGCAGCAAAACAGTCAAACATAGTGCAGCTGCAGGTATGGAAACTGTTACCCAGAATGCTTAGGACTTGATGCTTTCTGGATAATGGATCTTTCCATATTTTTGATCTTCATATCTTAAGGACCCTTCCACACGGGCGTTTTTACCTGATCTCCCCTGCGTTGCGATTTCTTCCGTTCAAAAGAAAGCAAGTACACTGGCACAGAAGGCTGTTGTTGCAGGTAACCCCATGCAATATTTTTTAATGTTGAAATGCAACGTTTCGGGGCACGCCCCTTTCGCAAGCATCAAGCTTTCTTCCGTTCAGCCACGTGGGAGCGCAGGAGTAGACGCTGTCAATTATTTTGAAGGGGGCTGTACTCACACAGAGGCATGTAAGCGGCAAACGCAGGTTGGAATGCAGCATGTTGCATTTCACCTGCGTTCTGTGCATACATGTGTCTGTGTAAATACAGCCCCCTTCAAAATAATTGACGGCATCTACTCCTGCGCTCCCCTGCGGCTGAACGGAAGAAAGCGCAATGCAGGGGAGCGCAGGTAAAAACGCCTGTGTGCAAGGGCCCTAAATCTACTAGAAAGTAATGTAAAAATTAAATGACAGATTTATTAAGTGCCAATTAAAAATTGTAATTCTATTTTTTTAAAATTTTTTATGGTCAAAACTCTCATATTCGAATTGTGAATAATCCAAACTTGATTCGAATTTTAATTGGAATTGCAATTTCGAGATTTATCAAACCTTGCCCTTTTAAAAATTCCAATTCGACTATTCGCCACCTAAAAACTACCGAGTTCTTGTATAAGTCAATGAGAGGGGAGAGGTCCATAGACCAATTTGAAGATGTTACTAGCCTTCCTGACATTCAAGTTTTTTTCTGAGATTTTGGGTCCGTAATATTTGTTCGAGTTTTATATATTCAAAATAACCCCCCAATCGAATTTCGAGTATATTTGAATTTATTAGAGTTAAAAAAAAAAAAATCACATGAATTTGAAATTCGACCTTTGATATATGTGCCTCTAAACCCATTAGGATTATTCTGCTTTTAAAAATGATTTACTCTAAATTAGTTTGGATAATGTACAAGGTGCTATTTTATTATTACAGAACAAAAAGAATATTTAGGAGAACTAAGCCACAAGAATAAATATGGCTAAAAATGTCACATTTTACTGAGCTTATTGCACCAGCCTAAAGTTTCAGCATCTCAATAGCAGCAATGATCCAGGACTTCAAACTTGTCACAGGAAGTCACCACCTTGGAAAGTGTCTGCAACCTGTAATATAAGATGATGTTACAAGATTAGATTCTGATGCTAATTGCACTGGTTTCTGTGCTGCCATGTAGTAATTATCTGTACGAATAACTAATCAGCCTTATACTGTGACATTTCTTTTCTATGTGTACTGTATATTGTGAGTGGGTCCCTAAGATCAGTAAGTGTCAGCAGCACAGATAATGTGCAGTGAATCAGCAGAAAAGAAGATGGGGAGCTACTGAGGCATCTTCAGAGACACAGATCTTTTTACTGCTAAAGGGCTGTGGCTGCCTTGGGCTGGTACAGAAGCCCAAAACATAATGTATAACATTTTTAGCCTACCTTTTTAGCTAAGCTTTAGTTCTCCTACAAATATTTGGATGAAATGGAGTCTATGGGAGACGACCTTTATGTATTTCAGAGCTTTCTGGATAACGGATCCCATACCTGCACCTGTATGTTTAAGACTGATTACCTATGTGTGTACAGGTGCCACGCCTGAACAGGAAATGATAGATCTGCCCATTATGCAATGGAATGGAATCTACTACGTCCTGATATCTAGGGATTTCACCTGCTTGAAGGTTAATGTTACAACTGGTGATTTGTCTCTTTGTGCTGCTTTAGCTGTTCTCCGGAAATGACTCAACGATGATACAAAGAATTGTTTTTGATTCCTTCTGGTTATAATTTTGAAATGCTTTTATGTTTAATGTCGCTGGTGTCCCTGCAGCCAGTTCACATTGATTATTATTCAAAGCAGTAACATCAGTTCTCTGTATAAATATGACTTTCCTGACATTTACAGCCGTTTCTGAATGGGTAATAACTAAATGCAAAGCAAGAACATTATTTTAAGTGACTGCCCTGCGAACTTTGCCACCAAATTAACATACATCCATTTGATTGATCCCATGTTAAATTGTTGTAGGTGTTTCCCCTTTAATCTGCTGTTTATCTATTAGCTATCCATTGTTTGCTTTAGAGTTTACTCTGTGAAATGCAATTGTCTAGTCATTGTTTACTTGAAACCAGGAAATCATGAAAATCTAACTTGCAGTTTTCTGAGTGATGAAGGCTGCTTATTGGCCGGTGGATAAACACAGACTGAAAAGCGGCACTTGTGCTTGAATCATGATCATCTCAATCTTTTGTGTCTGTACCCAGAGTCACTTTGTTGGCCCAGGTGCAGGCACACAGAGGAGATTTTGGTCAGCAATGCACACTCACTATATTATGTAGTATAACAGTCACTTGGTGATTCTTAGGCTATAGGTGGCCATAGACGCAAAGATCCGCTCATTTGACAACATCGCCAAACGATATGCCATTAACGAGCATGGCTATATTGGGGGTAATCTGATTGTTAGGCCGCATGGCCCAACGATCCGATTACGATGCGCAATGGGCTCCGGCGGGATCGGTCGGGTCAAAATCAACCCTGACCGATCGACCAAACGACCGATCTCTGCCGGACGAAAGATGTCGGCACACGCCTCACACGATCTGAAAATTGTACGAATCCTCGATTCATTGTAGGATCTGTGTGTCTATGGCGACCTTAAGGTCACACCTGGAGATTTGGGGAGATTTAGTCGCCCGGCAACTAATCACCTCTTCTTTGGGGTGACTAATCTCCCTGAACTGCTTCCCCCTGTCTTCTGCCTGCTACAATGAAAAAACGCCTGCTGCATGGCACTCTCGGCGCTTCATTCTCCGAAGTTGCCCAAAGTTGCATCACAAGGAAACTTCGGGCGACTCCGGAAAAATAAGCGCTGTGAGTGCCATGCCGCAGGCGGTTTTTCATTATAGCAGACGGAAGACAGGGGGAAGCCGTTCGGGAAGATTAGTTGCCCCAAAGCAGAGACGATTAGTCGCCGGGCAACTAAATCTCCCTGAATCTCCAGGTGTGACCTTACCCTTACGGGTGGTGGCACATATATGAAGATTCGGGGGAGATTAGTCACCCAGCAACATAGAATACGAATATGAAAGAATACGAATTGCTGACGGGATGGCATACGAATCGCTTCAGATTTCCAAAATTGCCCGAAGTTTCCTCGTGAAGTAACTTCGGAAATGTATGCCATCCTGCCGGCGATTCTTATTCTTTGTTGATGAGCAACTAATCTCCCCTGAATCTTCACGTGTGCCACCACCCTAAGGGCTAGTCCACACGAGGAGATTGGGGGAGATTTTGTCGCCTGGCGACTAATCGCCTCGTCTTTTGCGGAACTATCACACACTATCAACACACTACCTTTGTGTGTTGATAAAATGGCACCTTTGTGTGTGTGGATAAAGGAAGGACATACTATATTGTGCCAAAAAGGGAACACATAACATGGGGAATGTGATTTCTATGCTTTCTATTCTTACCAGTGTTACATGGCAGTGTTACTCAAATGTACTGTTCATAGTTGGGTTACAGCATCAGCGGCCCATTGATATACTGTTCGTCTGCTGCAGCAAATAGCCTTTATTATACTGAGACAAGATCATTATGCAGAGCAGAGTATGGATTGCGGGCAAGTGTAATTACATTTGACACTTTAGCTGCAATGTAACACTCCCATGGACACCTTTCTCACCACAGGTGTCTGAAGCAGCAGATTTTATTGCTCAGCCTCACTTAGCCCTTGAGGCCAGTGTTAAAGTCGCTTTTTCCCATTATTCCCGTGATATGAAAGCTCCCAGTGTGGGGGTGGGGAGCACAGAGATCCTTTTAACACCAGGCTGCTGGTGATGAACAAGTTTACATTCCAGGGCTGAGGAGTGACATTCCAGAGTGAGCTGACGTGCAAAAGAGGAATGTGAAATAGGAGGCCCTAAACAAGGGAGTATTAGTGACAGCGGATCCAGTAGTTTCAGCTTCTGTGCTACACCGCTCTTCTTGTTCATGGGAACACGGGACAAACCAGAAAGTCTCAGAGCAAGCACTAGCTCCAGGCCAGCTGCTGAGAGTCGGACCCTACCCACCGTGGGACTACATGTGAGCAGTTTACGGAAACAAGGGAGTATTATCCATTTAGCACTACAGAGAGGATGTCTAGGAACAAAGCCTGAGCATTCGCGTGTTCCTGGATTCTTCCTTTTTGGCAGCACGCTGGCATGCACATTGAGATCCTTGCACCGGGATCCTGTTCACAACATCAGCTTTCTGGTGCCTTTCATTTTGGCTTAGAAAAAGAAACACTCCAAAACCTCAATACCTGTCTGTGGATTATAGAGAGTCATTGGGACCCGTTGGAATGCCCTGGGTATGAACTTTCATTATATCACACGAAACAGAACATGAGATTTCAGTCTTTTATTGATATAAAGGCTGGAATTTTTTCCAGCTTGATCTAAAGGAGTGACATCATAGTTCAGCACTGCATTAAGCTACACAGTTGATCGTATGATGTAACAGGGCTCCTGCAGAACATAAGCTGGCCTGATTCCGGTTGTTGTTTGTGGATCTTATAAAACTAATGGGAGTTGACTTGAACTTTTAATGTGATTTTTATTTATTTTTTTCATTTTTAAACATGATTTTTTTTCTGAAGCTGTTACTTTTAATTGGAGCAATTTGATGAAAAAGTATCTTTGAGACATTTAAAGCTCGTTTTTCACCACAGATCAAAGGTAGGTGAATGCACATTCGTTAAACTGACAAAAATTCTATTCTGCTATTTTTTTATTTATTTATGGGGGAAAAAAACGTTAAAATTGTTAATGCAGAATTGCTGTAAATATTTCTGCCACGTATATAGGGAACCAGTCCCATTGAAGATTCTCTAGGAATTTTAGTAGGAAAGCCATGAAGATCCTGTGCCAGTAGCCTGCTAGTCACGTTGGTTTAGAATTCAAGGCTCTATTGAAGCCTTCTGCTAGTCACAATGGAGCATGCTGTAAATGTGTGCTTGCCAGCTCAGGCTGTTTCTCCTAGCCCCTGTACAGAGTAGGCGGCCAACATTTTGCACTTAGAAACGACTGCGCCTCTTTGTAGGAAAATTATTCTGTCATAAAAAATATAGTCATGAGAGTATAGTAATGCTTGCTTCAATCTTGCCATTTAAGAATTTAATAAACACTGTTTACTGTATCTCCCCCATGAACAGAAAGTTGCCATTATGCCAATGTTTAACTGTGTGTTTCCCATTTCTTGGCGCATTGCAACATTTTTGTGCCATCAGTATACAATAATCTTACAGGCTCTTTCATAAATTACTTTTCCCAGGGTGGATTCTACCATTGCCTTTCACTTTAATGCTAATTTCTTCTGTGTGTTAAAGGAATTGTTCAGTGTAAAAATAAAAACTGGGTAAATAGATAGGCTGTGCAAAATAAAAAATGTTTCTAATATAGTTAGTTAGACAAAAATGTAATGTATAAAGGCTGGAGTGCCTGGATGTGTAATATAACAGCTACAACACTACTTCCTGCTTTTCAGCTCTCTTGGTTTACACTGACTGGTTACCCTGGTTACCAGGCATTAACCAATCAGAGACTTGAGTGGGGGCCACATGGGTTATATCTGTTGCTTTTGAATCTGAGCTGAATGCTGAGGATCAATTACAAACTCACTGAACAGAAATGTACCATGTGGCCCCCCTTCAAGTCGCTGACTAACTCAGAGTTATAGAGCTGAAAAGCAGGAAGTTGGATTCTGGCTGTTTTATTAGACATCTGTTCTCTCCAGCCTTTATATATTACATTTTTGGCTAACTAACTAAATTACAAACATTTTTATTTTGCACAGCCTATCTATTTACACAGTTTTTATTTTCACACTGAACTATTCCTTTAATAAGGTACCTATTTGCCATTTACTCAGCAAACTTTCCTGCCTGGGGATGTGACTGTTACAAACAATAGGTGTTGCTGTTGCTCCTGCAGGGTTAGAAATGGACATACAATAGCATTATAGTCTGAACAGTCCAGACACCTGAAATCCATCTGTGCTTTATAAAGGATTTCATCCTTAAAAGTGCAGCTCCTTTAGGGCAGGAGACACACGCTGCTATTTTTGGAGATTAGTTGCCCAGGGACAAATTGCTTCTTCGGCCGACTAATCTCCCTGAACTGTCCTCCCACCGGCTAGAATGTAAATCTCTGGCGGGATGGCACTCGGAACGCTTCGTTTTCCGAAGTTGCCTCACGAAGAAACTTCGTAAAGCCAAAGCGTTCCAAGTGCCATCTAGCTGGAGGGAAGGCAGTTCAGGGAGATTAGTTGGCCGAAGAAGAAGTGATTTATCTCTGGTCGACTAATCTCCCGAAATAGCAGCGTGTGTCTCTGCCCTAAAGGAGCTGCACCTTTAAGAATGAAATCCTTTATAAAGCACAGCTGGATTACATGACTGTTCAGACTATAATGCTATTGTATGCCCATTTCTAACCCTGCAGGAGCAACAGCAACACCTATTGTTTGTAACAGGCAGTTCGGGGAGATTAGTCGCCCGAAGAAGAAGCGATTTGTTGTTGGGCGACTAATCTCCCAAAATAGTAGCGTATGTATGTGCCCTTAAACAGCGGCATGGCATCATTCTTACCATCAATTATTGTGTGCTGAAATGGTTAAGCAAATTGATTCTGCTCCTTTTTTGTAGCTAAGCAACCTCCTAGCAGTGAGTTGATGATGTGTAGAAAGGCTGCATGTTTGCTATCCTTTCCTCAACAGGGACCACAGTGATCCCCCATTTCATTAAAGCAGCTGTTTATGTAGCCTGTGAAATGGGACTTCTAGTACTTCACTTAATAAAATTGCCTAAATGATTTTCTTTTCTTTATATGTCAACAAAGACATTTCCCCGGCTGATACTTGACCTTCTACGTCAAAAACACTCGAGACTGTGATACATAAATTCTACCCAGGTAGAATACAATAAGTAGTGGCTGTTTTTATCCTAACTCAACATAATTTCTGCCATTTATACCTTGCGGTACAAAGATTTTTTACCCCTAATCTGTTGGAGGATGCTGGGAAATACAGTTCAGATGCTTTCAGGCTTCTGCCATGTTGAGATTTTTGTTTTTTCAGTCTTGTATGTGATTTTCTTCTCTTGTGCATGGGAGAATAAAAAAATATAGGTGAAACAAAACCTCATTGCATTTATAATGGCTTAGTGGCAAGTATTGGGGAATTGTTTATAAAGGGCAACAGTTTCCCTATTTGATTGATTTAAGTGCATACCTATGGTAACACAAGAAACTGAACCCAGTCCGAGTGCAAAAACTTCATGGAATAGTTATGGCAGATCATAAAGCTGCAGTGAATTCTGGGCAATGTTTCCCATAGATGCTTTGCTAGGATTGGGTGTGATCCGTTAATATGTTCCATATGTGAGTGGCGCACACTTGTTTACACAGTTGAGAAATGGGTAGGATTTGTCACCGCTGGATATTTATTTACTGATTACAAGCTAATTAGCTTTCTAATTGGTTGTTCTGTTTTTAGATGATTTTGGGAGCAGCTTCAGGCTCTGATTGATGTTTTCTTTGTTTTACCAAATCACAGTGTGTGAATAAAGTCTCTGTAACCGAGATGTTAATTTCTTTCTAATGTTCTGTTATTGGGGCCCATCGCGTTTCCAGCCTCTTCAATTAGATGCATGCCAGTGGTTGTGAGTCCTTCTCATACTGGGCCTAAAACACACTTGTGCTAGATCCCCACCCCTGTGGGCTTTGGTTAGGGTTGAATGAGATAGGGAGAGCACTGAAACAGCAGGAGAATGTTCCAAGCACATGGAAATATATGAGCAAAATCAAGCATTTCAGTGTTGTGTTGAGTTGGATGATATAGATAGCCTCCAAGTTTGCATACACCAAACACTTGAAATGAAAATTAATGCTGAAAAAAATGTTAATTTTACTTTGTTTGTAAAAACCTAAAGCCTTTGGTTAGCATTCACATGTATATTTTATTTTATCAGTATAAGGAACTGCCATTGTGCCTTTTTAATGAAGAAGGTTAAAACCCCTTCTATAAAGTTTAACGAAATAATACCATTGTTGACTAAATCGTGAAGCAGAGGATGGTGGTATATCCTTAAGCTCATCCTGATGAAGGGTGGGTGTTCCCCCCCCGAAACGTTGATGTTTGGTGGCTGAATAAAAGGGGATAATCCCCGACTGCACTAATCGGTGTGTGTGCGGATCCGTTTCTTTTACACATTGGTTGCTAAGGGACCCGGCCGGGTCAACGGAAGGAACGCACCACCAGCTTGCAGGATTGGTGAACTACAGGTGTGCGGTAGGATAATTACATTGTATATCCTTAAGCTGGCCATAGACGCAAAGATTTGATTGTACGAATATTCGTTTAGCAAGATTTTTGAGTCGTGTGTGGAGTGTCCCGATGTTTTTTGTTCCATGCGATCGGTTGTTCAGACGATTGGACAGATTAGAATATTTTGTTGGCTGCCGATAATATCTCTGCATGTATTGCCGATCTGACGATATCAGTGGGAGACCGTCACCAGCTTTGTCTGACATATCTTTTGTACAATTGCTGTCAGGGGCAGAACATCATCTGATCTGTTCTTTTACTACTTTATTTGATCTGAATGGTTAGCAGCAGGTCGGGAGATGGCACCGAACGATCGTTAGTCCGATGTAAAGGTAAATCTGCACGTCTATGGCCAGCTTAATTAACCCATAGCAGTTCATCTGACTTTGGCTTCCCCTACTAACCCACAGCAACCAATCAAAATATAGTTTACGTTAGTTGATCAGTTTGAACGTATTTGTTATTATGGTATAGTATATTCTATCCACAGTGTAGAATGCTTGCTTTACTTTGACATGCCAAGTATCTGTGAAACATGGATTTCCAGATCGTGCAATATGCAACTTTTTAGCAGATCAGTTGAAAGTAAAGTCGGTTAGTGTATGACCTCCTTAACGCACTGCTTTCTCTAAAGGTTATCATACACAGACTGATAGAAGCTGTCATCTCAACCCCATCCAGACTAAAGGTGGCTATACATGAAAAGATCTGCTTGTTTAACGAGGTCGCCAAATGATCAAATTTGAGCCGATATCATGCTGATCCAATCGTGGCCCCTATGGCCCAACGATTGGATCACAACGGTGGTAATTCAGGAGTTTAGACTGAGGGCTTCATCAATGAACTGATGCAACCCTCGATGCAACCAGAATTTTTAGCCTGCCCAATTGTCATCTGCCCAATTTTCAGCTACGTATCGATCGTGGAAGATTGGTGGAGGGCACAATACACTCTGCAATAACCCACCGACTTTGTCTGTTGGCAGCTTTTTTCTGCCCTTGTATGGTTATCTTTATTCTTCTTCTTATTGCCCCATGTATGGGTCCCTCCCATTGTGTGAGAACTTCATTCATACAGTCCTCTCCTGATGGGCCCCCATAAAGGAGAAGGAAAGCTATGGTATAGAGGCATTTTATTGCCATTAGATTAGCTGCAATAGTGCAAGCTAGAATGCTATATTTCTTCTGTTGAATGTTTTACCTGAGTAAAAAGCTCTAGCTCTCTGTTTATTTAGGATAGCAGCTGCAGTATTCACTTATAGCTCTGGGCTCAGACTACAGCTGAGAAGGGGGGGAGCAAACTGAGCATTCTCACGCCCGAGGCAAGGAGGTTTAAGGTGAAGGCCGGAAGTCTGATACAGAAGCCCAAGTTTACACAATAAAAGGAAAGAAATGCAGTGTTTCTTTTGAAAGAGGACTTAGAGCAGCACTACTTTGAGGGTTTACTGATTGATATATTTAGTTGAATCTTTCCTGTAAGCCCTCTGTGTGATCCTATTATTTGCCTGAGGCCCAAACGATTATGTCACTACATGTCACTACAGTCAATGCGTTGGTCAAAACTGGGCAAATATCTTTTCTTTTGAATTCCTTCCTAAGCCAGCAACTTTTTATGACCAGCTTAAAGGAATTGTTCAGTATAAAAGTAAAAACTGGATAGATAGGCTGCGCAAAATAAAAAATGTTTCTAATATAGTTAGCCAAAAATGTAATGTATAAATGCTGGAGTGTCTGGATGTCTAACATAATAGCCAGAACACTACTTCCTGCTTTTCAGCTCTCTTGGTTTCCACTGATTGGTTACCAGGCAGTAACCAATCAGTGACTTGAGGGAAGGCCACATGGATCAAACTGTTTGCTTTTGAATCTGAGCTGAATGTTGATGATCAGTTGCAAACTCACTGAACAGTTATGTCCCGTGTTGCCCTCTTCAAGACGCTGACTAACTCCGGTAGCGAGAAAAGCAGGAAGTAGTGTTCTGTTCTGTTATGTTAGACATCCACTCACTCCAGCCTTTATACATTACATATTTTCTGAGTAACTATATTAGAAACATCTTTTATTTTGCACAGCCTATCTGTTTAAAATTTGCAATTGGTCAGCACTCACCAAACATTCATGGAAGAAAATCAATAGGGTGCACGTGTAGAGCTGTTTCTTCAACAATCAATAAACATCACAGCACCTTCCGTAGAATCATTAAAAAGCCTTTATTGGTTTACGTGGCTTCTATCTCCAACAAGCAGTGTCGGACTGGCCCACCGGGATACCAGGAAAACTCCCGGTTGGCCCAGGTGTCAGTGGGCCCTTTTGCTTATAACTATGTGGCCAATTTCATGGGCATTCCTTATTTCTTTTTGTTAAAAATGCTTAATAATGGAAGAATATACTAAGTAAATATAGAAAGACTAGGAGAATAAAGATGTTGAGTGACGAAAGGAGGAATAATAGTTTGGAAAGTGGGCCCATGGTCTTAGGTTTTCTGGTGGGCCCCTGGCATCCCAGTCCGACACTGCCAACAAGCAACAACTTTTCAGGCCCAAGCACATCCCTTTCTGTTTATCCATTTTTTATTTTTACGCTTAACTGTTCCTTTAAGAGTAAAACCAAGTATAATGCTTTTATGTGTCTAAGTGGTCCTATAATGCAAGGCTGTCAACTTTGTCAGCGGAATGGAAAGATGATAAAATAAATATCATGGATGTAGGCTATTTTTTTTATTAAAGAATGTCACGCAAACACTAGTAGGAAGCCCCTGGGGAGATTTGGGGCCATAAAAAAATGTCCCGGAGTCCTGCTGGGCTACAGCTTGCTCATAGGCCTTAAGTGGGTCAGCCAACTGGATCTCCCCATGATGGGAAGAATTGCTCCTGTTTCCTGTGTGTGTTTGGGATTTGCTTTCTAGTGGGAAGATTAGAAGGAAAATGTGAATGGAAGGAGAGTGAGAGAAGTGGGTAGGGGTAGGGCTGCATTAAATAGCAGTGCTAAATAAGAGTACATTGTGCCTTCTGATTCATAGTAAATATGTACTGTATTTATGTGTCATTTCCTATAATCTATATACAGCATTTCTTCAAATCTATTCTTGCTAGCAGCTAGCTTGATTTCTGGTTAGATGTTTTTGTTTTTAAGGTTTTTAAGCTTTCCTACTCATCAGTTTCCTATATTGGTTTCTACAAAACATTGATGCCTAAATCTTCCATTTACAGGGATTCCCAGCAGACTTTGATTTAGTTTTCCTACTTCTGCTATTGATTGCATATTATACGCTGACCTTGGCTGATGACTTGAGGCTTCTTTATTTGTAGTCAACTTAAAAGATTATGAGTGATAATGCAGGGCACTGCATCGGATGCTGTCCTCCTGGCAAAAAAGATGCTGATTTTTACCTGAGAATAGCAGTTTTTCAGCATTCCTGACAGCGGCTTATCTTTAATCTAACTTCATTGAAAAGGCTGGCCTTCTCGGAGCTTAGCCCAAGGGCAAAGCAAACAAACTTGTATGTTAGTTTCTGGAGGAATCATATTCAGCACTCCCTATATATTTGTATAGCATGCTGAGATAAAACAATTTTAGGCAAATTATTATTAAAGTATTTATAAAGGGCCAACATATTCAGCAGCTCTTTACAATAAATAGGTATATGCATTAAGCATACAAGATTATATACTGGAATGGGACCTGTTATCCAGAATACTCGGGACCTGGGGTTTTCCAGATAACTGATCTTTCTGTAATTTGGATCTTCATGCCCTAAGTCTACTAGAAAATCATGTAAACATTAAATAAACCCAATAGGCTGGTTTTGCTTCCAATAAGGATTCATTCTATCTTAGTTTGGATTAAGTACAAGGTACTATATTACAGTACTATATTACAGAGAAAAAGAATCACTTTTAAAAATTTGGAATGTTTGATAAAATGGAGTCTATGGGGGACGACATTTCCGTAATTTGCAAATTTCTGGATAACGGGTTTCTGAATAACGGATCCTATACCTGTATAAAAAAAAAAAACAATAACTGAAACAAGAGTTAAATATGGCCCTGTGCCCAAAAGAGCCTACAATTAATTGGGATATCATATGAAAAATGAATTGGGATATCAAATGAAAAATTAGACCTTGTATAATTACTAATGTTATGCCAGCGTATTTATGCCACCTGTCATGGAGATTAATAGCAAACTGCCTGTTAATGCTGAAACCTTGCCAATGTGGTGCCAGGTGGTTACAATGAGGCCCAGATTTGTGGCAAGGCCACAAAGGCCTAGGCCAGCATGTTGCCCAGCCACACAAGTAAATTTGCTTGATTCTGCAGCACTAGGTACTGTAACTAGGCGCTAGTGCTCCGTTACAAAGAAAGGGTGTGAATGCACGGGATCCTGTGGGAGCATACCTTCCAACTGTCCCGTTTTTCGTGGGACAGTCCTGTTTTGACAGCTCGACCCGCAGTCCCAGATTTTTACTGAAATGTCACAACTTTCTCTTTGATCTCCTGCACTGAACAGCCAGAAAAGGATACAACATTTCTAACTTAATTAGCTTTTGGCAGAGAGCCCACAATAGATACTTAGATACTTTTGTAACAATTTAAGATAAGCAGGTCTATTGGAGAAACTGTGACTTGCAGCTTAAAGGGCAATTTACCTTCATTAGCAAAACTGTAATAATACATAAAAACCACAGAAATGTGTTCAAACTTTGTTAACCTTCCAAATTTTGTAAAATGAACATGGTAATTAGGGGGTGTGGTGACAAAAAAAGAAATAGACGTGGTCAAAATGTTTTTACTGCACTACAGACCCAAATCTTTTTGTCCCTCTTGCTATTTCCAAAATGTTGGGCGGTATGTGGGAGCAAGGGCATGTCGGAGGACACCGGCTTCTAGGCACCCTCAGGGGAAATCTGGCCCTGGTCACAATTAAAGGAACAATTCAGTGTAAAAATAAAAACTGGGTAAATAAATAGTTTGTGCAAAAAAAATGTTTCTAATAAAAATGCTTCTAATATAGTCAGCCAAAAATGTAATGTAAAAAGACTTGAGTGACTGGATGTCTAACATAATAGCCACAACACTACTTTTTAGCTCTATAACTCTGAGTTAGTCAGCGACTTGAAGGGGGACCACATGGTACATATCTGTTACGAGAGTTTGCAATGGATTCTCAGCATTCAGCTCAGATTCAAAGGCAACAGTTATGACCCATGTGCCCCCCCCAAGTCACTGATTGGTTACTGCCTGGTAACCAATCAGTGGAAACCAATAGAGTTGCAAAGCAGGAAGTAGTCTTCTGTTCTGTTAGACATCCAGTCACTCCAGTCTTTATAGATTACATTTTTGGCTAACTAAGTATAATAGAAACATTTTTTATTTTGCACAGCCTCTCTGTTTATCCAATTTTTATTTTTATACTGAACTGTTCTCTTAAGCTCTGTGATGAGCAGTATCGTTTTAAATGTGGTAACTTGCCAGAAGAGACAAAGATCTGCATTTCTGGCACCATGTTTTTTTTAGTGAGTACGTTTTGATAATAGGAAATAGTAAGGGTTCTTCACGATACTGTAAAATCTCCTGGAAGATCACCAGAAGGCTCTATGTAGCTACATCAATTATTTATGTCTAAAGGTGGGCATATATGGCGTGCTCTCAAACAAGCAAATCTTTGCCCACTTTTGGCTACCCAAGTTTTCGGCTGACAGTTGATCGGATCATACCATAAGCCTATGGCAAAGACCATGTTAATATGCCAGTGAGGTCTAGGTCTGATGGGAGGGCCCCATGCACAGGTCAATAAGCTCTCTGCTTGGTCTGCAGGGCCAGAGACAGCAGATTTTATTAGTTATCCATCGGGTAGGCTTCCAGGAAGGCAATTTTTCTTGCCAGCTGTGTATTTATCCTATTTGTTCCTTTATTCCTAGTTTATTCTCTGCTTTGGTGGGCTCTATGGTGGCAGATGAGTTAAATTATGTTGTCTAGAACTGTTCAACAGTCTGTGTGCAAATACAATATCTCATTCAGAATCCATTTCAAACATATTCAGCACACCCTGTTTAAATTATTGGAGTTCACTTGAGGATAGGCATCCGATTCCATATCAAAGTTGCAGTTTCTCTGCTGTCTGCAGAGCGCAGACATGTGATAGTAGGTAAGCAGGCCCATTGATTCCCAGGGTTGTTAGCTTTGTACTGTGGCCCCGTTCTGTCTGTTATGAATGAAATAAAACAGGGATCTAAATTAATTCATATTCTTCTCTATGGATTGTGCAATAAGCTCCCTTCAAAGTTCAATAAAACTTTGTTCATTGTCCCATGTATGCATTGAGTGGTGCCACAAGATTCTGGTGCAGAAGTAATGTCAGGCCAGATTGTTGCCCTTCCCAGTTTACGCAGTGTATCCTGTTCTAGTTGGGGTGAGGAGGATTCCTTGTAGCTGAACCAGTCAATCATTCAATTCTATCCCATGTACCTTGTATGACGGTGCTGTTCATGTATCTGGCGCATGGGCACACTCTTTCCCCCAGTCACTTGAACTGTATGCTTTTTTGCCAGATGTATTAACAAAGTCTTCTCCATCTATGTAACCAGTCTATTCTCTTCTTAGTTTCCATTAAATAATTTGCTTTCTATTTCTTGTCCGGGTGGAGAAACGGATCCATATTGCTTACAGTATAAACTTACAGTATATATTTCTGATGAAGGCTCCTGTTTGAGCCAAAATGTTGAATAAAGAGACGTAATTCTTATTTCTATGAAAGTTCTTTGCATGCCGGATTTTTTTTTAACTTAATTCCTGCAATGATTGTAGAGTTCAGGGGGGGGGGGGGGTGCTGCATTGTGGGTAAAAAGCATGATAATGTGCGTTGATATTAATCACTTTGGCCATACTATCGTATATTAGCCCATATGACCAGTCTGACCAGTTTATCTTCCTTGGCAGCAAGCGTTTTTTATCGAAAAAAAGGGGTTTCTGCAATGTCCATTGTCAAGGTCCTGCCATTCCTGGCAGCATGTAATTAGACAGTAAATATGCTGACTGACGACAAGCTTTATAGAGGCATTATATTTTAACAATTGTCTGAGCCGTTATCTTGGAGAAGCTGTGGTTGCACAGGCATCAGAAGAGCTGAAAAGGGAGTATTGATGAGGGGAGATTCATAGTTTTTGTCAGAATCAGGTCAAGGAGATCTCTAAGCTTATTTGGGCTCAGCAGTGGAGAATACTTTTTCATGCATTTTTTAATTGAATTATTTAAATGTCCACTGATGAATAAGGTTAAACTTACACTCTTGGAAGAAAAACTTGGATGAAATGCGAACACAAGATACAATCTTTTATTGAATCTTAAATAGCACATGCATTTTCCAGAGTATTTTAGATGCTCTTGTAATGTTATTATAATGGAATATTCTATTACTTAGAATTACTGTTAACCTGAGTGGTTCCTTGCAAGTGCCTATTTCTATTTTTGTATTCAATAATCAGTCGCCAATTTTCTGTTCTTTCACTGTGTTTCCCTATATTTCATATACAATTGCTTCAAAATCAATATTATCCTATTGAAAACTTAATTTGGTGATAATTGTTGGGGCCCTGGTGAATCTGTTCTTGAGATAGCTCTGACATGATGACTGTTAAAACCAATCGATTCCATTACAACTGCCATTTGAGCAATTGTAGTTACATATGGAATCAAGAATAACATTTTTGTGTTTCCTGGCGTGTTACACCAAGCACTAGAATTAATATCAGTCATCTAAGCACGTGTTTTTTGCTTGTGCAGCGATTTGGATGTGTGTCTGATTTATCCACACAACATTGGCGGCAATAAATAATAGCTTTGAAGTAGTGTACTGTTTGTCTTGTGTATTTTTCACACAGCGGATAGCTTTGGCCTAATTTATCATGCTAAATATGTTTTACGATCCTGTAATCTGCTTTCTCTGCTAATCTGAAGCTGTCCTGTGTCCAGCATAATGGGTGGGCTACAGTAAATCTTCTCAGCTATTGTGTACATTTAGTCACACTTTGTTGTTTAACGAAGGCACGTGTCGGAATACTGCTAAGTTTAACTCTGCCTTTAGGGCCATAACTGCAAACATCATTAACAGTAAAACCAAAAAATTAAAGTATTCTAAAGTAATGAAACTATAGTGTACTCGTGCCCTGCACTGGTAAAACTGCTGTGTTTGTTTCAGAAACACAACTATGGTACTATGTGTATGGTATAAGGAAGTTGATGCGTAGCCATAGGGCAGCCATTAAGGGCTGAGACAGATGGTCAGATTTAGGGGAAATTATTCGCCTGGCAACAAATCTCCTCTTCTTCGGTTGACTAATCTCCCAGAACTGCCTTCCCGCCACCTAGAATATAAATCGCCAGTGGGAAGGCACTCGGATCGCTTAGTTTTCTGAAGTCGCCCGAAGTTGCCTCGCAAGGAAACTTCGGCAACTTCAGAAAACAAATCGCTCCAAGTGCCATCCCGCTGGCGATTTACATTCTAGCCTTCAGGAAGGCGGTTCGGAGAGATTAGTCGCCCCGAAGAAGAGGAGATTTGTTGCTGGGCGACTATTCTACCCGAAACTGAGCGTGTTTCTGTGAACCGCCTTCCCCTGCCTTTTCGCTGGTTAGAATGTAAATTGGTGGGATGGCACTCAGAGCGCTTCATTTTCTGAAGTCGGCCGAAGTTTCCTTGTGAGGCAACATCGGAAAATGACGCGTTCTGTGTGCCATCCCGCCAGCGATTTACATTCTAACCGGCGGGAAGGCTGTTCGGGGAGATTAGTCGCCCGAAGAAGAGGCGATTTGTTGCCGGGCAATTAATCTCCCTGAAGGGTTCAAGCACACGGGCAGATACAGTTCGATTTCCGAAGTTGCCTCACAAGGAAACTTCGGGCGACTTCGGAAATTGAAGCGCTGCAAATGCATTGGTGCTGGCATTTTCTCATTATAGCAGGCGGCAGGCAGGCCTTCCCCTGCCTTCCCGCCGGCTAGAATGTAAACTTGGATTGCTTTGTTTTCCGAAGTTGCCTCACAAGGAAACTTCGGCAACTTCGGAAAACGAATCGTTCCAAGTGCCATCCCTCCAGTGATTTACATTCTAGCCGGCGGGAAGGCAGTTCCCCGAATCTGCCCGTGTGCTTGAACCCTTAAGCGGAAAAAGGAGAAAGCAGATTAGCTCTTTAGTATACAAACCTTATCTGTTTTCCACTGTGTATCATGTGCTTGAATGGCTGCCCCCATGGCTACACAGCAGCTTGTTTATATAATTATAGTTGTGATTCTGAAGTAAACACACTAATTTTTTAGTGCAGGAAAACACTACATTATATTGTCTTTCCTTTAGAATGCTTTTGTTTTTTTGGTTTTACTGTTCCTTTAATCAGGTTTATAATAGTGTTATTAATATTAGGAGATACACTTTATAGGCAGAACCATGCACCTGACAGAATGTGTGGGTGTGGGTGTGCAAAGCAGCATTGAATGAAGTTAACAGAAAGACTCAAGAGCAGGAGAAATAAAGGATGAAAAATCACAACCTTAGATCTTTTAGCATTCATTTCTTGCCCCTCTCTTTCCCAGTGCTGCTTCAGTGCTTGCACTGCATTTTAAATTTAGACACTATGTAGGTGTGAAAAATTTAGTGAGGCATATATTTAAATGTATTATTTAGATTATATTATATAGGCCTTATTAGTTTATTCTCTCTTGATCTTCTAGGAGAAACACAAACCCCAGTGGTTCCTATTTTATTTTGTTACTTAAAAAAAATGTTCTTTGTTTTCTATCCAAATCTGGAATATTGCCAGTGACTCAACGTATTTGAAGGACAAACATCTGTCCGTAAAATTTTTCTCTGGGAATAATTTGTGTACACACCAGGATATTTGAAAGGTTGTGGTCTTGGAGCATGTGAAACCAGAAACCCTAATGATAATGCTTTTTTTTTTTCTCTCTTGCGTTTTTACGTCTGTCTATTAACAATACATAAAATCTCAAAACCAATATGAACATTCTCTGTTGATTCCATTGTATGTGTCTGCTTTTCTCTGCAGCTTTGGCAAACGTTCTGCAGGAAGCTTAAGGCGTGGCTGTGAATGCATCGTGTTGGAGCCTTCCGAAATGATTGTGGTAAGTCCATGTTAAGCTGGTATCAGAAGTATTAATGCCTGGTTTGTAGACTAAATCACAGAAGGCGATACTTTAAATTACAGTCCCTAGTCCACTATACAATGGAAACATAGTTGATAGGGTACCTCTTTTTTTCTTTTTATTTCCTTCCTGCTCCTTGATTAGGTTAAGGTTTAAACTGAACTGAGGGCTTGCATTCTGCAAATATTCTATAAAGTCTCTGGATACTTCCTTCCTGAGGGCAAAACATTCAACAATGCTTGATTTCCCACTCCACGTAAAACAACAATTCCCATTATTCAAACAGTTGCTCACGTCGCTGAAGCCTTTATCGATATTAAATTCTAGTTGGATACTGAAAGAGATGGCAGTCTTGTTTTTGCACAGCATTACAATGACAAGACATGATAAATATATGTTTGTGTTATTAAACAGAATTTTTAATCTTAAACCAGAAACTGAAGGCGTAGCATCAAATTCCCATTTACACAGAGCATGTATTACACCTATAATGATATGGTGGCCTGCTCATCCCAACCAATATCCATGTACTATAACTTTACTTTATTAAAAAGATGCAACATTTTTAGTTCAAGCATATTGTGAAGTGGCATAGGAACAGGAACATAGATTAAAATTTGCGGGTTTTTTTTTTTTTTGCATTATGTCTCCTTTAATACTTGCCCTATGAGCTAAATGGAGCCTGAGCATCTAAATTTTAGCGTTTTGCTTCTTCAGGTGGACTATATGGATGAGAATGAAGAATATTTCCAGCGCCAGGCATCTCATCGGCAGTCTCGTCGGAGGTTTCGCAAGATCAACCAGAAAGGCGAGAGACAAACGATTATTGATACAGTGGAATCCTATCCTGTTGGGAAACCACCGTTGCCAAGAGGGTATCACACGGTAAGCAACATCTCATTACAAAATTCACTTTAAGGTACATTTACAGCTAAATTGTAAGTGATACAATATGAAAAAAAATCTCTTGTTTAAAGGATAAGCAAACCTCTAAAATAAGAGAATGTAAGATTGATGAGGAGGCTATTTTAAGCACTTTTGTAATGTACATCCATTATTTATTTATTTTTAATTCTGAGATATTAAGGGATACATCTACTGTTACAACAGTGCCACCTGCTGGTCAGTTTCCCACCAGTCTGACCACTAAGTAGTCAAGGAAGTTGTCAGGAGAAAGAAAGAGGCTACTCTGATGTTCTTCTGCTTAGGAATAAAATTAGAAACCTTTCTCAAATCTTTCCTAAGCAGAAGAACATTAGAGCAGCCTCTTTCTTTCTCATGACAACTTCCTTGACTACTTGGTGGTCAGACTGGTGGGAAACTGTCCATCAGGTAGTGCTGTTGTAACAAAATTCATTCTTATAACAGTACATGTATCCCTTAATATCCTGGAATTAAAACAAAATAAATAATGAATGTACATTGCAAAAGTTCTTAGAATAACCCTTCCTATCAATTTTACATTTACTTATTTTAAAGGTTTACTTATCACAGTTAATATCTCTGCCCATGGAGAGCTGGTGTCTCTGAAGATCTCTAGAAAGATCTGTCCTTTCGAATAGTTGAATGATCCATGCAGAAATATCTATAAATAAGCCAGCAGAGTTGTATTTATCAGAGGTGTTTGTTGCAACACGTTTCTCTGCAGATACAGAGCATGTTGCTATTCTGCCAGTATCTTTAGGCACGAGTCACAATTTTGATAATTAGCAACAGGAATTATGAGGTCTTAGGTCATGATATTTCTTGATTATCATCTCTTGTCCTGGCTGCTTACTGTGATTTGCTTTCATTACAATAATTGCAACAGACTAGGAAAACTATTGACTGATTAGTTGCTCTGGTTTAAAGAAGCAGGGCAACCTTTGCACTTGTTACTATATAACCTCTTTATTATGAATTATATTGTACAATATATAGTGAATAAAGTACCCCCTTTTGTAAAATATAGGGATATTAGAAGTTACCTCGGAGTTTCATGACCATATAAAAACACGAGGCCGAAGGCCGAGTGTTTTTATACAGGTCATGGAACTCCGAGGTAACTTCTAATATCCTCATATTTTACAACTGGGGGTACTTTATTTATTATAATACACAAATTTCAATGAGTCATGTGACAGAAATGACATCAGAACTCACCGTTTATAACTGATGACATCAGAACTCACCGTTTATAAGGATATAATTTACAGGATATTCATGGCTTTTGTGTATTATAACACGTATATGTGTAATAGGCCAGCAGTCACTAAGGAGGTAAATTGATGTATTCGGTGTTATCTTATTCGGTCTTATATTTTCAGCACAGGGTACAATTAACTGACTTTCTCTAATGCCACAACAGAGTTTGTGAAGGTTTTCTAATAGCACCACATATACAGTGGATTAAAGGTTAGCCTTTTGCTTTTTCCAGAGCTTGGTTGGATTGAGTTCTCTGCAAATGTAATCACTTTGCCTTCAACTAATTATTTTGGTGGTTATTTAATATGAAATAAATTGTGTGCTTTTTCTGAATGTTGAATGCCTGCCTGTAGCAACATTTAGCATCCATTGGGCCCTACGTAGACAGAGTGGAGGCAGGTATTGCTGAATCCACCAAATGAGTTTCAGCCAGAACCTGTACTAGTTGCAAATATCAATGGACCAGCGCTCAAAACAGCTTGAGGATGGTGATGGTAACAACTTTAAAGGTGAAGGACTATCCCCCTTTATAGAGTGTGTGACCACCCAGAAACAAAAAATACTACACTATATTAGTCAATTGTCCCCTTTGCCTATCCTCAAGCTATTTTGATCGCTGGTCCAATGATATTTACATTACCTGATTGTTACATCCAAAGGAGAACGGATATTGGGCACTGGTAGAGGAAGTGGACCACAGGACCCTAGATCATTTTTTTATATTTATTCATGCACTAGTTGTAGTAGGTGCTAAGCTCATAAATCTGTTCATGGCTCCTCCAAATATGCGTCCAAGAAGTCAACAAGCTATCAAACAAAATTTGTGTATTTGAGGAGCTACTTATCTGAGGTGCAGGTAATTATTATAGTGGCATATCTTCACAAGGACATGATGGACAACATATCATTTTAGCTGTTCTGTGGTTCAGTGCAAGCGAGGATGCATTATATTCCTAGCACCACAATATTCAATTCCTATCATTATACATAGTTTACTATAGTATATTCTGCTTATTTAATGCATTAGTCATTTCTTGGTATAGCCATCCGGTCATACATTAAAAGGGATCTACACGTCGATTTTTAAAAATGAGTTGGAAGGTAGTTTTTAAGACATGGCAATTTTTTAATATATTATGCTATCAATCAACTAGAACCATATTTTCCATTGTAATGTTTACTTGTACAGGTAGGGGACCTGTTATCCAGAGTGCTCGGAACTTGGGGTTTTCCGTATAATGGATATTTCCGTAATTTTAATCTTCATGTAAACATTAAATAAACCCAATAGGCTGGTTTTGCTTCCAATAAGGATTAATTATATCTTAGTTTGGATCAAGTACAAGCTACTGTTTAATTATTACAGAGAAAAAGGAAATTATTTTTAAATATTTGGATTATTTGGATAAAATTGGAGTCGATGGGGGACGGCCTCCTCTGTAATTCTGAGCTTTCAAGATAACAGGTTTTTATCTAAATTATTAGTTATGCCATTTATAGCTATGGTGTACATTCTCTTTATTTTGAAAATTAAGCGGTAGCCAAGGGCTGAGTTTACCATGTTTTAACCACCTGGTAAATCCAAGCAAGCATCATTTTTCATGACCAACTTAATTTTAAGAATAATGAGATTTCCAGGATACAAGAGTGGTCGGAGGTAGCCAGTACATGGTTGTCCTCTGGAACACCATTAGCTTGCAAATCATTTAGAACATACTAGATTGAGAGTGATGGGATATACCTGTCTGTCTGGGACTACTGCTCCCATGTTCCTGTGCTAGCTGCCCTCTGCACTTTAAAGTGATTCTGTCAATTCCATTCCTGAGCCAGTGTATTTTTTTTAGTTGTAACATTGGTGTGTAGGCGGCCATATCAGGTCATTTTGCCTGGTCATGTGCTTTCAGAAAGAGCCAGCACTTTAGGATGGAATTGCTTTCTGGCAGGCTGCTGTTTCTCACACTCAATGTAACTGAATGTGAAGAGTGACTGAAGTTTATCAGAGCACAAGTCACATGACTGGGGCAGCTTGGAAACTGGCAATATGTCCAGCCCCATGTCAGATTTCAAAATTGAATATAAAAAAAATCTGTTTGCTCTTTTGAGAAATGGATTTCTGTGCAGAATTCTGCTGGAGCAACACTATTAACTGATTTGTTTTGAAAAAACCCATGTTTTCCCATGACAGTATCCTTTAAAAAGTCCAAGACATAGGGCTAGTGCCAGACTAGACAGATTTTGGCCTGTGGAGAAACCCAGGCCAAATATCCTCTCCTTCACTGCTGCCCTTCTGACCAACATGCTTTCACCCGGAAACGTCTATTTGGTGCAGAAATATGTATGCATTTTGATGCCAAAATCTGCTCTGTGTGCCTGCACCTGGGCCAACGCAGTGCTTCCAGGCACATTAGAAAGCTGAGAGAAGCACAGGGACTCTGCGTTTATCCACACACTGAGAGTCCATCTGGTGTGGCAGGGGCCTTTGTGTTCCAGCATTTGCACCTATAGCAATGATTAATTAACCCTTGAGTATTTAAAGGGATACTATCACGGAAAACAATGCATCAGTTAATAGTGCAGCTCCATCAGACTTCTGCATTGAAATCTGTTTCTCAAAAGAGCAAACTGATTTTTCTATATTTAATTTTGAAATCTGACATAGGGCTAGACATAATGTCAGTTTCCCAGCTGTCCCCAGTCATGTGACTTGTGCTCTGATAAACTTCAGTCACTCTTTACTGCTGTACTGCAAGGTGGAGTGATATCACCCTCCCCCCAGCCAGGCCTGGACTGGGAGTCAAAATAGGCCCTGCCATTCCAAGTACGCAGAGGCCCAAACAGCCCCCTGTCAGCCCAAACAGCCCCCTGTCAGCCCAAACAGCCCCCAACCAGCCCACTCTATGGTAACTTTCTATGGAACCATACAGCAGCCCCTCTGGCATTTGCCAGACCCACAGATTGCCAGTCCGAGCCTGCCCCCAGCAGCCTAACAAAAGAACAGGTGGAAGGTAACCAGATAACAGCTCCCTAACACAAGATAACAGCTGCCTGGTAGATCTAAGAACAACACTCAATAGTAAAAATCCAGGTCCCACTGCGACTCATTGAGTAGGAGAAACTACAGCCTGCCAGAAAGCAGTTCCATCCTAAAGTGCTGGCTCTTTCTGAAAGCACATGACCAGGCAAAATGACCTGAGATGGCTGCCTACACACCAATATTACAACTACAAAAAATACACTTGCTGGTTCAGGAATGAAATTTTATATGGTAGAGTGAATTATTTGCAGTGTAAACAGTGTAATTTAGAAATAAAATCTGCATAAAAAAATCTTGACAGAATCCCCACATGAGTGGGAGCTGGCATACTAATTTCTCTGGAAAGACATTTTCCAACAATAATGTGCATGAAATGATCATTTGGGCTACTATTGTGCTATCACTAAAGTAATTGTAGCTCACGGGTATACATTTCATTTGGACAGAAACAATAGTAAACAATAATTAATTCCATTATTGCTTGTCTAAGGAAAAATAAAGTGAGATGTTGCTTATAAATATTAAATATGATTTTTTCTGATTAAACTCTTTTTTGAATCTGTACACAATTTTGGCAGCTGGTTATATCAAAACTAAGTAGATTTGTATGAGTCTGGATTCATTTGTAAGCAAAGGGTCATGACTGCAAAGTTAATTTGTGGCTATTATTTTTTTGTGCAGCTCCTGCATGGCTTTTCTAACAACATACATTATTAGGAATGGTCAAACGTTCTCATTTGCATATACTTTTAGATGTGTAATTGCATGACAAATAACCTCCATCTTTTCCTTTCCTCTTTTATGGCATTCATTTCATTTTGGCTCACAGGAAGGCTCTAAGCCTCAGGTATTGTATTGTTCAATGTCTTGTCCTGAATCTGACAGCTTATTAGTTATTACATGTTTGTACGCCCGTCTCTCTGGTCCATTTCTTTAAACTGCTTTGTCACTGTTGTGTTGTGTTGAAAATGTCCTTGACATTCCTCCAGCAGTGAATTGGGATAAAGGGCTTATTATGATGGCACTGTTGAGTATTGTGGATCCATTTGTATACCTCTAATTAAAACTTGATTGATTTAAATACTTACCCTTTTGATTGGCTTTTGTGGACAGAGATAAAATATACCCTCTGTAATTAAATACACGGAAAATAGGTACTGTATAAAGCTGCTGTTCCAGGTCATTTATACAGGACATGTAATTCTGAGGGGACTTCTAACATTCTTACTTTAATATAGTGAGTCTATTATATCTTAACGTTGTATAACTAACAATGCACTAACTGTAACTGATGACATCCCTAAGCAGCGATTACAGCTTATTATATATGTATTGCTATTGCATATTATAATAGTTTGCACCATGTTTATTCCACATCACAACTGCATAATGTTGACCATACCTCCCAACTGTCCCGCTTTTAGAGGGACAGTCCCTCTTTTGACAGCTCAACCCACAGTCCCTCGTTTGTACTTGAAAGTCCCGTTTTTCTCTGCACTGAATAGGCAGAGAAAGAAACAAAGTTTTTAACTTAATTGGCTTTTGGCAGAGAGTCCAGAACAGCCACTGCTGCATATAAGATACTTTTGTAACAATTTCGAGATAAGCAAATAAGTAATTGTAACAATATAAGATAACAGGTCCCTTGAGAAATGTTAGACTCACAGCTTAAAGGGCAATTCACCTTAATTTGCTAAAGTGTGGCCACAAAAATGGGCGTGGTCAAAAAACTTTCACTCTGCAACTTTTTTGTCCCTCTTTTTATTTTCAAAATGTTGGGAGGTATAATGCTGACTATGGTTGCTAATCCACCAGCGTGTAATTTTCAGATGCTAAACCCTTTTCTCGGCAGCTTCTGGGTGATTTGATAAAGCTTCCACTTTTTATAAATGAACCATCACTGCCCACTGGCACATCACCAAACTTATAGTTCTTCTGAATAATGTTTGAAAGGAAAACAAAAGCATTCACTAAATCCCCTACAATAATAATCATTTGCCTTTTCAAAACAGTTT